>NC_058403.1:159147356-159447356 GCF_002201575.2 Neomonachus schauinslandi
TGGGCGCACCCGCCATCCCGTCCCCCCATTCCCCCATCCCCCCCCATTCCCCCATCCCCCCAGTTGCAAAGTCCCATGCTCAGGGCACCCCCCCATCTCTCACACACATGCTTGGGCTTCCCACACTCGTCTCCCACACACGTCCCTTTTGCACACACGTGCCTCACCTACAGGCGTGTCCCAGACAGGCACGCCTCTCTCAAATGCTTGTGTCTGTGTTGCACGCGTGTGCCTCTGACACGCATGCATGTCTGCCACACGTATGTGTATCACACATGCATCTCTGTCTCACATGTGTCACACACGTGTCTCTCGCATAGCTGGAGTAACAGTGCCCCACACACTGAGTCTTGCACGCAGAGTCACATACACCAACCTCATAGTCCCGTGCACCCCTGACACTCCACCTCCATGGGCATAGCCCTCCCTGCTATCCTGAGCTTGCTGGGAGCCAGAGGAGGGCTGGGGGGAAAGCTCTGGGCCGAGGCTCTCTTACCCTTAGGACTGGGAGGCTCTGGGAGCGCAGGGAGGGGCCTTCAGGGCTGGGCCTGACTCCGCCAACATCCCCACTCCTCACTCCTGCATCCCCTCCTCTTCCCCCACTCGACTGTCCCAAGCAGCGGTGTCCTTTCTCTGCCAGGTGACCAGCAGTGTTACAAGGTGAGTGCACTTGGACTGGTCCAAAGCTGGTGTGAGCCAGCAGGTGTCACTATGACAGGCCAGAAAAAGAAAAAAAAAAAAAAGATTTGGGTGCTGGTCATCCCGCAGAGCCCCTTGAATAAGGGGACTGCTTTAGGCCCCTCCCAGAGCAAGCCCCTAAGAGCTCGCCTGGCTCGTGTTTGTAGCTCGCCTGGCTAGTGTTTGTAGCTGAATGGCTGGGGCTCTGAGCCTCACCTTCCTCACATGCAAATGAGGGTGAAAATCCCCACCAGGAGGAGGGAGGGACATGTAACAGTTGCTCCCTCAACTTCCGCCCTCCCCGCCGCCTGTATCCAGAGCTGTGAGGTGGGGGAAGTGGGCAGGGGATGGGTGAAATCAAAGAATCTGACTCTGGCTGTGCAAACCTACCAGCCCCGGCTTTGACTGGCTCTGTGTGTTTTGCTTGGCTCTTACCATGTTGTTGTTATTTTTAAATATTTAATTAGCTGCCGGCATTTGCAAATCGGCAAGTTTCACATAAAAGTCCAGATTTCCATCTTTTACCTGCAAAATCACAAAGTCTGGCAGCTCAGGGTCCACATTCCCCCTGTGGTGCCCACTGGCTAGTGCTGCCTGCCTGCTGCCCCTGGGGGATGGGACAGGAGCACCATTTGGCCATAGTCCCCACCAGGGACTCAGCTCCTACCTGGCCTGCATAAGCCTCTGTGTTCGCTGTGCCTGCTGTTTTTGCTGCATTGCCCACCCCGAAGGGGCCTGGGCTAGTCCCCTCACCCATGACTGGGAAAGACTTGAGTGAGCCTCGTACCTCTTCGGAGCACTTGAGGGGCATGCCAGGGGCCTGGACCACAAGGCATCTTTGTGATGATGGAAGGTGCTTTCTGCTGGCCTGTGGGGGACAGTGGCCTGGGAGCCCCATGGGAGGAAGGCAGTGATCTCAGAGCTAGGCCTTGACCATCACATTTCTTCCCAGATCCCGTCAATGATTCTGCAAGATCACATTCTTACCTTATTTGACAGATGGGGAGACTGAGGCTCAGAAAGAGTTTTCTAGCAAGCAAATGGTAGAGCTGAAATTTCAACCCAGATTTTTCTGACCCTAAAGCCAAGCTCCTTGCCCCCCCGCCCAGTGAATCCACGAGAGAAGGGACTTGGTCTCATCAGCCCTGGGCAAATTCCCTGAGCCAGGTCCACGCCTGACATTCAGTGGGTACTTAATAAATGCTTGTGGAATGACCAGGGAAGTGAAGCTGCATTCTCTGCAGGGGTCAGGGTAGAGCTAAATTCAGGACCTAAAGTGAAGAAGATTTTGTGCAGCCTAAATGACCACCCAGGTTCCTTTTTTTTTAAAGATTTTATTTATTTATTTGACAGAGAGACACAGCGAGAGAGGGAACACAGGCAGGGGGAGTGGGAGAGGGAGAAGCAGGCTTCCCGCTGAGCAGGGAGCCCGATGCGGGGCTCGATCCCAGGACCCTGGGATCATGATGTGAGCCGAAGGGAGATGCTTAACGACTGAGCCACCCAGGTGCCCCTAGGATTTTATTTATTTTTAAGTAATCTCTACACTCAACATGGGGGCTCGAACTCACAACCCTGAGATCAGGAGTTGCACGCTCCACCAGCTGAGCCAGCCATTAAAAGGTACCCCTAGGTTCCTTTTCATCAACCGGAAAGCTCAGCACAGTTTCCTTCTCTAGTCTTGACAGTCATATTCACTGTGACCCCGTGACCACCAGGGTAAAGACTGCTGAGTCTCGAGTCTATCTGGCCTCAGGAGCATCACAGTGTGCCTTGTTGGATATCAGGCTTCATGTTGGCCTTGAATTTGGGGGCTCTGGGTGTGAGGATTTTCCCCATAAGCCCCTGGTCAGTCTTGGTGGCAAAGATGCCTTACAAGGAGGGACTCAGGTGGAGAACAGTCTCCCAGCTCCCATTCCCTTTGGGTGGCCTCTCCATGGGTGGCACGGGGTGGGGCAGTTGCTGCATTATTTTAAGCCCCAGCTTCTGTGACTCTTTGCTCTCTCTCTTGAGCACACTTATGTAGCTAATGTAAGTGAAGTACCCTCTGGGATGTGCAGCCTCCTGGAAGTTTGTTGACTGACTGAATGAGGGCCCAGCCCTTCCAGAGTGATGGGGGATGGTGGGCAGCCCTGACCTCTTCCTTGTGCTTCCTGGGGGTTTTCTTTCCTGCTGGGGAGGAAGGTGCTGGACTGTGCAAGGTGGTGCAGAGGGCCTGTCCATCCCTTCTCTGGGCCTTAGTCTTCCCTTCTGTAAAGTGGATACTGTGTTCTTGAGCTTTCCAGGGCTCATGGTCCTGAAGTGGGGAGGAGAGGATGGAATCCTGGGGGCTGCTGTCCGGGAGGCAGTGGGTATAGCCCCATTCCCCCACTTCCTGAGCTCTGAGGGGCCTCCCCCAGCTGAAGGCCTTGGCCTGGGGTGCAGTTCCAGCTCGCGACAGGATTCTGAGCGCTGTGCTCCCACAGTCCCATGAGCTCTGTGAGGGCTGGCAGGAATAATTCTATCAGGCGGGAGCTGCTGCAGGAGCTTGGCTTTCCTGGGCTGAGTGTGGGAATCACATCCTAGGTGAGGCACCGTCCAGGAAAGGACTCAGGGTGGGCAACGCAGACACTGTCTTTGCTCCCATGCATCTATATTCTGGTTAGAGGGATGAGGTGGGGTGATTCAGGTGACAAAGATATGAATTGTGTTTGTTTCAGATGCTGTAAAGGAGTTTAAGTCAGCAAGACAACCAAATCCAGGGTGGCAGAGAGGGGTCTTTTGAGGAGGGAATTTCTGAGCTGAGACCAGAGTGGGGAGGGAGAATGCCAAGCAGGGGGCACAGCTAGTGCAAAGGGCCTGAGGTGGGACCCTGCTTGGTGTGTGTGAGGAATGGAAGAGGAGGAAGCTGGAGTGAGTCAGGGAGGGGAGAGAGGGTCCTGAGGAAGTGAAGGAGGGGCAGCGCAGAGAGTTTGAAAGCTACTGAAAAGTTTTGATGGAAGGAGCAAGGAGATTGGATTTCTGTTTTAAGACACCCTCTCGAGTAAGATCAGGAGGCTTGTGCCAGGCCCCATGCTGGGGTGCTGTTCTCACCCTTGAGAAGCTACAGGCAGAGGGCAGAGACAGGACTGTGGGCAGACGTTTGAGACCCAGGGTGACAGATGTTGGCATGGCCTCATCGTGGAATATTGTGTAGCTCTAAAAAGAGGACGTTCTCTGTGGAAAGGTCTTTCAAGCTCTATGAAGAGAAGAAAACAAGGTGCCGAATGGCTTGTAAACCGTGCCTCCTTTTGTGTCCAATAAGAAATCCAACTTCCCGTTGGCTTGTGTGAGCATAAACAAGGCCTGGGAGGAAACAGGGGGAACAAGTTTCAGTGCTTACCTGTGGTCACCTGGGGGTGGGCTGGGGTGGGCAGGTGGGGGACAAGGGTGCAAGGATGAGGTGACATGTCCCACTCTGTGCCTTTTTTATATTTGCTGCTTTTTGAACCATGTGACTGCATTGCCTGTTCAAAACATTAAATTAAAAAGCAGTTGGGCAGTTGGTGGGTGACTGTGAGTTTTAAGTGGAAGTGTTTAAGGATGGTTTTTAAATTCCCTGCTTCACTGACCTTGTTGTTGAACAGACTGACTTCTTCCTGGCAGGGTACACTAAAGTTTCCACTGTGATTAAATTAGATGGTAACAAAGTCACTTTTTGCAAAGTTTGGCAAATGGACAAAAGAAAAAACCCACCCTTTCTCTCTCTCTCCATTTCTCTCCCCCTTTTCCTGTGGGTGTATTTCCTTCTGGTGATTTGACTACTGGCTCTTTCTGGCGTGGGCACCACAGCACTTACAATTCTGTCCTGAGACTGTTTCCCCAGTCAGCCCTCCCAGCTGGTTGGGAGACTAGCTGCAGGTCCGGAGCCGGGGCCAGTCGGGAGCAGGAAATCCCTGCTTTGGCATCTGATAAGGTTCTGATTCCCAGCTCTGCCACTCGCAGGCTGTGCTCCCATCGGGCCAGTGACTTACCCCTCTGAGCCTCAGTTTCTTTATCTGTAAAATGGGTGTTCTGTCTCTGTTAGGGTTAACTGAAGGAGGAAATGAGATCACTCATTCCTTCATTCAACAGCTATTTATTGAGCATCTGCTGGGTCCTGGACACTGTTCTGAGTGCTGGGCATAAGACAGTGACCAAGACAACATCCTCTGCCCCCACAGAGCCCGCTTTCTGGCGGGAGACACAGAGAGGAGACCTGTGGGTGCTCGCTGTGATGTCCTATGCTGGCTGTGTGTGCAGTGAAGAGAAGGCGAAGCTGGTCCGCGACTGGGAGTTGGGTGGGGATGTTTTAGGTTGAGCACCTAAGTGGAGGTGTCAGTGGAACAGACACCTGGGTGGAGTAGGGCTGTTCAGGCAGGGGTCACGGCAGGTGCAAAGGACCTGGAGCAGCTAGAAATTAGGACCCCCATGAGCAAGGAGGGCCATTGGAGGGTGGGCCACATCTGGGGGCCACAGGAGGGCTTTCATTTTTATTCTGGGTGCCATACAGATTCAGTTCAGGGAGGGGCCAGCTCTGATTGAGATTTTCTTTTCTTTTTTTTTTTTTTTTAAGATTTTATTTATTTATTTGAGAGAGAGAATGAGAGACAGAGAGCACAAGAGGGGAGAGGGTCAGAGGGAGAAGCAGACCCCCTGCTGCTGAGCAGGGAGCCTGATGTGGGACTCGATCCCGGGACTCCAGGATCATGACCTGAGCCGAAGGCAGTCGCTTAACCAACTGAGCCACCCAGGCGCCCATGATTGAGATTTTCAAGTCCCCCCCCCACCTGAGCTGCTGGGGGAGAGCCACTGGGGCCTGGAACTGGGCATTATGAGGCAGAGGGGAGTAGTGGAGTTGTGAACTTCCTCTGGGAGGGTTAGGAACCATGGCTGAGCATTGCTGGGAACAGCCAGGGAGAGGCTTGTGGAGTCAGGGTTCCCGGACAGTGGCTCCCTGGACGTCCATGCCAGGGATGTGTACCCAAGGATTTGGGGTGCTCACAGTAGCCTCTGGTGTGGGATGGCCTGTTGTCTCTCCCATGCCAACTTGAGGGCCCCAGGGATGCACATAGGCAGTTCTGACCTGCTTCGGTCAGGGCTGTCCTGAAGGAGAGCAGAGGTCATGACAGCCAGGGAAGAATCTAGCCGAGTCTGGAGGTGGTCAAGGAGAGCTTCCTGGAGGAGGTGATACAGGCACTGTGATATGAAGGTAAAAAGGTGAGGGAGACACAAGAACAGGAGAAAACCCAGTTTCTCTTGGAGAGGTGGTTTGGAGGAGAGGTGGGAAGTAAGCGTATGCTGGTGGACTGAACCCTGACAATGGAGCACCTCAAATCCTGGTCCGTGAACTGGAGATGGGCAGTCGTGGGGCATTTCTTAGAAGAGGATGGACATGGCCAGAGCGTTAGAGGGTCCCTCTGGCAGTCCCGGCATGAGGGTGGGGCTGGAGGGGGCGAGATGATAGGTGGGAGGCTTGTGAGAGTGACAGGGCAGGGACACTGAGGCTCCGAGAGGGGCTTGCTTGCCTGGGGTCACACGACAAGCTCGGAGGAAGAACCGGAGCGGTAGCCAGGTCTGTTCACTCCCAGGTCCTGCTCCGAATGGGCTGCCCCTTGATTACGGGCCCCACTGGCACGCACACACGCACTAATTCCCCTCCGCTGCTCTGGTCCCTTCCCGGGGCCCCTCTCAGGTCAAGCCCTGCGTCATTTTGCACCATTGTCCTCACGTTTATTGGAACTTGGAAGCATTGCAAAAATGACTCTGTCTTCTCATATATGGAGATTGTTACAAAGAAAGTGCTGGTTTGGGGAAAGGTTATTTCCTTCCTCGAGGGTGGGGAAGCTAGCTTTTCTGGTGGGGGGGGGATGCTGCATTGTAGGCCAGAGTGACCCCGCCCGGGTCACAGTGTTGGTGAGGAAGTGGTGCCGCCTGCTTGCCCCGGGCTGGGAGACTTGGCCTGGCCAAGAGCGTGGGGGGGCAGCGAGCATCCATGTTCCAGGGGAGTGGGGTGGCCACCTCTGGCCACTGGAGGCCTTTTTGGCTGCAGGCAGGCCTTGACCTGCTAGGGCTTCAATCTTTCAATTTCCTCATTGCAACCTGGGGACAGCCCTACTGGCTCTGCTACTATTTGATGGCCAGGAATGGCCGGAAATGTGAGAAGAGGGCCTGGCCTGCGGAGTGCCAGTAGGATGAGGACCCAGCCAGGCCAGGGAAGCCTGGAGGGCGCTGGCACGCCTGCCTGGCCTGAGTCCTGTGAGCCTGGATGATGAGGGCTTTGGGTCCCAGCCTCAGCTTCTCCATTTGTAAAGTGGGCCTGGTGGTAGTGGCCTGCCTGGTAAGGTTGGTGTGCAGACTGCCGGGGAGCCCCAAGCACAGCTTTTGGCAGCTACACAGTGCTTCGCTAACACATGCTAGCTAGGTTCTTTGAGCGTCATGACCCCGCTCTCCTGTCCTCCTTCTCTGTTCTCTCTCTCATCATTGAGATGCCATCGTCTGTGTAGGGGCCAGATCTTGGCCTTGTGGTCAGGACACACCAGTTCTTTTTTTTTTTAGATTATTTATTTATTTACTTGAGAGAGAGAGTGCACAAGCAGGGGGAGCGGCAGGCAGAGGGAGAAGCAGGCTCCCCACTGAGCAGGGAGCCTGATGCAGGACTCGATCCCAGGACCCCAGGATCATGACCCGAGCTGAAGGCAGTCGCCCAAGTGACTGAGTCACCCAGGCGCCCCAGGACACACCAGTTCTTGATAAGTCTCCCAGAGTTCTTCTTTCCTCAGTCTGGGTCTCCCATCCTAGCCCTGAATTTCCAGCTGTGTCTTTGGTCACTAAGTGAGCATTAGGTGATCCAGAAAATTCGGTTCTTCTCCATGACTCCTCACAACGAAAGCACAACATTAAAAACATTCTGGTAGAGAACTCTCAGGATCCCGGAGAACACCTCCCCAGCCCCCAGTGAGTCTGAGGCCTGTTGTCTGAGCCAGAGGGAGCCAGGGAAGAGTTATGAGCAGGAGAGTGCAGCCTGCTGGGGAATGAGTGGGACAGGCAGAGTGGGCAGGACCTCTGTGGATCAGGGCCAGCTCAGGTGGTCTTGAGACATACCAGCCCCTCAAAGGCGACCGCACTGTGCCCTCCTTGACACCCAGCACTCACAGGCATGTGCGTGCACACACAAGTACACACACACACACAGACTCAAGGCCACAGCTCTTCCCTTTGGTTTCCATGTCAGCCCCCTGGTCCTCGGGAGCTGAGAGATTAGCCGTCCTCATGGTGGTTTGGTGCTGGTTGAGCATCTCAGTGTTCTTTATCTAGTCCCCTGGCATGTCCTCAGAGCAGAATAATTCAAATGTTGTCTGACCATAGGCACCTCAGGGTCTCTGGCTGCTGGTCCCTGATTATGGGGCTGATGAAGGCAGGCCCCATAGGGGGCCTTGTCTCCTTTCTTGGGGAAAAAGTCAGTGGGTATCAGCTTCCTCTTCTGATAAAGTAATGATTAGCGTAACACCATCACATTTTCCGCCAGACCTCCCGACCTCCCGTGCCTTTACGTTATATATAGTATATTTAAAAAAAACCCCTTCCCTGTTTTACTTGTACTTATTTAAAAGGAGACCTTCTGTCACAGCTGTAGACAAAAATCAGACTTGCCCTAAATCAGCAATACCCATGAAAATGAAGATGAACAACGGCCAAGTGGGGCTTTGAACCCTTGTGACTTCTGTTACCTGGCTCAGCCTTGAGCAATGTGACTTGCCCTCTCTTTGCTACGAAGGTTGGCAAGTGGCAGAGAGATGTGCAAGGCACACCAGCGTTCCACAGAGAGTCCTTTGTGATCCTGAGTGGTGGAAAGAGACTAGGAGGGGGATAATTACTCCCCACAGGCCTCTGTTGCTTTTGCCTTATTCCTGAGATCTGAGCTCACCCTGCATGGTCCTCTCTAACTCCACTTGGGCAGATCCTTCTGGCTGGTCATCCCACACTTCTCATCTTCTTGGGAACCCCCTTTCCACATTTTTGGGCCCTCATTGGCATGTTTCCTGTTGGCCAGGGCTGTAACAGGAGGCTGTAGCCCCTCCAGCAGGGATGCCTGCTCTGAAGCCAAGTCCCTGGTTCTCAGGCCGGGTGTTTGGGGCATTCTCTGAGGCGTCCAGTGGCCTGGGGTCCATGCCAGGGGGTCGTGGGCTGGGGGCTTAGGACCAGGGCTCCAGCGCTGAGGAAAGAAGTTGATGGTACCTGGAGAGGTGAGGCTGGGCCCAGTCCCCAGATGACATGGGGAATCTAGGCCTGTCTAGATGGGAAAGTGCCTTTTAAGCTATGAAGTACGGTGAGCCGAGATCACTAATGATTCGTCTCATGGGTAATACCAATCACCGTCATGATAATGGCCGGTCGGGCCCCTAATTAGCCACGTGCTCCGGCATGAGGAGAAGTTTGCCCTGGTGCTCCTACTTGTCACCCCTCGTAACTTGTTTTCTTGAACTGAATGGCTGACCTTACACCCTGACGAGTGAGAGAGACTCATGTAATGGAGCGCTGGCCACAGAAAGGATGTGGTGATGTCAGTTGCCCGAGCCTGAAATGCCCCGCTGTGACCCCAAGGCAGGACATGCCTGGGCCAGGTACGCCCCTTGGAAGGGCTGTGGCTTCCTGTGTGTGGGCTGGGAACAGTGACCCCCCCCTTGGCTCCAGACCTCAGGGGTCTCACGGGGATAGTAGGGCCTCAGCATAGGGCATGGTAGCCCACCCATGATGATTTCCCCTGCTCCGGGCTTCAGATGGGGCCTGTCCGAGGGGTGGGTGGTTTCTCCTTCATGTGGGCTTCGCTTGAGGCCACTCAGGAGAAGCGGGGGGCTCCACTGCATCGTCAGGGGAGACTAGGCCCTGCTGGTCCCAGAGAAAGCTACAGCGAGGGTCTCTGATGCCGCCAAGGCTGCCTCACACCTCATCTTTATTTTGTCTCTGCTTTTCTTTGTGAGTGCTGCGATTTTCTCAAAATGACTTAAATGTGCCTGCCCTCAGCTTGGGGGCCTCCTGGCTCACAGCCTCTTCCCCCAGAGATGCTCTGTATGTTCTTTTAGGTCCAGTTCAGAATCCTGGGGAAGAGCTCTGACTGGCCCAGCGTGGGCCAATGGGCTGTGGCCAGGGGCGGAGTTGTGATAGTGACAGGGCTCTGGGGGCTGTCTCCAGCCGGTCCCTGAAAATGGGCCCTGCGTGAAGCAGACTAGTGCTGCAGGAGGTGCCTGCTGCCGGGACCAAGTTTACAAACTCCAGAGACCAACATTCTTGGAGTTGAGTCAGCAACCGACACAAAACGGTTGCTGCTCTTACTTTCATCACAAGTGTCAGGATTATTTTGATCATAGGTGAAAGAAGGTGTAACTTCAGCAAAAAAGTCACGGAACAAAAAAGTACAGGGTGAAGTTTCAGGCTTGGCTGTATCCAGGGGCTCTAGAGATGCCCTTGGACTGTGTCTTCATTTTCCGTGTCGTGTTATTCTCAGGCGGTGTTCAGGTGGCCCGGCAGCTCTGGCGCACTCCTTGAGCTCAGAAGCTTCATCGTGGGCCTGTGTGGCAGTCACTGTGGATGGGGGATAGCCATCCTGTGGTCCATGTAGCCTGAGAGAGGGTGGCTCCCCAGAGGAAGATTGGGGTTCTCTTGCCAGGAGAAGGAGGTGGAGATCCCCACAGCATCACTGGGTTGCTCTGTATAACCGGCCTGCCGTTTCTTCCCGGTTCCTGCATCACATGGTGGACCCATCCCAAAAGGAATGTGAGGATGTTCCAGGATGAGTAACAGTGGCTCTTCACGATCTGACGTAGTCCAGAGTTAGGGAGTTGAGAGAAGGGGTGGGGGCTGTGGGGTCTTGACCTCCAACCCAACCACACTTACCCCATAATCGTACACACTTAAATTTGCATACCCACCCACTCCACAACCACTCACATACACATGGATATGTTCACTCTCCCTCAAGTGAGTGTGCACACAGTCGCACACATACACCCCAACTCTTCCCATGAACCCTTTCTCACCCTCATGTCTATGCATCTCTCATAGAAGGGGCTCTTGGTCTTTAGGCTTCCCTTGAAAGCATCTCTTCTATCAAAAGAAGGAAAAAAGCAAGAGAATGCCTGCTTGAGCCTGGAGATTGGGTGAGAGCCGGGTCCAGAACCCTCTCAGGGAACTCCTGAGCAGCTCAGTCTCTGCTGGGTTTCTCAGCACAGATGGAACCCCGGACTCAACTCCAGGGCTGGAGAAGGTGTGATTAGGGCCTCACCAAGGTTTGGGAGGCTCTGGAGGAGGGGTGGACCCCAGAGTTTATCTTCCACTGGCCTGCCGTGAAGCCGAAAATCCTACCTCCCAGGCATTACATTCCCCCAAGGCTAGTTTATTTTCTGGGAGGGGAGATGGGCGAATCCATTTCCATAGGAACCTGGCAGGGAGTCCTCTTTACCTGGAGGAGCTGAATTTTCTCCGAGCTTTTAATCACAGACATCAAATTTTATTGAATGCTTTTTTCCAGCATCTAGTAAGATGACCCCGGCAAATTTTTCTTTTGGTGAATTGCATTGATTTTTTTAGTATTGAACTACCCTTGCATTCCTGAGGTAATGCTGTTTGGGCACAATATATTATTATCCCCATAATAGGTGGCGGGATTCAATTTTCTGGTATTTTATTTAGGACTTGGCAGCTAGATTCATAAGTGAAACTGGCCTATCCTTCTCTCTGCTTATAGTATCCCCGTCTGCTTTTGGTATCAGGATTTTCCTCACCTTACAAAATGAGAGGAGGCTGCCCCTTTTCTTTTTCTAGGCCCTGGAACAATTTTTTTTTTTTTTAATAGGATGGAAATCATTATCAGCTCTGACTGTACCATGTCTTGGGCTAATCTCTGCAGATAATTCTTTATCTCATCCCACAGCACCTTGTGAGGAGAGCGTGATGCTTCTCATTTAACAGATGGGGAAAATGAGGCTCAGAGAGCCAGTCTCTGGTCTGTGGTCAAATAGTGGGTGTCAGCTTAGCTGGGCTTTGAATGTAGGCCTGTGTGACTCTAGGGCCATGCTTCCAAGCTATTCAACATGGCCAAGAATTATCTGAGATGCTGGCCTATAGGAGAGCCTTCAACCTTATTCTAGGGTTTTCCAGGGGGTCTAGGAAGAGCCCTGATTGAGCATCAAGAGAACTTTCCTAGCTCTACCTGCCCATCTGCTACCCACCTACCTGTGTACCCACCTGCCATGCATGCATCCATTTGTCCACTGATCCATTGCCTGTCTAGTCATTGAGCTGTCCGTCAGCCATTCATTCCTATATTGATATACCCACCCATTAACCCACCTTCCCATTCATCCATCCTCCACCTCTTCACCCATCTGTTCACTGGTCTGCCCATCCATCAGACATTTATCCACATGCTGATTACTCATTTATCCACTGACCCACTTTCCCATCCATCTATCCTCTCTCTGCCATCTATTCACCCACCCATTTATCTATGATTTGTTCACCATCTGTCTATTACTCCATCCATATCTTCATCAATTATCCATCTATATACAAGTTCACTTACTCATTCACTAATCCACCTTCTCATCCATCTGTCTTCCACCTGCTACCTGCTCATCAACCACCAAATCCATCCATCCATCCATCCATCCACTTGTCCATCCACCTACCCTTGGAGCTTAGCCTTAAAGTAGGAGCTGGGATTTGGGCCTTCAGAGATTCAGAAGGGAGGACACTCTGGTTTGGGAGAGCGATATGAGCAAAGATGAGGGGTTGGGAGTCTTCCAGTTTATCAGGAATTGGGTGAATGGACGGCAGCAGAGGGAACTGGAAGATAGGTGGGGGCTAGGTGGTGATGGACTTTGAATGTCACTCTTAGGAGTTTTCACCATGTACCTGAGCTAGGGGTCTTCAATCAGGGTAGGTGAGTGAGCTCCAGCGAGTCTGTGAGACCCCTAAAATGATACACAACAGTTTTTGGTGTATGCCCATATCTCTGTTAAGACTCTCAATTGCAAGTGATAGAAAACCTGGTCCAGGTTAGCTTAACACACTGTGGGTTCATGTCATTGCAAAATTCAGTTTTTCAATTTGGCGTGGCTGGATCCAAGGGCTCAGCAGCTATTGCTGTGTTTCTGTTTTTTCCACCTCGTGGGCTTTTCTTGTTTTTGAGTTGGCTCCAGCCTCAGACAGTCTCCACCTGAGAACAAGATGGCTTCAGGGATCCTTGACATGAAATCACTTCATGTCTAATACAGTGGGAAAGAGAGAGGCCATTTGCCCCAAATCTCACCTGAATTGGGTTTCTTGAGCTCACGTTAGCCTGGTGTCCAAGTCTGAATTTGGCATTGTTATGACAGGAATAGGAAACACTGATGGTGGGGTGGTGTGGACCCCAGAATGAAGCCCCTAGGCTGCTCTTGGAAGGCGAGTAAATATGTAATGGGATGGTCAGAAACCACCCCATGTCCACTACCAGGCTTTGCTCGAATTTTCGCTTTTCTGGTAGAGGGGGGTGTAGTACCCATAACTTTTTCTGGATTCTCAATGATAGGGAACCATTCAGGATTTTGAGCAGGGGTGAGAGGAGATCAGCCAAAAAGCCTCCTGCGGGTGGGACCAGGGCAGGCTGGATGGAAGATGCCTGGCTTTCTCACAGAGAGAGGGAGAGGTCAAGGGTGTGACGCCCCCCATCCGCCCATCCGCCCATCTGTCTGGGGCCGGGTGGAGGGCGCTGGACACCAGGTGGGGAGAGCAGTGAGCTCAGCGTGGCTGTGGGCAAGCCCATTTCTCATTGCTCCTCCCTGGGAGCATTTCCTCTTTCCAGAGTTGTGACTTGTAGGGAAGGAAAATAGCAGCTCCCTCCTGGTGCCAAAAGCAACATTTTCTTTTTCTCAAAGGTTGATTATAAGTCATGCACATTCATCTTTGTAATTTTTCACCTGCTTATGCTGGTAATGAGATTAGTGATTATATACACAGGGTCAGCTCTCACCCAGGCTTTAAGGAGCTTTTTATTCATTTCATTTTTTATTTTTTTCTTTTTAGGGAGGAGAGGGCAGGGAGGGGAAAATACCCTGGCTGTTCTACTTGAAGGATGATTTTTCACAGTGTTTTCATGAGCTCACCCCTTTGGTGGTCCCCAGGGGCCAGTGAGCCTGTGAGTCTCCCAGCCCCTCTCTGTGTCCCACCTGGGACCCCCGATGCTTGTCAGCACTTTGTACCCAGAGTTGGCTCAGAGACCCGGTGTCCCCCAGCACTCTGGACCCAGCTCCTCCCCTCTCCTCGGGGGTCTCAGGCCACCACCTGTGCCTTCAGCCCTGCCCGGTTTTCCCAGTGCAGGGACAAAGACCCCACCTCCCCAACACGCCCCTGGCCCTTTTTATTCATTTACCCTTTACCGTTCTCCTCATGGCCAGCCTTGTCTTCTTGCCAACCATATCAGCGATTATAAAGACTTTCGCCTACAAGGAAATGAAGGGAAATAAGACTTTAAAGACAGAAGCCAAATGTGATCACTTTCTTTCGGTAATTTGTGACTATTTTTCACATCCCTCCCCTCCTTCCCATTTCTTCTGCCAACACCCTTTCTTGCTCTTGTTTTCTTTTCCTGGACTGCTATAAGTGGCTCTTTTTTTCTTTTCTTTTAAAAAATCTCTTTTATTGTGAAAAAGCACACATAAAAGAAAGTACATAAAAGCGTACCCTCGAGTGACCACTACCTAGGGGATTCAGGAGGACAGTGCCCATACCCAGGAGCTCCTGTGGTCCTTCCCTGTGCCCCTCCCCCCACCACGTACCCATCACCAGACTTCTATGGTGGCCATTCTAATTTGGCTTTTTAGTTCTGTCTCCCATTTTTGTGTTCCCTATATGATGTTGTTTAGGTTTTACCTGGTTTCAGACTTTATAGACTGGAATCTTCCTTGGACTCCTTGAAAAGGATGTCTGTAGTTCCTTCTTTTTTCTTTTCTTTTTCTTTTTGGAGAGGGGATGGGGGAGAGAGTGTGAATGGGGGGGGCAGAGGGAGAGGAAGAGAGAGAATCTCAAACAGGTGACCTGGGGCCCGATCCCATGACCCTGAGATCGTGACCTGAGCCGAAATCAAGAATCAGATGCTCAACCAACTGAGCCACCCAGGCCCCCCTGTAGTTCCTTCTTGAATTCCCAGTGTGCTGGACCTAGTGGTGCCCCCCATCACCCTGTTGAAACAGTGTCTGTTATGTGTACTGGATGCTTTGCCGAGTTCTCTGGGGCACTGCACATGGGGGAGTGATGGACCTCCTCTTTGGAGCTTCTTTCTTTCCTTGATTTTCACATCTCTACTTCTGTCTTTTCTCCTCTTGCTGCTCACCTCATCATATCCTGCTCTCTTCTCTGTTTCCTGCATACCAGCCACAATGTGTCAAGCTGGTTCCTGCCTCAGGGCCTTGCACGTGCTCTTATCACTGCCTGGATGCCACTCCCCAGATCTTTGCATGGCCACCACATTTTTGCCAGGCAAGTCTCAGCTGGAGTGTCACCTCTTACATGTGGTTGCTCTGACCATTCACCTTTTTTTTTTTTTTAAGATTTATTGATTTATTTTAGAGAGAGAGAATGAGCACGAGCAGGTAGGGGGCAGAGGGAGAGGGAGAGAGAATCTCAAACAGACTTGTACTGAGCACGGAGCCCGATGCGGGCTTGATCCCAGGACCCTGAGATTATGTCCTGAGCTGAAACCAAGAGTCAGATGCTTAACCGACAGCACCACCAAGGTGCCCCTGCTCTGACCACTCTTGCCAGAGAAGTGCACCAGTCCCCGTTCTTCACAATGCCTGTATTATCTTCTTACTCATTTGTTCCCTGTTTCTTCCTTCCGCCAATATTGGCCCCATTGCCCCTTTGTTGGTTTGGTTCGCTGCCTCATCCCAGTACCTATAATAGAGGGTGACAGGTAGCAGGTGTGTGATGAATATCTACAAGCTAAAGGATTCTGGCTGTATTCCCTTAGCTAGACAGACCTGGGTTCAAATCCCCATGCCACCTTTTACTGGTGATATGACCTTGGGCAGATCATTGACTCTGTCTGGGCCTGAGTTTCCCTATCTGCAGAGCATGGTTAATAAAATAAACTTTGGGGTGTCTGGGTGGCTCAGTTGGTTAAGTGTCTGCCTTCAGCTCAGGTCATGATCTCAGGGTCCTGGGATCGAGCCCCACATTAGGCTCCCTGCTCGGTGGGGAGTCTGCTTCTCCCTCTCCCTCTGCTGCTCACCCCTGCTTTTGTCCTCTCTCTCTCTCAAATAAATAAATAAAATCTTTTAAAAAAAATAAACCTTCTTGGAAAGCCTGGGTCCGGTGTTTGTCATTGTGTTGGCACTGAGGAAGTGATAGTTGAGTATGAACCTAACCAACAGCTAAAATCCCTGCTAACATTTTGTGCCAAGAACAAGTTTATTTTTCCCAATGAACTAGATGACTTCCTCTGATCAGACAAGGAGCACTAGGTCATCCTCTAATTTCCCTCTGGCTTTGGCTGCCAGGAAGCTTACTATCAAGGGGAGGTGTCGGGGGCAGCCCTTGTTTCCTGTGGGGCCTGCAGTGCGGTTCCTTCTTTCCTCTCCTCTCTGTGCTCTTCCATTATTCACTTCTGGCTCCACAGTGCATGTGTTTTTACTTTTTATTGTAGTAAAATACACATAATAGAAAATTGACCATCTTGGCCACTTTTAAGTGTGCAGTTTGGTGGCATTAAGCACATTCATACTGTGGTGCAACCATCCCCACCATCCATCTCCATGATTTTTTCATCTTCCCAGACTGACACTCTGTCCCCATGAAACAGCTCCCCACCTCCCCTAACTCCAGCCCCTGGCACTCACCATCCTACTTTCTGTCTCTATCGACTTGATGACTGTAGGGACCTCAGATAAGTGGGATCTATAGGATTTGTCCTGTGGTGCCGGCTTCATTTCACATTGTCTGCAGTGGTCGTCCATGCTGTAGTCTGTGTCAGAACTTCCTTCCTTTTTAAGGCTGAATAATATTCCAGTGTAGGTATAGACCATATTTTGTTTATCTACTCACCTGTTGATGGACACCTGGGTTGCTTCTGCCTTTTGGCTATTGTGAATAATGCTGCAATGAGCATGGGTGGGCAAACACTATTTTTAGTAAATACTTTCTTACCTTTCTGTGCCTGGGGTGATCTCAGACTAAATTATAAATTAAGGGTAGGTTTGGGGACACTTCCTAGGACTATACTGTTTTATCTGCTTCTGCCCTGTGTGTGTGGGGGTGTGTGTGTGCATGTGGGTGAGAGATACTGTGGTCACTGCTGGTGCCCCGTCTGGTCCCCCTCATCCCCCAGATGCTCCAGGTGTTCCTGCTAATGGCTCCCACCTGCATCCTTCTGCAAGGCTTGCCCTTGGCCAACAGGCATTGCCTCCCACTACATGCCTGGGAGGTAATCCTTCCCTCTTTACCCCACTGTGGCCCTTGGCCAGTGACTGACTGAGGTCCCTGAGTGGGACAAGTCCTGGGGTGCCAGTCACACTCCTCAGGGCTCCCCAGGGATCAGGCTAGTGCTGGACTCTAGCCAATACCCCATCTTTGCTCAGTTTTGTCCCCCAGTAAGTCATATGTACGAGAACCCATGTCAGGCTCTGCTGCTGGGGGTCACCATCTAAGACAGTGTGTAACCCCTGTATTCCCTACCGCGTTGTGTATCTTGTATGACTGTGGGATGCGGTTGGAATCTGATAGGAGTGATACACTGTGACCTGCTGGGCCACCTGGGGGGTAGCAGGCACCTTGCAAGGGGGCAAAATTCCCACTGTCTGCCACTTAGAGAAGAGATGGGTCCTAACCCAGGAGACCAGGACATTCAGGAGGAGACCCTGGGCAGGAAGGGGCAGGAACTCCCACCTCCTCTGGGCCTCCCAACTTTGGGCGTGGATAAGAAGCCCAAGGCCTAAGGGGGTCCAAGGGGACAGTGACCCAGGGAACCCACTGATGCAAATGGGGAGTGAGTATGGACTTGCTGTGGACCAGAAGAGCCCTGTTCTCAGGCCCTACCCTTTGGGTTTCCTGGAGAAGTTGGGGGGTCTAGCTTCAGTGCAAAGTGTTCAGATTTTAAATGTTATACCACTAAATTAATGATAAATTAATGGCATTGAAATGTTAGAATATCAGCAACTAATTTCAAGAGCACACGTGGGCCCCCAGATGTGTCCTGTGAGCAGTTGGCTGGTTTGTGACCACCCTCTGGTTGGACTTGGGGGCAGAGGGCAGCTGTTTGGGGCGGGCTTCTGGGAGGAGCAGGACCAGGTGGCCCTGATGACTCACTTGTTTGTAACTGGTGTGTCTACAAGGGCCTTGTATGTTTATTTCTCTTCTGTCATCCCCCACCGCTTGAAAGTCCCAGTGTTTTGATATAGCTGTCTCTTGTTTAAAAGAGAGATCCCCTGCAAATATTTAGAAGGTGTTGAAGCCATACCAGCACCAACCTGAGCTTTTTTTCTTGTCTGGGGTTGCCCGGTAAAAATGTGGGATGCCCAGTTAAATTGGAATTCCAGATACACAATGAATAAGTATGTCTCCAGTATTGTGCAGGACATACTTATGCTAAACATTTGCACATTGCTTATCTGAAGTTCCCCCACAACTGCTTGTCTTGTATTTTTATTTGCTAGCTTTGGCAAGCCTGTTCTTGTCAGGATCAGAAGGATCAGAAGACCGGGGAAGGGAAGCATTTCCTTATCTTGTGATTTGACGCTACATGAAGCCAGACCCCACTTTTGGTAACAGCACCAGCGATGAATCAGTGTCTCCCAGGGCCATGTGGGGGGTACAGCATGGCCTTGCCAGCCCAGAGAGTTCTCATCTGGCCCTGCTATGGATGGGAGCTGTGGGAAGTGGTGCCAACTTGCTGCAGAGATACATGTTTCAGTTTTGGGGCGGCAGTCCTGAGGGCAGCGGAGAGAGGAGCTTGCAGCCAGAGCGAGGGAGGGTCATTGAGGTTCGAGCAGCACCCCAAGGCACCTCTGACTCTGCTCAGAGATCTCCCTCCCTGACGCTGCCCACCTCCCACACCCTGGGGTGGGGGGTGAGGAGGAGAGTAGACATGTCTCCACACAGTGTGCTCAGCCACCTGTCTCAGGGGATGCTCCCTGGGAAGAGACCCTTCCTGAGTGCACACCCACCCCACCCATGAGAACTTGACCCTGGGCTACCACAGAATCCCCACTGCCGCCACCCACAGCAGGTGTCCCATCAACAAAGACCAAAGCTGTTAGCAGCCTGGACCATGACCTCAACCGGCCCGCTGGTCCTGCCTGGAGCCGCCTCCGGGATCTCTAGTTTTGGGAGTCAAAGACTCACCCCACCGAGCTGGACGCTCTCCCAGCTGTGAGTGTCAGTGGCACCCTGACCTTCGGTCCCACCTCCACACCGATGGTGGCTGTTCATTGTAGGGAGTGGCAGACTGAAACCCAGAAGACCAGAAAGGACACCAGACACCCATCACCTAGATTTCACAGTTGTGAACATTTGGACATTTTGCTTTTGACTGCTATCCATGCTGAAATATGTTAGGGCATCTTACAGGCGTGATACATAGATAAAGGATTAATTAAAAAATGAGAAAGCATTAATCTTTAAAACATGCCGGTATTTGCCAGCCGTCACACCTCACAGAATGATCGGCTGGTCCTCAGTCCCTCCTTGGAACCCCTCAGTGAGCTGAGATGACTTTCTCATCGGGTTTATTCACACCCAGGGCTGATCAGGAACCCCACATGAATAGGGATGTTCTATCTCAGGCCTCTGTGGATCTGGAGCAGCCTCCCCTCTGCCTGCTTTTCCTATGTGCCAAAGTGGTGGGGAACATTTGTCCTGTGGAATGTCTCACCTCCCGACCATCTGTGTTTCACTGCTTAGATCCCAGTGGTTCTGGTTATCTATTGCTGCATGACCAACTACCCCGACCCCTGGCAGCTGAGATCAACAACACTCCTGTAATTTGCTCAGGAATTTAGGCAGGCCTTGGCTCCTTCTTTCAGCATCAGTTGGGGACATCAGTGGTGTTCACCTGGCCTCCGGGCGGGTGGGGGCCTCCAGAATGGACTCACATGCCCAGGGCTGTGGCTCATGTGGTCTCATCGGTAGGGTGGTCACACATCTTCCCTGGTGCCTCGGTGGCTTCAGAGAACCAGGTGGAAGCCACCAGGCCTCATACAGGCAGCTCAGCATCCCGACTGCCACTCCCCTGTGGGAGCAGTTGGAGTTCTGAGTCTCACAGGTTACACGGGTCCCCAGGCCCATCCCTCAGCCAATCCCAGCGAAGGGGGGATGAACTTTGTGGATTGGCTGGGTGTGGTCATGTGGCCATGCCACTGTGGAGCGGGGTGCAGGAAGGACCCCCGACCTGAACCCTCCCTCAGGCTGGTGGGGTTCCTGCTTATAGAGGGGCCCAGTTAGGACGTGGGATTCTT
This sequence comes from Neomonachus schauinslandi, assembly GCF_002201575.2. NCBI lineage: Eukaryota > Metazoa > Chordata > Mammalia > Carnivora > Phocidae > Neomonachus > Neomonachus schauinslandi. Next base: position 159,167,522 of record NC_058403.1, read on the forward strand.
TTGGTTTTTTTTAGCTAAACCTCAGGCACTAAGAGTTGAGTTAATTATACTCCTCAGCTAATAACACACTATTATCTTGGTCTCTGCAGGGTCCTGCTTTTATTTTATTGGTCGGTTTATTCCCATTATCTTTGCTCCCCATGCCATTCCGTTTTCCCACTATGGCAGACTTCCAGCTCTGCTCAGTGCATATCTGTTTGCCTGTGTTTTGCAAATGGTATATTTTACTTTGCGCATGTGTATTTTTACTCCCCATGAACAGTGTTGGGCTAGCTTGTTCTGTTTCTTAACCTGTTCCACTTCATGTTCTTTTTTTTTTTTTTAAGATTTTATTTATTTGACAGAGAGAGACACAGTGAGAGAGGGAACACAAGCAGGGGGAGTGGGAGAGGGAGAAGCAGGCTTCCCTCCGAGCAGGGAGCCCGGTGCGGGGCTCGATCCCAGGACTCTAGGATCATGACCTGAGCCGAAGGCAGACACTTAACAACTGAGCCACCCAGGCGCCCCTTCGTGTTCTATTTTTAAGGTCCATCCTTGTTGCTCTGTGCACACCAAATCATCGACCTAGCATTCTGTGGGGTCCTCACAAGGATGTGTCTGGCAGGGTCCCAGCAGGGAACGGGATGGGGGGCTCCCAGGGTTTACCAGAGAAGTGGTTAATGAAGAGTCATAGAACCTAGGTGTGGGCAGGGTCGGGGGAACTCTAGGGGTTTGGGCTGTGTTTGGAGTCGTGGTGGTGGGTGGGGAGTCCTTAGCACCCTGGGCCTGCAGGGGCTGGGGAGAGGCAGCTCTCTGAACCCAGCAGGGTCACCCAACTGGAGTTGTGGCCTTTGGTGGAGGGGTCAGCCACTACAACCCCTGCCCTGGAGGGAAGGGGGGTGGGAGATGGGGAATAGATACTCTATCCTCTGATCTCTTGTCAGTGGCTGCCATTGAGGGGTGCAGGAGAGGTCAGCCTCCCAGGTGCAGAGCAGGGTGGAGGAGGGCAGGGAGTGGATCTAGGGACAAGGAACAGCATTGTGGCCTGCGTCTGCTGGGTCCCCACCTACCACCAAACGAATACCTGGTGACCACTGTGGGCATGTGGACCTCTGCAGATTTCTCTGGATAGCTCACTGGACAGGAGGACGCGCGGCCTGTGTGCACTGCACATGCTTGCGGACCTAACTGCATAGACGCCCCTCTCCAGGGGTGTCTGCTCCTGTGGTCACTTGGGCCAGCTGGCCTTGTCATAATCACAGTTTTGTTATTATGAATGTGCATACGTTAGCCAGCTTTGCCAGTGGGATGGGTACAGAGAAGAAGCTGTGTGGGTTTGACTCTGCCTTTCCCTGGTCCCTGATAAGTTCCCACCTTGGGAGTGTGTGACCCAGCCTGCTGGCACTGGGCAGCCTGGCTGGAGGCTCTTTGTTTGTGACCACAGTCTGGCTGCTGGGGCTCCCCCCTGCAGGGAGGTCAGCCTCCTTTTCTCAGCCCCTCCCCTTGTGGCTCCTCTTTTTGGATTGGAAGGGGGGGCATGTCTGCAGAAGCCAGACATGAAGGGGGCCACTTGCTGTGGGGGCCGTGGGAAAACAGCAGCTGGAGTCTCCAGGAGGGACACGTTTCAATCTGAGAACAGCAGTGTAGAGATTGTGCTCTCCTACTTCTCACCTGTGTGTTTCTAGCCCCGCTTGCTTATCTCCACGGACAGGGAGCTTACCCCTTTCCCCTAGCAGCCTGGTCTAATGCTTGACCTGGCGAAAACTTCCCCTGTGGAGCTGAGATCTACCCCCTCCACCCTTCATACACACCTGTGGGTCCTGACCTACCCAGAACCGCTGTGGAGATATACCAGGGCTTTCTGAGGCTGCTCTTCTCCAGGTGAGCCACCCTAAGGGGCTCGGGACCCTCCCCATTGGGCTACCTCCTCTGAACACATTTCCGTTGGTCCCACCCCTCTCACAGGTGGGCACACAACTGTCAGACAGCACCAGGAGGCTCTGAGCAGCATGTCATGAGCCCCAGACTTCCATTCTTCCAGCTGGAGACCATAGTGGGAATGAGCATGAGGTTCCCAGTTTAGGAGTGAGCCTGGGGGGGACCCTGAATTCAAGCACAGCCAACCACATGTAAGTCACATAGGCTTTGTGGGGAGCAGGAGCCCATACCCCATGTGACATCTCAGGGTGGCTAGGGCTCGGTGGTTTTCAAGAGGAGTCAGAAATTTTCTTTCTCTCTTTTTTTTCTTTTTTAGAAACCTGAATTTTCATGTGAACATTTCCAATTTGTAAATGCTGATTAACTAACTTAAAGCTAAAACCCACTGTGTGGGATAAACAAAACACACGAGTTGGCTGACTAGAACCCCAGAACCCCTGGGCCCCCTGTTGTGACCTGAGGTGTGGTGGAGCCTCTTCACTGTATACAAATGCAGGCTCAGAGAGGGCAAGGGCCTGGCTTAGGGTTGCACAGCAAATGAGGAGTACACAAAGCCAAGGCCTGATGTTCTTTATGCTTCCCCTGGGCCTGGGGTGGGGATGATGGGCGAACTCAAGACCTAGAATCACCTAGGTGTGGGTAGAATGTGACACTTGGGGGGGCCAGCGCACCCAGGGGCCGAGAGGAACTAGGGGACCAACTTGTGGGAGAATGTGAGATGGGGTGGAGTGTGGCAGGGCTGGCTGGGAACAAAGTTCCTCTGGGAGAAGCTCTGGAAGAAGCCTGCCAGCCTGTGGCGGGAATATTTGCCTCTTGGGGATGCATTGTTCATGTGAGCAAGATGGAGGTGGGAGGAGGGTTTGGGTCTTGGTTTGCAAAGGTTTCCTTTCTTAAATGACGCTATTGAGAGTGGACTCGGGCCACTTTCGGGCTTTCGTGCCCCACAATCTCCAGGTAGAGGGTCATTGACCTGGTCAGGGGGACCACAGGCCCCAGTTCTCCCTACAGGCGATTCCTAGTGGCACTTTATAGAGCCCCCTCCCCCACCCACTCACCTCCTGAGATGGCTTCTTGGTTGGGGGGCAGGGGTGGATGTCCGTTTGTGTCTTTACCAAATTCATTTGGACTTTCCTTGGGCTTCTCAAATTTGGCATGGCCCAAACTGGGCTGCACATCCCTCTGCAGGCCCTCCTTTGGCAGCCTTCCCTGCCTCAGGAAGCCAGAGCTCCATCCTTCCAGGTCCTTGGGCCAAAACCTCAGCTCTCCCAGACTATGATGGCCCTCTGCTGTTCCTCATCTCCCTCCTGCTGCCTCAGGCCCTTTGCACTTGCTGTTCGGTTGGCTGACATACAGATATGCCTTTACCTCCAGATATTCACATGACTGTCTCCTTTGATTCCCTCAGGTCTCAGATGAAATGGCACTTCCTTAGAGAAGCCTCGCTTGACCACCCTGGCTAAAATGGGCTTTCCCACAGCCCCAGTCACTTCCTGCCCACTTCCTTGCTTTCTGTCATTTATTTATCCATTGTACTTACTACTGCCAGGCATTCAGTAATCTACTGCTTTGCTGTGGGTTTATTACCTGCCTCCCCACATCAGAGACTGAGCTGGCAGCATGGCCGTGGATCTGTCTTATTTGCTGAGAACCCCCCAGTTCTAAGGTGCCCTGCACATAGGACCTGTTCAGTCAGTTCTGGTTGACTGGCTGGCAGAGGCCGACCTCCTTGTCCCGCTGTGCTGGGTGCTGAGTCGCTGTCACTGCCCCCCTCGACTCAGATCCTTGTACTTCACTCCAGTCCTGCCTGCTCGCCCTGCCCTGGGGATCGCTTGGGGTGGGGGGCCGGAGGGGGGGCAGGTGCGGCAGCATAGGGCTGCTTCTCCTAGAAACAGTGGTGGCAATGCTCTCTGCTCCCTGTCTCCTCTTGTCAGAAACTTTTAGAGAAGTTACTATTATATTGTTTGTTTGAATGTTGAAATGTTTGAAATTATTATATTTATAGGTTTGAAATAATAAGCACTTAAAATACTAGAGATGCCACTTTATTGTTTTTCTCCCTCCTTTTTTTGGACAGCCAGACAGTTTTAGCAAAGTGACTGCAAACAATAGCTCAGCCTCACTGCGGTGGGTGGAGAAGGAGCCCATGTCTGGGAGTGAGGGCAGGGTCAGGGCGGTTCCCACTGGGACCGCGGACCTTTCCTTGCTGGAGCAGGGAAGCCTCCGTGGGGCTTGGGGCCACGGCGTGTTGGGGTCAGCTGCTCTCAGGTCATATGGGCTTTGCAGAGGAAGGGCTGAGTAGGGTTGGGGAGGGCAGGGAGGGCATATCCCAGGCAGATGGGAGGTGAGGCTGGGGCTGGGGTGGGGCCAAGGAAACAGATGGAAGGGGCAGAGAGTGGAGAGCTGTTCCTGGGGGAGAGTGGGCAGGACTTGGGGGGGTGGGGGTGTTAAGGACAGCAGGTATCTAGAATAATTCTGGGAATGGTGGTAATATTTACAGAGGCAGCCGAGGACATTGGCAGGAACCTCTCCTGTGGCTAAACTTGTAGTCCGAGGGAGTCTTCTGGGGGGGGGGGGGGGGGGGGGGGTGTTCCGGGGCCCGGGGGGGTGGGGGCTACGGTGGGGGGCTTGGCTGGCTGTGCCACAGCCTGGGAGGGGGCTTGTTCGTGCCCAGCATCTACCTGACCATATTGTCTGGCTGGCAGCCAGGCCTCTTGGTGGATGGCTGGGAATCGAGTTGGACTTCGGTGGGGAGAGAAATCATTTGGGTGGTCGTGTGTGTGTGTGTGTGTGTGTGTGTGAGAGAGAGAGAGAGAGAGAGAGACCACCTGTGGTGTCCTGGCACATGGATGAGGCTGTGGGTGAGACAGTGTGTGTGTAACTGTGTGCCTGTCACCAAGGGTGTGAGACGCCAGACGTGTGCCCTGGATGAGTGTGAGTGAGAATGCAGGGGTGTGTGGGGGGGAGGGGCTGTGGGCAGGAGGCTCCCACTCAGAGGGCATGTGTCAGAAGGCAGGCGAGGGTGGGGGGTCAGTGGCCCCGCACGCTGACACCTGTGGCTCGTGAGCGACGGCCGAGGCCCCCGTCTGTGCATCTGAGCAGACGTGCCTGGGCGCACGTGCGTGTGCTGTACTCCAGGGGTGCGCGCGTGGGAGGGAAGCCGGCTGGGGCGCTGTCCAGCCGTGCGCGTGTGTGCGCTGGCGTGTGTCCACGTGGGTGGGCCCCTGCGGGGCGCTGACAGCTGTTCCTTCCCGTTCCCCCAGGGCCTCGCAGCAGAGGACACGGTTCATCTCGAGGCAGCAGCTGGGCCGGCCGTGGGACCATGGCGCGGCTCCGGGAGCCTGCGGGAGCCTGGCTGGCCCTGGCCCTGGCCCTGGCCCTGGGCCCGTGCACCGGCACGGCCGCCCCGAGGCAGGACTGCACTGGCGTCGAGTGCGCACCGCTGGAGAACTGCATCGAGGAGGCGCTGGAGCCGGGCGCCTGCTGCGCCACGTGCGTGCAGCAGGGCTGTGCGTGCGAGGGTTACCAGTACTACGACTGCCTGCAGGGCGGCTTTGTGCGTGGCCGCGTGCCCGCCGGCCAGTCCTACTTTGTGGACTTCGGCAGCACCGAGTGCTCCTGCCCGCCGGGCGGCGGCAAGATCAGCTGCCAGTTCATGCTGTGCCCGGAGCTGCCCCCCAACTGCATCGAGGCCTTGGTGGCGGCCGACAGCTGCCCGCAGTGCGGCCAGGTGGGCTGCATCCACACCGGGCGCAAGTACGCCGCCGGCCACACTGTCCACCTGTCGCCCTGCCGGGCCTGCCACTGTCCTGACGCTGGGGGTGAGCTCATCTGCTACCAGCTCCCTGGTTGCCGTGGAGACGCCGAAGCCGTGCCCGCGGCTGCCACCGGGAACTTCTCGGACGCGGAGGAGGGTGACCCCGAGCGACACTACGAAGACCCCTACAGCTATGACCAGGAGGTGGCTGAGGCGGAAGCTGCAGCGGCCCTAGCGGGCGAGCTCCAGGCAGGCGCTGGGGGCCCAGCTGCTCTGGGAGGCGGCAGTCAGCTGTCCTCCGCCATCCAGGCCACCCGCTGGCCGGCCGCCCTCCCTAGGCCCACGGCGGCTGCTGCCCTGGGTCCCCCGGCCCCTGTGCAAGCCAAAGCCAGGAGAGTGACAGAAGACAGCCAGGGTGAAGGGCAGGAGGAGACAGAGGAATTGGCCACCAGGGAGCAGCCAGCAGCAGGCGGCCCCACGGGGCTGGATGGACCACCCACTCCAGGACCAACTGGGCCTGGTCTCGCTGCCCAAGATGACAAGGCAGAGGCAAGGGCAGGGCCTGAAGAGAACTTAATTCCAGAAGCTCAGGCCACCCCCCACAGTGCTGGGCAGGAGGGAGCCAGGCCTGTTCTGGGGTCAAGCATGGCCAGTGTCCCCCCATCACAGGCCACACCGAGCTCTCCTGGGGGCACGATGAAGCCCAGCACCCACACCATCCTGACCCTATCTCCCCAAGAGGCAGCCTGGGTCCCACCTACCCAGGAAGTACCCAAGCAGCCTCCGGTTCTGCCCCGTTCTCAGCCAGAGGAGGACACAGACCCCAACTCTGTTCATTCTGTCCCCAGAGGTAACCCTGAAGGTAAGACCCTATTCTAGTTCCTCCAAGGGCACTCAGCCCAGGGAAGGGCAGCCTCAGGGCCCCGTCAGGGCCCCCAGCTCTCTGCACAGTTGCCTGGGGCTGGAGAAGCTGGGTCTGTGGGGCCAGGCTAGGGACAGTCAGCCCAGCCCATAACACTGCAGGGCAGGTGGCTCTGAGGTGGTACTTTCTCCCCAGCTGCCCTCCTAGGGATGGAGTGGGTTGGTAGGGCTGAAGTCCCTCTTGCAGTAGGTGCTGGGCTACCTGGTGGGGCTGTGGTTGAGGGCCTCTTAGGCATACCTTCTCAGGGCTGGAGTTCCCCGAGGAGGGTTCCAGCTCAGGTGCAGGTTGGGCCTAGGGGTGGGGTCCACAGGTGCCCTGGCAGGAAGTGGGGAGTTTCGCAGACCTGGTCCAGCTGCTTGCTTCCATCCCCCCTTGACAGTAGCCTCTGGGCGTGGCTGTGTTCTTGGTCTCTGAGGTGACAGCAGAAGAGATGTGGTCTCTCATGGGGGCTCCTTGCGAGAGCCCAGGACCAGGGCTGCCACCCCTGCCAGCCAGGGGTGGTGTTAACACACACATCATTCTTGTCCCTGCTCTGTGCAACACCTGCCGGGCTCCCACCTACTCAGAGTAGAAGCCAAAGCTCTCTCCAGGGCCACAGGCTCTGCCCCAGTCAGCCCCGTGACCTCCCGCACCACCTCTCCATCACCCTTGTCTTAGTCTGTTTTGGCTGCTGTTACAAAAATGCCATAGACCGGGGGGGCTTACACCCCAAGCATTTATTTCTCACAGTTCTGGAGGCTGGGAAGGCCAAGATCAAGGTGCTGGCAGACGTGGTGTCTGGTGAGAGCCCGCGTCCTGGTTTGCAGATGGCCATCTGCTCATTGCATCCTTGCATGACAGATGAGGGTGCATCTCATCTGAAATACACAGAGAAGGAGCAAGTTTTCTTACATCTCTTCTTAGAAGGGCACTAATCCCATCATGAGGGATCCACCCTCATGGCCTAATTACATCCCCAAAGGTTTGTCTCCACAAACCATTCCTATTAGGGTTTTTTTTTTTAAGATTTTATTTATTTATTTGAGAGAGAGAGCGAGCGAGCGAGCACAAGTGGGGCAGTGGGAGGGGCAGAGGGAGAGGAAGAAGCAGATTCCCCACTGAGCAGAGAGCCCGATGTGGGGCTTGATCCCAGGACCCCGGGATCATGACCTGAGCTGAAGGTAGATGCTTAACTGACCCCTCCCCCCATTAGGGTTTTAACATATGAAGTTGGGAGTGGGACATAAACACTCAGTCCCTATTGACCTTCTCCCTCAACTACTCTGCTTAGTACTGGCTTCCTAGCCCCTTTCAGGTACCTTCCAGCCCCAGGGCCTTTGCACTTGCCACCCCCTCTTGACATGCTCTCCCAGGTGTCCATGTGGCTCTCTTTTCCAGGTCACCTCCCCAGAGAGGCCTTCTCTGACCACCCAGTTAAAAGAGCACTCCACCTTCCTCTTACTCTGCTTTAATTTGTCCTAGCAGTACCTGACATTGTAGCATGTAGTTAACTTGTTTAATGTTGTCACCCCTGTAGAATGTTAGTGCCATGAGTGGAGGGACCACATCTGTCATCTTCTCTGCTATGCCTAAGGGCCTCCAGTAGGGCCTGGCAACACAGTCGGTGCTCAGTAAATATCGGGTAAATAAATGAGTGAATCAGTGGGGGCTTTCTGGCCACGCCCTCTACCATCCTTCCTCATCATAGCTTCCCAGCCATCCTAGGAACACCTTACACCGACATATCCCCTCTCTTCCACCCATTTCCACACATTTGTTCCCAGCCAGCTCAGGTAGCACCTCCTCTAGGAAGCCTTCCCTGAATCTTTATGTCTTGTCTGATCCCCTCACCACCACCCCTCCGCCGCCTCACCTCTGAGGGTACCCTAGGCAGTTGTCTGGTTGTCTAGAGATCCCTCCCTATAGCTGAGAGTCTGTGTCTTGTTCAATCTCATATGTAAACCTTCTGTATAAACCTTCATTAGGCATTAACTGTGAATAGGCCCTGGTGGGCCCTGGGGAGGCAGAAATGGACCACTATGGCCCATGTCCACAGACTGGGGGCTCTGAGGGAGGGATGTCTGGGTGGTGTATGGGGAGGTTTCTTGGAGGAGGGGGCATGAGAGGGCTCCGGGATTTCTGCAGCATTCCCATATAGCCACCCTGCTGCCCACAGCTGTGTGGCCTTGGGCAGGTCTCTTAACTGGCCTGGGCCCCGTTTTCCCATCTGTCAAGTACTATGCCTTTGTTGGGCATAGACTGTGTGCAAAGCCTGTGCACATGTAGCGAGGGGGTGAAATTGCAGGCTCCTCCTGACCTGGTGGGAAGATCACCCCCCCACCCCAGATGGCTCTCCTTCTAGCCCCATTATGGTGAGCGGGGCACAGAACTCACCCTTGCTGAGTGATCACCTCCTAGGTGCCAGGCCCCATTTCTTTGACCTGATCCTTCCCATAAGCTGGGGAGGTGGGCTCCTTCTTTAAAACTGAGCACATCAAGGTCGGAGAGGTGTGGCTCATGGTTCCAGGTCACATGGTGGGAGTCGGTGGGCTGGAACCAGGGCAGTGGGCTTCAGGGGGCTCCTCCTTACCCAGCCCTGAGCTTGCAGGATGTGGGGAGCATGCGTGGGGTGGGTTGGGGGCTGTAATGAAGTACACGTGTGCCTGGGAGAGCTCGCAGGCCTGACTGGAGCATGGTGCATGCAGCGTGTTTGGGTTGCAGCCTCCAAAGGTTCCAAAATAGACCCAGCCCCCACCCCCCATCCCCGCCTCTCGCTCCAGAGGCCTCTCTGTGGTTCTGGGCCTTTGGAATCTTGGAGACTTACTTTGTTCTCAGGAGCCCTAGTTTTTTTTTCCTCTGTCCTGTGTTTTCTCAAATGGATTTTGGGGTGTGGCCTTTGATGAGGGCTGCTTGGGGCAGGGGCCCCTGATGGGGTGTCCCCTATCCCATCTGAGGGCTGTCCTGGCAGAGGGCCCAGGACCCACAAAGCCCAGAGATAATTAGCAGGGCATGGACCCGGCAGCTGCATTTTTTGGTGTGCAAGGAAAGGAAGGTGTGGGAGGTTGGGGGGGGAGCTTGCCCTAGCCAGATAAACAAGGCTGGCCTGCCACTGACCACCCTCATCCATCTTTCCTCCTCTCCTCACCTCGCGTCCAGCCACCCCCCACCAGCTCACGAGTTCTGCTCCACGACCTGCACAACTCAGGCAAGCGGCTTACCGTTTTGTGCCTCCTTTCCTCCATCCGTAAGCAGCAGGGAGTTCCCTGCTTCATGGGGCTGTCTTGAAGATGAAAGGAGCTGATTCATGTCCAGTGCTGGGCACGGAGCTGAGCACTCGCTGAGGAATTAAAAATGTTAGCCGCTGGTTGTCACCCTCCGCTCTTCATTCTACCTGTTTATTTCCTCAACAGATATTTGTGGCCCACCCTCCCTGTGCCGGGGACTGTGCCTTTGAACAAGGCCAGCACAGCCTCTCCGCTCCTAAGGTCTCCTGGGGGAGGGGGGTGTTCAAGGATAAGTGCACACACACATTTACTCGTGGCCATAATGGAGTACACGCAGCTCAGGAAGGGTGGGCGGTGGGAAGCCTGATGGGTGGGGGTCGGGCCAGATGGAGCATCCTTTGGGAAGTGGGGACCTTGTGGGGGGAGGGCTGGGGCATCCCAAGTGACGGAGGGGCCCTCAGTGCCGAGGAGCTGAGGAGGTGGCTGTGCCCTGCTCGCCAGTGGGGCCGGCTGAGAGGCGGGCCATGGAGCCGGAAATGACCCCTAGCCATGTTGCCATGGCAGCCCTGGGGCCTGGAGAAGGACGTTTCCAGCCATTGCCCCAGGCCCGGCTTGGGTGGGGGTCCTGTCTGAGCCGGAGCTGTGCCAGGGATCCTGGCTGCCTCTGAGCATGTCCAGATGTGGCCTAATGGAAGCCACATGCCCAGCTCCCTGGGCTGGGGCGAAGGGGTCCAATGTCTGTTGTCACTCAGGGGGCTTTGTGAGCATGCCTTCCCCTTCTATCGCTGGGCTGGCATGATGGAGGGAGACAGGGGACTTCTGGGCCCCAAGGGAGGGCGCCCGGGGGCAGGGTGGCCCTCGGGAAGTCGGAGTTTCTCCCTCCTGGGAAAGGCTCCAGCAAGACCTCTGTGGGCCCCCAGACCACGTGGCAGGAAAGGGGCCCCTTCCTTGGACCCCCGTGTAACCAGATTCTGCAGGGCAAGGGTCTTTGGATGCTTGACATCCTGGTTAACAGAGAAGCTTTGAAACTCAAATAACTCTATTAATTGCAGACATTGTCATGCTTGCGTCTTGTGCTGGCACCATTATAAGCACTCTGTGATAATTAACCCCTTTAATCCTCATTGCCACCCCCTTAGTTTACAGCAGAGGAATCAGGCCCCTCGTCTGAGGACACATGCGCAGGGAGTGGTGGATCCAGATTTCCCTTGTATTTCTTCGTGTCTTCGTCCCTGTCATTTCTGAGTGCCCAGTGTGTGCATGGGCTGTGACAGATGCTGAACCTACAGTGTAGAACAAAGCCCAGCACAGTCCCTGCCCTTTGGGAGCTCACGGTTTAGTCGGGGAGATAGCCCAGTAGTCACACGGGTGTGATGTTCTGAGTCATGACCAGGGCTGAGGAAGGAGGTGGATGTGCTCTCTAAGCCTATCTCAGGGATCTGACTTCTCCTGGGGATCAGGGAAGGCTTCCTGGGGGAAATGATGTTTGAGCATGAGGGCTTGTTGACTGGGTGGTAGGTGGCAAGCAGAGAGGGGACAGTGCTCCAGGCAGAGGACACAGCACGTGCAAAGGCCCTGTAGGTGAAAGGAGCGAATTAGATTTAAAGGAAGCTGTGTGGTTGGTATGAGGCTGGGGAGGGGGTAGGGACCACGATGGTGTTGATCCTCAAGATGAAGATTTGGGTCTTTGTCCCAAAAGCAGTGGGGAGCCATTGAAGGTATAAGGCAGGGGGTGGTATGATCTTACTTGGGCAGTGCAGCACTCCCCCTGGGTGCTGGGAGGAGAACACAGGACTAGCAGTGGGCCTTTCCAATGTCTGTGGGTTTCCAGCACCCCTCCCCAGTCCCCCCAGCCCCACCCAGAATCACCAGGCTGTGGCTCCTGGGACACAGGAGAGAGGGACTTGTCCAGGCTCTCCCCGTTCCCCAGAGGATCCTTAGAGACCCTGCCTTTTCTTTTCCAGTCTTGGCCTGTGGGAGAGTTAAACTTGTGTGGGGCCTAAGGGAACCAGGCTGGGACTCTGGACCCCAGAGCTCATGTCCCATGCAACAGAATCACCTCCTGCTAGAGCTCCAGGCTCCTGGAACAGGCAGGGTATGGAGCTGGCCTGTGGAGGCTGCGGCAGGAGAGCTTACAGGAGGGTCCTGCCAGCCCTTCCTCTCCTCACCCCAAACCACGGGGCCTTGAAATGGGGTCTGTGACTCTGCTCAGGGCTCTGCGGGGCTTCCTGAGAGCAATAGGACAGGCAAACTGGGGGCCTGGGCTCCCCACATCCACAGTAAGACCCAGGTCTGAAGCCCACCACTCACTCGTGTGATCTGGGGCCCAGGACGTCACCCCTCTGAGCCCCCGTTTCCTTGTTGATGAAATGGCACTGTTGCAAGTGCCCAAGGCTGTAGTGAGGACGAACATGTCAGGAGTGAGGCCTGCATGGAGTGAGGACACAGGCCAGTGTTGCCCACACCTGGGCCTGCTGAACTGTTAATACGGCGCACGCTCCTCTCCTAGGTCCACCCGTTAGCTTCTTTCTGCAAAGCATCTTTGTAAGCAGTAGAATTTTGTTGTGAATATTTCGAAATTAGAAGATTTCACATAAATTTCAGCTCTCAGGCTTTCCTGGAAAATGGGCAGTTGTGGGCACACCAGGCCCGTGTGCCACAAGGCTGGCCATTGGGGTTACTGACAGGAGGCTTCCTGCCCTTCAGACTGGGTGGGTGCTCTGCACTCTGCTGGGCTAGCTGTCCTCAGTTTCATCAGCAGCCTGGCCCTGGTTGGCAGCTGGGGGTACGTGTCAAAGCATAGAGTTTTGTCCTGTGGTTTATGTGGTCATTCTATTTTATGGAAGAAAAACTGGCATCCTGAGAGGGGAGGGGGCTTTTCTGGAGGTCACAGGAGAGCTGGGCAGGGGGCTGCAGACTCCCAGGGGAGGGGTAGGCTCATGGCTCCCACTGGGGACCTGGAGGCATGAGTGGGTCTGAGTGGCCTTAGCTGGGCCCTCCCTGTGGTTTGCCTGCCCCAGACCATATAGTACTTGGAGGAAATGGGGCAGGGGCCAGGGTGAGGCCTGTGGTGGTGGGTATCTTTTAATTTTTAAAACTGTATCTTCCTTCCTTCCTTCCTTCCTTCCTTCTTTCCTTCCCTCCCTCCTTCCTTCCTTTTTCTTTCTTTCTTTCTTTCTTTCTTTCTTTCTTTCTTTCTTTCTTTCTTTCTTTCTTTCTTTCTTTCTTTCTTTCTTTCAGAACAGCTTTATTGAGATGCAGTCATGCACCATAAAGCCCCCCCTTTTAAGTGTATAATTCAGTAGCTTTTATCAGAATTGTACAGACATCATTAGGCTCCAATTTTAGAACATTTTCATCACTCCCAAAAGAAACCCCACACCCAGTAGCAGCCACTTCCCCTTTCCTCCTCCTCCCAGCCCCCAGCAACCACCAAGCTCCTTGCTGTCTCCATGTATTTGCATATTCTGGACATTCCTGGACGTGGAGTAATGCAATATGTGGTCTTCGGGGACTGTCTTCTGTCACTTAGCATAATGCATTCAAGGTTCATCCAAATTGCAGCATGCGTCACTACTTTGTTCCTTTTTATGACCGAGTAACATTCCATGGTGTGGATGTACTATGTTTTTTATCCATTCATCCACCGACGGACATTGTGTTTCCATCTTTTAGCCATTATGAGTACTGCTGCTATTGATATTTGTGTACGTACTTTTGTGTGGACAGATGTTTCTATTTCTCTTGGTAATATACCCAGGGGTAGAATTGCTGGGTCATATGGTGACTGTATGTTTAATCATCAGAGGAGCTGCCAGAATGTTTTCCACAGCAGCCGCATCATTTTTCATTCCCACCAACAGTGCACAAGGGTTCCAACTTTTCCACATCCTCGCCAACACTGTCTGCATTTTTCTTTTCTTTTCTAGGGGGTGGGGAGGGGCAGAGGGAGAGGGAGGGAGAGAATCATAAGCAGGCTCCATGCTTAGAGCTCCAGCACAGAGCCCGATGCCGGGCTTGATCTCATGACCCTGAGATCATGACCTGAGCCAAAATCAAGTCAGATGCTTAACAGACTGAGCCACCCAGGTGCCCCTTACTGTCGTGTCTTTTTGAGTATAGCTGTCCTAGTGGCTGTGAAGTGGTATCTGACTGTGGTTTTGATGTGCATTTTTCTGATGACTCGTGGTGTTGATCATCTTTTCATGAGCTTACTTTAGAAAATTCTAGAATACACAGAACACACAAGCACACATTCCATTAGCCATTCAAGTGATGACATCATCACAATGTCATGTTGTCTCTGGAAGACTCCGCCATATACTCGTGGGAGAAAAGGCGTGAAGAAGGCAACTGATGTTGTCGTGTTGTTATGAAAATAATGCTGATCTCATGGATGCCTGGAAAGGCTGCAGGGACACTCCAGGGCCTAGGACCACACTTGAGAACCATTGGTCAGTCCACAAATACTAGCATATTGTGCACACCATTCTGCCCTGTGCTTTTTTTCTCTGACAACATATCTTGGGATTCTTCCTTGTCTTTACGTGAAGAGTTCCCTTACCAGTCAGTATGTCACTGTCCACATGTTCCAGCTTTACTTCCTGGTCCCTACTGACAGATGTTCAGGTTGTTTCCAGCCTTTTGCCATTAAAAAGCAGTGTTCTAGTGAATATCTTTATGCTGTGCCCTGGTGCGGAGGCTGGGCCAGTATGCACGTGCATTTCTTTATATTTTTTGTGAACTTATTATTGAAGCATAATCAATAGAAGCTATCAGAAGCACAGAACTCAATAATATATTTTCACAGATGGAACACACCCATGTGATATGCGCTCAGATCATGAAACATCATGAGACAAGCCAGGTCACCCCCTCGGTGCCTGTCCTGGAGAACCACCACTGCCCTGACTTCTGGTGGCAGATGTTCTTTTTCTGCTCAGACTTTTCTAAATGGAACCAGAGAGTCTGTTCTCTTTTGTCTCTGGCTTCTATTGCTCAGCACAGCGTTTCTGACATTGGCCATGTTACATGCGCTGTAGTTGGTCCTTTTGATCGCTGAGAGGTGCTCCATTGTATGGATGAACCCCAGTTTGGTTGTTCATTCTCCTGTCAAGGGGTGCTGGGGTTGTCTCAAGTCTGGGACCATTAGGAAGCATATTTCTGTGCACCTGCTCGAACCAATCTTTTGATGATCACGGCACACGTTTCTTTTGGGAGATGCCGGCTCCTGTGGGCTCAGTGTTAGGAGACGCAGGATATGCATGTTTATCACCTCGGCAGATGGCAGCTTGTCCTCCTTTGAAAGCTGGGCCAGGTTTTTGCTCACACCAGTAATATATGAGAATGGAGTTTCCCCATTTATATATCTGACAAGCATTTATTGCATTGCTCTAGGTGCTGGGGACACAGCATCGTAATCAAAACGGATGGAATTCCTATCCCTCATGGAGCTTCCACTCTGGCAGGCTTGGGAAGCCCACAATCAATCCCATGAATATGTAAAGTCTGTGTGAGATGGTGCTAGATGCTAAGGAGAAAATGAAGCAGGGTTCTATAAAATGTTCTCAGTGTGGCCAACCTGGGAGGTAGAAGATGGTGTCTCGGAGTGGTTCTAGTTAACACATGTGTTTTGCTCTCCCCATCCTCCGCTTTGGCCAAGGGGTCCTCAGCAAGTCTGGCCACGCTCCCACCAATGCTGCGTGGGGCTGCCACCTGGTCTTTCTGGCACTCTCGCCAAACCCATGCCAGTCCTTGTTGCTGGGAACACACCTTGGTCATGGTATGAATGATCTATTGCCATGGTAACATGAGCAGCAAGCCACCACACAGTAAACTTTCATTGTCGCTGCCAAGTGCACGGGGCAGCCAGGCTCTGCTGCCCAGGAGTGGCTGATGGCAGCTGGGCTCATGCCTTTGAGTGTCTGTGGTTGGCTGGCGGCTCCGCTGGGGCTGGCGGGTGTGTGTGGGGCGGCCTCTGCCAGGATGGCTTGTCTCTCTGACCCCCTCAAGCTGGTTAGCCTTGGCTTGGTCTCGACCTGGAAATGGGGCTCCAGGTGGAAGATGAGAAGCACGCAGGGTTCTTGGGCCTAGGTTCAGAACTAGTAGAACCCTTTCTATTGCCCCATTTTGTGGCCAGCCAGTCAGGAGGCCAGCCCAGGTTCAGAGGCTCCTCTTGCTGGGAGTTGCTGTGAAGGGTATACATAGAGGAAGGGAGGAGAATTGGGGCTGAGTCTGCCCCAGGCCCTGGGCCGGGTGCTCCATGGACCTCATTTCACTTAGGCCCCAAATGACTTTACAGTGAGTCCCTTCCCACCAGGGGAGAAATGCTTGCCTGGCCCATGGCCCGGCAGCAAGTAAGTGGTGAGCCTAGGTGTGAACCCGGGTCCGTTGATGCTTAAGGCATGTCTGGATTTCCTGCTTGCCTCCTTTGGTAGGCCCGGTACAGAGCTCTCCAGGTTTGAGCTGGCTCTGCCCCTCGCTAGCTATGTAATCTTAGGCAAATTGCCTTATTGCCTGGGCCTCAGTTTTCTTGTTGTAGAATGGGCTTTCTGAGGGCTCCCTTCTATAGGTGTGTTCTCAGTTGGAAGAAAGCTGGTGTTGGGCACCAGGTGCTGGGGTCTGTCTCCTAGCAGGGCTCTACTCACAGCTGGAGTCCTGGGGGCTGATTCCAGGCCTGGGGTCTCTGTCGGGAAGGCAATGGCCTTTGCACTCTGGGCTGCTTCCTGTTTATACGCTGAGCCCGAGACAGCAGATGTGGCTGTCCGGAGGCTGAACCAAGCCCTTTGGCCTCCTGTACCCTGAGCCTTCCAGAATCCTGGGTGCCCCTGTGAACTGGAGCTGAGAGGTCTGTGCTCAGGGCTCTCCTGAGAGCAGTGTCAGCATCATCTGCCTGCCACCACCTCCTCTAAGCCCAGCCAGGAGTTTGTGTGGCCTCTGCGTCCTTTGTCCTGCAGCATCTGGGGCCTTGCAGGGGAGGCGTCTGTAGACCGAGGTCAGCATTGTGTGGGCTGGGGTTCTACGTGGCCCTCCTTATCCACTCTAGGGTCTCCATACTGGGAAAATGAGCTTGGAGCCAGTGGTGCTGGGGATGAGCCAGCTTGGTCCTCAGAGGGTGAATCCTTGGGTGTGAATCCTGCCCCTGCCGCCATGGCTGTGTGACTTCAGGCAGTTGACTCACTGAGCCTCAGTGTCTGCATCTGTAAGATGGGAGAGTGATCTTACCACCGCAGGGTTATGGAGAGGAGTAGCAGGAGGAAAGTCAGCCATCACAGAGCAGCTGTGGGGGACTGAGTTCCTGTCTTTCCCGCGTCAGAGGGCCAGTGCACTCTGGGGGCTGGGGGTATGGGCTTGCGTTTGTGCTTCAGTGAACAGATGTGTGTCTTTTCTCGTGGCCAGGAGTTGTCCCCACTGGTGAAAAAGCAGAGGGGCCAGGCCTAGTGGGGTTGGGTGGGGGGTATTCACTTCCTGCGCCCCACCCTGGCGCTGTCACTCTCCACGGCCTCCCGATCTGCAGTGCAATGGTCCTCCCTGGCTCTTCCATTCCCGCTCTCCACTTCTGTTCCAGCACCTGCCAACTGAGTCAGCAGACACCCGGTCCTGAGGTCTTCCCTTCAGTGGCACAGCCTGATGGGGAGGCTGACATCCCAGAAATGGGGAGGGGGATGCCCTCCTTGGGTCTGCACGTGGTCTTCTCCTTCACCCTCACAGGGCTGGCCTGCGTTGGGGAGCAGTCGTTACAGGGCAGGTGCTGAGCTGGTCACTGGACGTGTATCGGTGTGTTACGCCTTGTGACACCCCCATCACTAGAGGTGAGGTTACTGAGGTAGAGGGAAGTTAAGTGAATTGTCCAGGGTCACTGAGGGCGATGAAGCAAGCAGCCATGTGCCGACCACTGACTCTCGGCCCTTTGCCCTGACCACCTCCCTGGCTTTGCCCAATTGCCTGGCACGAGTATGTAGATCCCACTGCCAGCCGTCAAGGGCTCCAGCACTGCCCCATGTCACAGACCCACAAGGGGCACATAGGGCCCAGGGTGGGGTCAGCAGGCCCCAAGCTCTGCATGTGCCCTCAGCCCCAGGCTCCCTCCCAGGCACAGAGTTTGGGATTCTGGGTTTCTCTGGGATCCACAGGGGGAGGGTGGAGAAGGCTGAAGAATCTGGCTGCAGGGAGCCACCTGCCTGGGCACAGAGAGCTCCCAGCACCTGAGAGGGTGTTGGCATTGGTGGGGGGGGAGAGTGAGAGAAGCCGTCTTGTTTCGTTTGCAGCCCCCACCCTCTCATCTGCACCACTCACTCCCGACATGCTTATGGGCCACATACTCTGAACCAGGGAGCCAGCGGAAACCAGAAAGGAGAGCACTCCCCCACACCCCCAGCCTGTGGTGATTACCTGCTGTAATGAGCAGACCTTTGGAATGCACAGGATGGGGAAGCAAAGCCAGACGCTGGAGGTGGGGCGGCTGGAGGATAAGAGCCACTGGCCGATGGGGACCCATGGGGGCCATGGGGACCGTGGGACCAGGAGGGCGCCTGGAATGCTGGGGCAGCTGCTCCCCAGCTTTGATTGTTTCCCTGGGGCAGGGGAGGCCCAGCATGGCCTATAACTTTGGGTTTTCTAAAAGAAGCCAGGGATCTGGAATTTTCTATGAAAGCTCCCAATTTGTAAGTGTTGGCAACTAATTCAAATATATTAAAGCACCAGTAAAGTATGCAGTGAGTACCAGTTTGCTGCCACAATTTAGTCTCCCTACCCCTTCCCACCCCTAATTACACAAGTAGAACACAGAGGCCCAGAGGTGGATGAGGGGCTGGCCAAAGACTCCGTGAGCTCAGAGGATGGGCCCCAAAGTCCTGACTCCCAGCCCAGTGCGCTTTCCTCCCAGACCTCCCTGCCCAGTGGAGTCAAAGCACAGGGAACAGGTGGCACATTCCAAGGGCGACTGAAGAGAGTGTCGTGAAGAGGCCACATGCACAGGTGAGGACAGGGTTGGGGACCTGCAGGGCATGGTGTGGCACCTGGGCTGGCAGCCGTGGAAGGTGTCACTCCTGGGCCTGAAGGGGAACCTGGCAAGAGCTGAGGTTCTGAAAGTGCTATGGTCTTCGGTCAAGGGGGCCATGCCTTCTTGGGGATCCGTGCTGCAGCCCCTCCAGGTCAGCCTCTGTCAGCGAAGAGCAGGGTGGGATGCAGATCTGGGACAGATGGGGACAGGAGCAGGATTGGTGGATGATGACCATGTAGATGTGGCTGGGGAAGGATCAGGATCTCTCCAGGATGCCACACCTCCCAGGCTTGGTTTGGGGGATGCTCTTCCTGAGATGGGTGACCCCAAGTATGTGGGCGAGGGCTACTCACAGTCTCTTTCTGGAGGGTTGGAGCCAGTTGCTGACACTCAGGTAGAGACACAGCCTTGACAGTGGGCATGCGAATCTGGAGTGCTGGGCAGAGGTCTGGGCCAGAGGTAGAAACCTGATCAGAGGATGGCTGGGTTTCTCTTTCTTCCCCATCGAGTTTGCCCCACTTGGCAGGTGGGCAGCAGGTGGGTAAGTGCCCAAAGAAAGGCTCATGATTCCCTATCTGTCACCACATGACCCCCGAAGCCTGGATGTGGGACCAGACGGGCCAAGGGACTTGTCTGAGGTTTCTCGGGCAGTGGAAGGAGAGCAGGGTTCTGGGTTGGGTTCTCTGGCTAGTGTGGAGTGTCAGTGTCAGCCCACCTCTCCTGGGCTACCGGGATGGTGCTCATTGCTCCCCTGAATATTGAGTCACTCTGCAGGCTGCAGCGACAAAGGATGGAGGTACTTGGGGGTTGGGAGAGAGATCTGGTAAAGGTCTAGTTGGGGTCGGGGCCTGGTGGGGCTGCAGTCCCATGTCACTTAAGAGAAATGCAAAGTTGCTGGGTAAAGTCACTGGGAATTTGGCTTTGGAAGGGTCCCAGCCTGGCCCTGTGGTATCCCCCTTGAGAACGCTGGGAGCCTGAGCCATACCAGGCAGCCAGGATGGACTTGCGGCCCCTCCGCCTCATCTGGCAACCCATCCCCGGGCAAGGGGACTGCCTCTGTCTCTTTCCCTGGCTGGACCTCTGTGTCAGCACCACCACCTGAGGCTTTGCCGGAAATCTTGCTGGTGCCCTGCTTCCTGTTTGCCTCAAAGAGGAGAAAAAAACCTCGCCCAGTTTTTTATGTGGTATTTTAATTTCTGTAGTTCTTTAACCAATCTCTATTTATTAAGGTAAAAATAAATGTTTACATTTCTCTTATAGAAAAAAACTGGCCTGGGGAAACCAAAACTGCCTTATAGTTAAACATCTTCTCTTACTAAACTGTATGTATGTATGATGGACTGGTAATTAAATTGAACTATCCAGAAAGACCAGGGAAGTAGAATTAAGTCGTTGAGAAGATTCATGTATAAAACAAAATATTATCCTGAGAACTGGAATTCCATGACACTCCTCTGAGCAGAAGTACAGTCTCATAGGTAGCAGCAAATTTCTTCAACTCGTCCTGAAGGAGCTACAATTCACAGTTCTTTTTGAGGAGGAACAGAGCACGTCCCAAGGTGTCTTGGGTGAAGTTCTGGAAGTCCGTGCATTTAGTTTGAGGTTTGAGTGATACCGGAAGGCTGCAGTGGGGGTGGGGGCTGGGAGAGGTCTCCTCCCGGAGCCCAGGGACGGAGGGCTCTGGCCCTAGGATCTGGTGCCACCATGAGCTGCAGCAGGCGGTGGACATGGCCAGTAGCCTGGGGTGAGACTGAGTGGAGGAAGGGACAACTCTCTTTTTGTAGGGAGGACACCCATTGGTGAGGGACCCTAATGGGCATACGCCCTTGGTCACGTGCACTGTTTTAGAAAGCTGTTGGCCATGTTCTAGTTCTGGAGCGATCTTCCAGGGACTGGTTCATTCTTAGAATGTGAGCCACCCACTCTTGCGTCCCAGCGTTTGGATCTTTGTCCTGTCCTCGTTCAGGGAAGGTTATTTTCTCAGAACCTGGGGCTGGTCCCGTTCAGCTTTTCAGAGTTTGCCTCCAGGTTCTGTACGTCTGGTGGCTCTTTCTAGGGTGGCTTCTTCTAAAAATGATGCCAGTTCCACACACTCCCTCTGAACAGAGCTGAGCTTGTCAAGAGTTTTTGCACTGTTCTTGATCAGGGGAGCCCATTTTGTGCCGACTACTTTTCTCTTTTTGCATGAAGTCAACTTCTCATCACCTGGAAAATTCTAAGCAGAAATGGCCAGTTAAAATGCAGATGACAGGCACACGCCCCATCCCACCACTGGCTCCCTGGAAAGCCGTAGAGGGTAGGGCCCTCCTATTGCACGGGTCTTCCTACTGCTCACCTTCCACCCCCAAAGCTTCCCAACGACCATGCTGCTTCCACGTGCCTGGGGCCTCGCACCCCTTCACATCGACAAAGCCCACCATAGAGTCCCCATATCTGTGGCTCCACCAGCCACAACACCCTGACATCCCAGGATTCCACTTGGAACCCAGTCCATACCAGGCAGCCAGGATGGACCCTCGGTGGGCCTGCTGTAAGGGGAGGGGGCTCAGGGAGGAAGTCTCAGTCCCATAATTGTTCAGGTCTTGCTCTTCTTTCTCGTTTGAGATGTAGTATGTGTGTGCGCACGCACACGTGTGTACGTGTGATGGAAATATTTCAGTCTTCACGCTTATATGTATGGTGCAACTCTAAAAAATAAAGACATCTTTCCACTTTCTTCATGATGGTATGTGATGAGTACGTTGCAAATGCTGTCTTCTGAGGAACACAAATCCCTAATTTTAATGAAATGCAATTTATTGATCTTAACTTTCACGTTAGTAGATTTTGTGTCCTCTTACAGAAATCTTCGTCTACCCCAGAGTCATGAAGATATTTTCTTATGTTCTCGACATTTTAATGTGTTTCACCTTTCACATTTGATCATATTTAGATTTGTTTCTTTAGGTGGTGCGAGTAGGAATCAAAATTCATTCTTTTTTTCAAATACATATTCAGCTCACCCTGTACCAGGTGTTGCAAAGGCCATCTTCCCCCCACTGCCTTGTTGGCTTTGTCAGGAATCAAGGGGCTTTTCTGCCCATGGTGAGAATGGGAAAGGAGCCTGAGGAGTGGGGGGCCTGCTTCCCTTGGAGTAGCTGCTACAGAGGAACTTGAACTCCCCCTGCCTCCCTCCTCCCTCACCCTCTCCTTTGCTTGCTCGGGTGCTCTGCTCAGGAGCCTGCACTCTGGAGTGCACAGCTGCTGTGGGCCCCTGCGGCTGCCCCTGGCTGGGCATGTGGTCCGGGGCAAGCGGCGCCTCCTCTCTGGGCTGCCGCGTGCTCATCTGTAAATTGGGGATGTGCACAGGGGCCTCTTTCTGGAGCTGGAGGGGAGATGCAGTGGGTGCAAGATGGGGCCCCACAGGTGGCTCGGCCAGGGCAGAGACCCAGCCTCTAGCCTGCAGCCTCAGACTTGGGCAAGGGTGGGCAGGAAGTAAACCCCGCCACACAAGGAAGCCAGGTGATGGGAGGTGCTGGAAAGAGCAACGGAGGCTGGGGACTGCCCTTCTGGGGCAGGAAAGCGGGGAGGGGAGGGCAACTCTAAGGGCCTGAGTTGGGTGGGCCCTGGTGGGTGGGCTCAGCCCAGGTTGTTTGTCGCCATTGTGTGTGTGATCCTGGCACAGGAAGACAGAGCTCAGGAACCCTTCTTGTTTGTTCACTTTACAGTCCGTGTAAGAGGATCCCAGGCGCTCCCAGGGCCTGCAGGTACCCGTTCCCCGCCCCCAAGCATACCAGCCTGCCCTGAGCAGAGAGCTGCAATGCTGGGCTGTTTGCTCAGGCCCCTCAAACATCCTGTCCAAACAGGGCGCTGGCAGAGATGGCCTGCTCATCACCCTCCTGCCAGGTGCACGCGTTTTTCTGCAGTATTTCCAAAGCCACCATTCTTTTTTTTTTTTGAGTTTTAATTTTTTTTTATTCTTATGTTAATCCCCATACATTACATCATTAGTTTTAGATGAAGTGTTCCATGATTCATTGTTTGTGCATAACACCCAGTGCTCCATGCAGAATGTGCCCTCCTCAATACCCACCACCAGGCTAACCCATCCTCCCACCCCCCTCCCCTCTAGAACCCTCAGTTTGTTTTTCAGAGTCCATCGTCTCTCATGGTTCGTCTACCCCTCCGATTTCCCCCGCGTCATTCTTCCCCTTCTGCTACCTTCTTCTTCTTCTTCTTTTTTTTTCTTAACATATATTGCATTATTTGTTTCAGAGGTACAGATCTGAGATTCAACAGTCTTGCACAATTCACAGCGCTTACCAGAGCACATACCCTCCCCAGTGTCTATCACCCAGTCACCCCATCCCTCCCACCCCACCCCCCACTCCAGCAACCCTCAGTTTGTTTCCTGAGATTAAGAATTCCTCATATCAGTGAGATCATATGATACATGTCTTTCTCTGTTTGACTTATTTCACTCAACATAATACCCTCCAGTTCCATCCACGTCATTGCAAATGGCAAGATCTCATTCCTTTTGATGGCTGCATAATATTCCATTGTATATATATACCACATCTTCTTTATCCATTCATCTGTTGATGGACATCTTGGCTCTTTCCACAGTTTGGCTATTGTGGACATTGCTGCTATAAACATCGGGGTGCACGTACCCCTTCGGATCCCTACTTTTGTATCTTTGGGGTAAATACCCAGTAGTGCAATTGCTGGATCATATGGTAGTTCTATTTTCAACTTTTTGAGGAACCTCCATACTGTTTTCCAGAGTGGCTGCACCAGCTTGCATTCCCACCAACAGTGTAGGAGGGTTCCCCTTTCTCCGCATCCCCGCCAACATCTGTCGTTTCCTGACTTGTTAATTTTAGCCATTCTGACTGGTGTGAGGTGGTATCTCATTGAGGTTTTGATTTGGATTTCCCTGATGCCGAGCGATATTGAGCACTTTTTCATGTGTCTGTTGGCCATTTGGATGTCTTCTTTGGAAAAATGTCTCTTCATGTCTTCTGCCCATTTCTTGATTGGATTCTTTGTTCTTTGGGTGTTGAGTTTGATGAGTTCTTTATAGATTTTGGATACTAGCCCTTTATCTGATATGTCATTTGCAAATATCTTCTCCCATTCTGTTGGTTGTCTTTTGGTTTTGTTGACTGTTTCCTTTGCTTTGCAAAAGCTTTTTATCTTGATGAAGTCCCAATAGTTCATTTTTGCCCTTGCTTCCCTTGCCTTTGGCGATGTTTCTAGGAAGAAGTTGCTTCGGCTGAGGTCGAAGAGGTTGCTGCCCGTGTTCTCCTTTAGGATTTTGATGGACTCCTGTCTTACATTGAGGTCTTTCAACCATTTGGAGTCTATTTTTGTGTGTGGTGTAAGGAAATGGTCCAGTTTCATTCTTCTGCATGTGCAAAGCCACCATTCTTTAGGACTTTAATGTCTGGGAGAGGGCCCTGTCCAGAGGGGTTGTGACCTCTGAGCCAGATTGTTCAGGGCACCCATTGTTCTGTGATCAAAGGCGGTTACAACCTCCAGAATCTCAGAATCTTTTTATAACAGAATGTCTCTTGAATGGGCAATACCTGCACACGAAAAGAAACACATAAAAAATACAAAAGGGGCAAACAGTGAAATGTCAGTGTGCTTCCTCCCTCCCACGGTCAGGTCCTGCCCTGAGCCAACCACTGTTACCACTGTCTTGGCTGTCCTTCCAGAAATAGTCCATGTATGTCTGTGTATCCCTTTAAAATGATAAGGCATAACTTATTTTTTTTTAGATTTTATTTATTTTGTCAGAGAAAGAGAGAGAAAGAGAGAGCACAAGCTGGGGAATGGCAGGCAGAGGGAGAAGCAGGCTCCCCGCTGAGCAGGGAGCCCAATGTGGGACTTGATCCTGGGACTCCAGGATCATGATCTGAGCCGAAGGCAGACACTTAACCGACTGAGCCACTCAGACACCCCTGTTCTTAATTCTTCATAGTACAGTCAGAAATCATACCGTATAAGTGCAGGAAGATCTGCCTAACTCTTTTTAACATCTGCGTAAGAGTGGACAGATATAACATCAATTATTTAATCACCACCCTACTGATGAGATTTTGGTTGTTTCTGACCTTTGCTCTCACAAATTCAGGGGTAGCAAGCATCCCTGTCATACATGTTTATGCTCATGGGGGAGGGGAGTCTGTCAGCAGGTTAGATTTCTGGATGGGGTAAGTGCTAGGTCACATTTTTTTTTTTTACATTACAATGCATCATTTTCTTTTTATTGCAGTAAGATACACGTAACATAACATTGGCCAGTTTAACAAATTTTAAGTCAATAAGATGTAGTACATTCACATTGTACAAGTATACTTCATCCATCTCCAGAACTTTTTTTTTAAGGTTTTATTTATTTGAGAGAGAGCAAGAGTCAGAGAGAACAAGTGGGGGCGGGGGAGGGTAGTGGGCAGCAGAGGGAGAAGCAGACTCCCCACTGAGCAGGAAGTCTGACGTGGGGCTCGATCCCAGGACACTGAGATCATAACCTGAGCTGAAGGCACCTGCTTAACCAACTGAGCCAACCAGGCGCCCCATCTCCAGAAATTTTTCATCTTCCTAAACTGAAATCCTGTGCCCATCCAGTGCTGACTCCCCATCCTCCCTCCCCCAGCCTCTGGTAACCTCTATGCTACTTTCTGTCTCTCTAAATTGGCCTATTCTAGGTACCCTATATAAGGAGAATCATATCTGTGTCCTTTTGTGCCTGGCATAAAGTCACTCTGTGGGTCACAATTGGAAATACTCTTAGTCTTTAGTCTGAGTCTTAGAATTTTCTTATCGTAGTACCTTTTGCAGTGATGTTATCGTTGTGAAGTGTTTGTGAATAGGAGCACGTATGGGACTTACATGACAATTAAAGGAGCACTTAAAGTGGGCACCCATTGGAGGTACCAGCTGTGGGGACAGAGGCTGTGGCCCACCTGCCCTGACCCCCTCCCACTCCACAGTTCCCACCATCCTGACTTCTGTGCACATGTGTTCCTTCCTTTTCTTTAGAGCTGTACAGTCGTTTTGCTTTTTCCCGTTTTTGAACTTCATATAAAAGGCGATCTGGAATATTCTTCTGTGACTTGCTTCTTCCCCCAAGATCATTACTGTGATTCATCCATGTTGTTGTGTGTGGTTGTAATGAATTTGTGCACAACGTGTGGTCCTGCCATGGCTTATTCACCCTTTCTCATCGAGGGGTGCTTGGGTTGTTTGCAGTTTGGGGCTTCTGTTTGTGGGTCTCTGGGTGGAGACCACGGGCACCTGTTTCTCCTGGGTGTGTACTTGAAAATGAGATCACTGCATCATTGGCTTTACTAGACGAAGTTAATTGTTTCCCAACGTGGGTCTGTTCTCCCTCTGCTATTCGGGGATGTGGGAGGCGGGCTTCCTGCCAGGGCCTGTGAGGCAGGCGGTTGGCAGAGCGTTCGGAAGCCAGGATGATGTGGTGCTGGCCCATGTCACTGGAGACCAGAGAGAGGGCCATGGCTGCAGCTGTCATATCAGGAGATGTCCTCCCGTTCCATCCACAGTGCTTGCAGATAACTAGCAGACGAGGGACACCACACACCCTCTGGGCCAGAGCTCAGTCAAGGTGGCATAGTGGCCAGAAGTGGGGGAGTCTGCGAAAGCCCGGAGGAGAACAGAGAAGACGGGGAGGGATTGCTGAAAGCCCCGCCAGCTTCCTCTGCTGGAGTTATTGTTCTATCCACCCATTTATTGGTCTGTCCCCTTGTTCTTTAATTAATTATTTGGTGAGTAGTCACCAAACACCTGTGTGCCAGGGCCGGAGAGGTATTGGTTACCTGTTGTTTGCCAGGCATTGAATTTTCTCACCTCCCCACTCTGTGAAGTGTTGCGGAGAGAGGTTATTTGCCCATTTTACAGGCAAGGAAATTGAGGCTCAGAGGATGAGTGACTTGCCCATGTCCACTAGCCCGCGCTCACAACGATGGTAGAGATGCGTCCGGGCACCCCTCTGCCCCCCGCTGGAGACCGCAGCAGAAAGGTGGTCTGGGCCAGGTGGACAGGCCACACTCGCGTTCTTCTCCCGCGTTTTCCTAAGCCTGTGCACTGGGCTGTGTATCTTAAACTCTATTTACACATCTGGAAAATCAAGATAATCATCCAACCTCATGTTGTTGATGTAAGTTTTCCATGAGATGGTATATACTGAGGGCCTGGGATGCTCGATTCAGCCCCGGGCCCTGGGAGCCTTGAGAGGACTCAGACCCATTCTTGGCTTCCGAGACCCTCTCAGTCTGGTGGTGGAGACAAACATGTCCCCTGACAGTGACATCACAGTGCAAGTATGTACCAAGTGCTGATGTGAATGAAGCCAGAGGAGGGGGCTGTTGCCCACCCCCCCTCCCCCGGGTTGGAGGTGGGTGCCAGTGGGAGCTCAGCAGATGGAGAGGCAGGGAGTCACATGTGGATTGGCTGGTTAGGGATGGTTAGTTGGACAACACAGAGAAAGATGTTCCCAACCTGGACCAGCATGTACAAAGACAGAGTGGCAAGGAGAAGCATGTGGGGCTAGGGTAGAGGGTGAGAGCTGGACGTGACTCTGGGCTGTGATTGCCCCACCAGGGAGGGGTGCTTCATCCTGGAGGGCAGTGGCCTTCCAGGAGGGGTCTGTGGACCACAGGTTCCCTGAGCTGATTGCGACCGGGGAAGGCCAGGGAAGTAGGGTGGTGTGATGAGCGTTGGCATAGAGGTTAGTTTAGTTACAGAAGTCAGGGAGCTCCTCTCTGAGGAGGTGAGAGCCCTGAAGAAGAAGAGACAGCTGTGTAGACGGTGGGGGTGGGGCAGGGCACAGGAAAAGAGCAGAGGATTCCAGGCAGAAAGCAGAGTACATGCAAAGGACCTGGGCAGGACTGAGCCTAGGGAGTTCAAGGAGTGGAGAGAATGAGTGAGAAAGAGGGTCACAGAAAGGAGATGAGGGTGAGGCAGTCAACGGGTCTTTGTAAAGAAAGGGGGACTGTTGGGCCCGTAGGCCAAGGAGAGACACAATCTGATTTATATTTGTGACTCATTCTGACACCCTCGGGAAGATGGCCTGGAGGAGGACACCTGTGGGAACAGGCACCCTGTCGGGTCAAGAGGTGTGGGTGGAGTGGGAGGCCAGGTGGGCAGACTGGAATGCACTTTGGAGATGGCCCGCGGAGTGCCGGAGGGAGGTGAGGAATGAGGAATGGGTGCAGGAGGGTCCTGAGGTTGCTGGGGCCCTTCACGGATGCAGGGGAGACCTTGGGGAGAGGTGGTTTGAGGGAAATCGGTTGCTGAACAGATTCTGGTGGTGGGAGCACCAGGGAGCACTGGTGGTGGTTCCTTAGCCAGCTGTGCGTGTGTGTGTGCGCGCACGAGACTATGGCTGGAGACACATGTGTGGGAGGGGTCGAGGTGGAGCAGGCACTTGAAGCTCAGAGCTAGATGAGATCAGCCAGGGCCAGGGTGGAGACAAAGAAAGGAAGAATCCTAGGACTGGAAATCTAAATGGTGGTGCCTGGGAACTTAAAAAGAACCAGAGAGAAAGACAGAGGCTGGGGACCTCAGAGGGGGTGGTCAAGGAAGGAGACCTGGAGGAGAGGGCCTCTGGGCTGAGCCTTGAAGCACTGGGGTGGGGAGTGGAGGGGGTGTCTTCTGGATGAGGAGATGGAGGTATACATCTTGTGGGGCTTTGCCTGGCTCTGCCTCCCACGTCTTGGACAGTACCGAGCAGTGCCAGGCTTGGCCCCCTCCTGTTCCAAGTGGGTGACCCTCCCAGCGTATGGGTTCACGGCCTCTGAGTTCCTTTGTCTGAAACAGAGGGAAGTCAGGGTGGGAAAGGCCAGGGGAGAATGGTGGGAAGTCTGCCAAACACAGGCTGAAACCTGGCTTCTGATCAAGGAGGGGGCAGGAGGAGAACACCATTCAATCCACAGGGAAGCAGAACCCCCTCTCAGGATGGTGCTGGTCAGATTTTCAGACAGGGCCTTCAGGATCAGCTATATCAAGTCACCCATGCCACGAATGTGGGGAAGCTGAGGCCTGGAGAGGGGAAGAGAAGAGGGGAAACTGAGGCTTGGGACTTCTAACTCACCACCTGATCTGTAAAGTGGGGAGACAAGAGTACTCACTCATCATAACTGTAAGAATGAAAGTGCTTGGACCCGAGCTTGGCACTAACCCACACTTCATTTCAGCTGTTACAGTTATTTCAATAGGGCACCCATCTCAAGTCACCTGGCTAAGACCCAAGGATCAACTGCAATATCCTGATCTCAGTAAGGCAATCTTGGAGAAGGCTTAGGGAGTAGAGTTCAGTCCAGTAAAAGAACGATGTGAACTTGAGCTATGCAGAGAAGGGATAAGCTGCCTAGGTGGAGTGAGCTCCCCAGCACCAGGAGTATTCAAGTAAGACATGACTCCCACGTGCCCAGAGTGTAATGAGAAAGGATTAAGCATGGAATGGTGGCATCACTTCCAGTGGCCACAGAGATTCAAGTGCCTTTGTAGAGAAAGAAACAGACAAGAAGGAAACTCATAAATAAACAAGATTTCACATAGTGATAAGTGCTATGAGGATCCTTAAAAATGAGTGATGCGATGAGAGTAACTGGGGCTGGTTGGATAAGCTGTCACTTGCCATACAGGGATTTTATGCTTTTATTTATTTATTTTTTTTAAGATTTTATTTATTTATTTGAGACAGAGAGAATGAGATACAGAGAGCATGAGAGGGAGGAGGGTCAGAGGGAGAAGCAGACTCCCTGCCGAGCAGGGAGCCCGATGCGGGACTCGATCCCGGGACTCCAGGATCATGACCTGAGCCGAAGGCAGTCGCCCAACCAACTGAGCCACCCAGGCGCCCTTATGCTTTTATTGTATTAAGGTTTTCCTTTTTACTTGTGGATTTTATTTCTTTTTTTCCCCCAGCTTTATTGACATATAATCGACATATAATATTGTGTAAATTTAAGTACACAGTGTGATGATTTGATCTACATATGTATTGTGAGCTGATTACTACAGTAACGTTAGGTAATACATCCATCACGGCACAGAGTTGCCATTTTTTGTTGTTGTTTGTGGTGAGAACACATCTAGATCTATTCTCATAGCAACTTTCAAACACACAATACAGTATTGGTAACTAGTCATCATCCCGTGCATTAGATCACCAGAACTTATTCATCTTATAACTGGATGGAAGCTTGTACCCTTGGCCCAACATCTCCCCATCTCCCCAGAGGGGCCCCCCCTATTCCCTGGCAGCCCCCAAATGACTCTGTTTCTTTGAGTTTGGCTTTTTTTTGATTCCACATATAAGTCAGATCCTACAGTATTTGTCTTTCTCTGGCTGACTTAGTTCACTTAGCATAATATCCGCTGGGTCCATCCATGTTCCTGAAAATGGCAAGATCTCCTTTTCTATGGCTGAATAATATTTCATTATATATGTAGGTATGTATGTATACAT
Organism: Neomonachus schauinslandi; assembly: GCF_002201575.2. Lineage (NCBI taxonomy): Eukaryota > Metazoa > Chordata > Mammalia > Carnivora > Phocidae > Neomonachus > Neomonachus schauinslandi. The sequence continues at coordinate 159,197,804 of NC_058403.1, forward strand.
ATATATACACACATACATACATATACACACCTATATGTACATATGCATACATATCATTATGTACATATACATTTATATACATACATATGTATATATGTGTGTATATACCACATTTTCTTTACCCATTCATCCATCCATGGACACTTAGGTTGCTTCCATGTCTTGGCTACTGCAAATAATGCTGCAGTAAACATGGGGATACAGGTATCTTTTTGAGACTATGCTTTAATTCCCTTCAGATATATACCCAGAGGTGGAATTGCTGGACCATATGGTTAGTTCTATTTTTAAATTTTGGAGGATCTTCCATACTGTTTTCCAGAGTGGCTGCATCAATTTACACCTCCACCAACAGTGTACAGGGTTCCCTTTTCTCCACATCCCACCAATATTTGTTATCTCTTGTCAAATATTAGCATCCCTAACAGGTGTGAGGTGACATCTCATTGAAGTTTTGCTTTGCATTTCTCTGGTGATGAGTGATGTTGAGCATCTTTTCACATACCTATTGGCCATTTATGTGTCCTTGGAAAAATGTCTATTTTGGTCCTTTGCCCATTTTTAAATAAAATTAATTTTTTTTGCTATTGAATTGTATGAGTTCCTTATATATTTTGGTTATTAACCCCTTATCAGATATGTGGTTTGCAGATATTTTCTCCCATTCTGCAGGTTGCCTTTTCATTTTGTTGATGGTTTCTTTTGCTGTACAGAAGCTTTTTGGTTTGATGGAGTCCCATTTGTTGATTTTTGCTTTTGTTGCTTGTGTTTTGGTGTCTTCCAAAAACTCACTGCCAAGACTGATGTTAAGGATATTTTCCCCTGTGTTTTCTTCTAGGAGTTTACAGTTTCAGGCCTTACATCTAAGTTTTTAATCCATTTTGAGTTGATTTTTATATATCGTGTGAGGTGTGAGGGTCCAATTTCATTTTTTTGTGGATTTTACTTTTGAAAACAGCTCTCTTTATCCTAAAATTATTTTCTTAGGTTTTCCTCTAATACTGCCTTTAGATTTGGAATTTGTTTTTGTGTGCAGTGTGAGATCGGTCCCAACATCATATATTCAATCCTTTCTACATTGAGTTTGAATGTCGCCTTTATCATAATACGATGTTCCCATATGCACATAGTTCTCTTTCTAAATTCTATCATTTCATTGATCTCCTTGTCTCTTTAGTTATTAGAACTTTAAAATACGCTCTTTTTCTTTTCAGAATTTTTCTTCGGTGTTCTTAGACATTTCCAATTTTGGATGAATTTTAGAATCAGCTTGACAAATATCATGACAAATTACGTTGGGACTTTGTATTGCATTGAAGTTGTAGATTAAATGGAGGAGAATTAATGTCTTCAAGGTACTGAATCTTCCCATCCAGACACATGGGATATATTTCTAATAAAATATACTGTTATATCTATTAGACAATTTTTTTTCTTCATGTGGATTTAGCATGTTTATGATAGATTTATTTCTAGTCTGTTTCTGTTTTGAATGAGATTTTTTTCTATTACCTTTTCTATTTTTACTCTTGTATAGGAAAGCACTAAATTGAGTATCTTGATTTTGGTTTTGGCTACTGTATAATTTATTATTATTATTCCTTAGCATTCATTTTAATACTGTGTTAGTTTTGGTTCCTTTGGATTTTCTAGAAAGATGAAACCACATAACATCTGCAAAGAATAACCATCATCTCTTTGTTTCTAATATTTCTACTGCCTCTTTTTTTTTCTTACCTTATTGCATCTGCTCGTATCTCTAGGACAACACTAAACAGAGTGTCAATAGGCATTTTTGTCACATTTCTGACTTCAGTGGGACAGTGTCTAATGTTTCACCACTGAGTGTGATATTTGCTATTTGTTTCTGGTAGATAATTCTTTTCATTCCTCCTGGTACAGACCTCAGGTTATTAGGAAAACTTATTTTCCCTCTTTTACAGAAGGGGACTTGAAACTTAGAAAAGTTCAATAACTTGAAATGCCCACTCAGCAGATGAAGCTGATGATTCTCAGTGAGCTGTCACTCTTTTCCTGGAACCTTGCAGGCTGCTGACATCCATTGGCACATTTGTTCCTCAGCTCTGCTAGAACTGCTCAAGGATATTTAGAGGTCTTTGTAGGCTTCAGCAGTTGTGCAGCTAAAGGTCCTCATAGTAGAGAAGGACACTAAGTCTTTAGAGAGAAGAAATGGCTATACATGGTAGCACAAAGATGTGGACCCAGGCTCAGAGTTATTCCATTACACCCTGCTGTCCCCCCAGCATGGATATAGGTATTCTAGGTGAGCTTTACCTTTTTTTGGTTTAAAATTTTTTATTGAAGGATCATAGCATACAATGTTATATCAGTTTCAGGTGTAGAAGATATCAATTCAACAATACTATACATTGTTCAGTGCTCACCACAATAAATGTAGCCACCATATAATGTCATTACAATATTATTGACTATATTCCCTAAGCTGTACTTTTCATCTCTGTTTATTTCATAACTGGAAGTTTGTATCTCGTAATCCTTTTTATTATTTCGCCCATCCCCCCATCACCTCCCCTCTGGCAACCACCAGCTTGTTCTCTGTATTTAAGAGGCTCTTTTCTTTGGGTTTTTTAAATTTGCTTTTTTGTTTTGTTTTTTACATTCCACATGTAAATGAAATCATATGGTATTTGTTTTTCTCGTCTGACTTACTCCATTTAGCATAATACCCTCTAGCTCCATCCATGTTGTTGCAGATGGCAAGATCTCATTCTTTTTTAGGGCCGAATAATATTCCATTGTATACATGTGCCACATTCTTTATCCATTCATCTATAGATGTACATTTTGGTTGCTTCCATATCTTGACTGTTATAAATAATGCTGCAGTCAACAGAGGGGTGCAGTTATCTTTTCCAAATCAGTGTTTTGTTTTCTTTGGGTAAATACCCAGTAGTGGAATTACCAGATCATGAGGTATTTCTGTTTTTAATTTTTAGAGGAACCTCCATACTATTTTCCACAGTGGCTGCACCAGTTTGCATTCCCACCAACAGTGCACGAGGGTTCCTTTTCTCCACATCCTCCCCAACACTTGTTGTTCCTTGTGTTTTTTATAGTAGCCATTCTGACAGGTGTGAGGTGATATCTCATTGTGGATTTGATTTGCATTTGCCTGATAATTAGTGATGTTGAACACCTTTTTATGTGTCTGTTGGCCTAGATGTGCTTTATCTTTTCATGTCATTTATTTTTAGGCCTCAGAAGCACATGGTTGGGTTAATTATACTCATTTTCTGGCACCTTACACATCATTGTCTCTGTAAGACTCTCTCCTGTTTTATTTATGTATTTACTCCCTTTTATCCCTTTTCCCCATCACCAACCTCTGCCCCACCAGAGGCAACTGCTCTCTTCTGTTTAATTTGCATATGTGTGTGTGTTTTTAATTTATGTGCAAAATGTGTGTTGTGATTTTGAACGCAGTATTTTTAATTTGTGTAACAGATCTCACCTGATTTCTTCCTCTTCCCCCCAGTGCTTTTTTGTGCCACTCCCTCTTGCTGTGTGTATGTGTGTCCAGCTTCATGTTGTTGTGTGTGTACATCTAGTCTGTTATTTCTGACAGCTGTGGAGTCCTCCATGGAGGACATCCCCAAATTCTATTCAGCCACTTCTCCACTGATGAACACCGGCTTCCACAAATGACACCAAAGTATGGCGTCCTTGTAGTGGTTGCTTTATGGGCCTGGGTGAGGACTTCCCTGGAATGCACAGCCAGGAGCAAAAACACTGAGTCCAGGGCGATGTGTCTACTTAATTGTGTCCGTGATGCCTTATGTCCTTCCCGATTGGCTGTGCCAGTGACCACTTCCACTCCCAGAGCACGAGGGCTCCCATCTGTGCCTGGCATGTATCACTCTTTCTGATTTTTCCAGTTTAATAGGTATTTTACTTTGGGGTGTATTTTATGTTCATTTTCAGGAGATTATTCTATTTTCTCAATGGCAGTTCTTTGCCAGTTCTAGGCATTCCAAAAATGTCTCCTAACCTGTCAGCAGTCTTCTATTTGTCCATGGGGTTCTTTGTTATACAGGAATTTTAATTTTGAGGTGGGCAAATTCATCTGTTTTTTAAGCTGTGGTCTGTGCCTTTCCGTTTTAAGACATTCCCCTACCCCTTCCTCCTCCTGCTCTCCCAGCCACACAAATATTTTCCCCACTAACTTTCCTAGATGAGATTTTTTTTTTTTTTTAGAGAGTGAGAGCGAGCGAGCAAGTGTGGTGGGGGGAGGGGCAAAAGAAGGAAGAGAGAGAATCTCGAGCAGGCTCCCTGCACAGCTGGACCTCATGACCCTGAGATCATGACCTGAGTCAAAATCAAGAGTTGGATGCTCAGCCCACTGAGCCAACCAGGCACCCCTCCTAGATGAGTTTTAAACTTCCCTCGCTGTTGCTATTGATTCTTATGCCTTGTCCTGTCTTGGTGCTTAGGTCAGGTTCCTTAGAAGCAGATCTTGAGGGGCAGCTGGGTGGCTCAGTCAGGCGGCTGCCTTCAGCTAAAGGTCATGATCCTGGGGTCCTGGGATTCAGCCCTGTGTTGGGCTCCCTGCTCAGCAGGGAGTCTGCTTCTCCCTCTCCCTCTGCGCCTCTCCCCCTGCTCATGCTCACTCTCTCTCTCCCCCACCCCAAAAGTAAATAAATAAAATCTTAAAAAAAAAAAAGAAGAAGAAGCAGAGCCTGACTTGAGGGTTTTGTGCATGTGGTGGTTCATTTGGAGAATCGGCCTGGGGAGGGGGCAGGGAAAAAGCTAGCCAATGCCCCTGATCCCATTGGGAGCTCTGGAGTGCGAGTGGCCCCACACACTGTCGCCCTTGAGGCAGGGCTGGGTTTTTGTACCCCCACTAGTCACTGATTGGCCATAGTTCTGCCAGCCTTCTCCCCTGTGGGGTGGACTTCAGTTCGCAGGCAGCTCTCCGAAGCAGGTCGTACTTGGGAACTGCTAGCAGCCACCCTGCACGGCTGCAGGGGGGTGGGGGTGAGTGAGTCACCTGCCTGGGCATGGGGGTCCGGACAGCCCCAGCAGCATCTCCTACACCTGCTGACTCTGGACACCTTGGAACCAGGTGCCTCCTCTAGGGTGGTGACTCTGCCTGTGTTGCCACCCACAGTGTCCACGAAGGATCTGATCGAGACGTGCTGTGCGGCCGGACAGCAGTGGGCCATCGACAATGACGAGTGCCTGGAAATCCCCGAGAGTGGCGCTGAGGGTGACGCCTGCAGGTAGGGTGGGCACCCCGGAGCAGGCAGAGCGGCCCGTTCACCTTTTCCAGATCCCTGCTTGCTCTGCGTGGGCCCCGGCACTGCAAGGGGGGGCATCTGCTCCACCTGTCTCCCCGTGCACGCTGTGGCTGCCGGGAGCCCGCCGGCCAGGCTTTCTCCAGGTGTGGAGAGCCCAAGGCTGGCTGCAGGAATAAACGAACCACGTACATCTGTAGCTGGACTGATGAGCACGGTTAGGAGAGCGTACAGTTTGGAGCCAGTGTTAAAGGGCTGTATCACCTGGGAACAGTGAGGCGCCTCACTCACTCATGCTCAGCCCACGTGAGATTTTCCTCCTCAGCTTGGAACCGGGAGCCTTCAGCTCTCCTTTCTTTCCCCTCTCTGCTACCCTGGGGTCTCCAGAAGGCTGGCCCCTCAACTGTCCTCTGTTGTCTGTGTTGATTGTTTTCTCTGACTCTAGTGTTCTCTGCAAAGGAATCATTTGTACCTTTGCCCCTTCTGTGCTACGCCAGGAAGATGTCTTGGTCAGCAATTCACCTCTCCTTTTTCCCAGGGTTGCCTTCTTTCCCAACCTACTTATTTTTCTAGATAAGGAGGACAAGGTTCAGAGAGGTGATATGATTCACCCAAAGCCACACGGCTCCTTGGGAGCATGGCCAGAATTAGAGCCCCCATTTCCTAATGTCTAGCCCTCCCTGCCTACTTTAGAGACATTTAAATTCTAACCTTGTCCCTTTCCCTTCCCTTTTGTCATCCTGCCAGTTTGAGGGCTGCTTAGGATGTAGAACATGCATCGTTCAGGAGTTTTGAGCTTAGTGGTCCTGAAGTGTCCTTGTATCCCTCTTGTGATGGGAAACTAACTACTTCATAGACAGGCAGTTCCGTCACTGAATAGCTCCCACTGGAACGTGCCCTTTCTGAAGTGAGGCTAAACCTCACCTCCTGGCGGCCCCCCTCTTTGTGTGCTGGCTGCCCAGGGCAGCCCTACAGATATGGGGCACACAGCCGAGGGGCCTGGAGGCTGCTCTCTTCCAGGCTGAGCTGCCCTGTGCTTCCTGGGGTTGAGTTTCCCTCTCCTTAGCCCTGTGGGGACCTCAGAATGCTGACCCCCTCCCACACTGGTCAGGGATAGACAGTATAGAGTCCAGTGTTTTTGGTGAAGCTCAGACACAGAACCCACGTTCTTTGGTGGGGGGTGCGCTGGCTTTGCCGAGGCCCCCGCACCAGCATGGGCCTTGCTTGCAGTGGACCTCCGGCAGGGCCTTCCCTCTCTGAGCCTCCGTTTCCTCCTCTGGGAAATGGGACCAGTCATCCCTCCTGGTGGGGTCACTGGGAGGATGGGGGCCGGTGCTCAGGCAGGGCTGAGGCACACCTCTGTTGCAGGACAGCCCAGAAGCACTGCTGTGTGTCCTACTTGAAGGAGAAGAGCTGCATGGGTGGCGTCATGGGGGCCAAGGAGGGCGAGGCCTGTGGGGCTGAGGACAACGACACCTGTGGCGTCTCCTTGTACAAGGCAAGCCCGACCTGTGGCATCCATAGCCTGGGCCCGAGGTCCTCGCAGGCTGGGGGGTTAGGCTCCCTGCGAGACTCCTCCGTAGGAGGTCTGGGGGGCTCTTCATCTGCATAGAAACAATCATCAGCTATTAGAGTGGCCAGTTCATTCAGGAACTATTGGTTGAACACCAGCCTGTACTGGGCCACATTAGGCATTAAGGATGCAGAAATGAACAGCACATGAAAAGACCTGCTTTCACAGGGCTTTCTGTTTCTGTTTTTTCTTTCTTTTTTTTTTTTTATTTTAAAGATTTTTATTTATTTATTTATTTGACAGAGAGAGACAGTGAGAGAGGGAACACAAACAGGGGGAGTGGGAGAGGGAGAAGCAGGCTTCCCGCCGAGCAGGGAGCCCGATGCGGGGCTCGATCCCAGGACCCTGGGATCATGACCTGAGCCGTAGGCAGACGCTCAACGACTGAGCCACCCAGGCGCCCCTGGTTTTCCTTTTCGTATCTGACTTATTTCACTTCACATCCTCAAGGTCACCCACATTGTAGTGTGAGTTAGACGCTCTCTCCTTTTCAAGGTTAAATAACCGTCCATCGTGTGGTTATGACACGCGCTGATGGCACTTGGGTTGCTTCTGCCTCTTGCCTAATGTGAATACTGCTGTGAACGTGGGGCTCAGAAGAGCCTCTCTTGAGGACAGTGTTTCACTTCCACTGTGTTGGCTAGAACTCAGTCCGGTGGCCACACTGAGCTTCCAGGGAGCTGGGGAATGCAGTCTTTCTTCTGGAGAGGTCATGTGTGGCCCTAGGCTGCATCCTGGGGGCCCTGAGTGAGTCCCCCGGGCTCACAGTCCATGGGGAAGGCCGATGAGCTCCGAGGGGCCGGGCTGTGGGCAGTGATGGTGCGTCTGTCTCCAGCAATGCTGTGACTGCTGTGTCCTGGGGCTCCGTGTGCGGGCTGAGGGCCACTCGTGTGAGTCCAACCCCAACCTGGGCTACCCCTGCAACCACGTCATGCTCTCCTGCTGTGAGGGTGAAGACCCCCTCATTGTGCCTGAGGTCCGCCGGCCTCCGGAGCCTGAAGCCGTACCACGGAGAGGTGAGTGAGGGGCGGAGACAGCTGTTGGGGCTTGCAGCCAAGGCTGGGTGTCCTCTCGCCTTCTGTGGGAACCCGGGGTCCACTGTCACCTGTGGCAAGCTCTGCTCTGGGTACAGTTCTTCTGTGGCCTCTGATGGTGGCCTCTGCCCTTTATTCCTGAGATGGTGATCCCATCCAGCTATGTATGTACCATCCACACCCCGCACCGAACCACCAACTCCCTGCTACCCTTTCACTCTCCACCCTCCCATGTCCGCCTGCACCTCCCCATCCACTCTTCTGTCCATCCGTCCATCTGTCCATTTCATCATCCCCGGCACATTCTCCTGACCCTGGTCCATTTCTCCACCCATTCATCCTACTACACCGTCCATTCCCGTGTCCCCTCATCGGGCCACTCACACATCCGTCCTTCCATTCATGTATCTACCCAGCCACATGAGCACCCACCCGTCTACTTACCCAGCCACTTACCCTTCTGCCTATCCATCTATCTGTCCATCCATCCATCCATCCATCCATCCATCCGTCCATCCATCCATCCGTCCGTCCATCCATCCATCCGTCCGTCCATCCGTCCGTCCGTCCGTCCGTCCGTCCGTCCATCCATCCATCCGTCCGTCTGTCCGTCCATCCGTCCATCCATCCGTCCATCCATCCATCCGTCCATCCATCCTTTTTCTGTCCGTCTGCTCATGTATTCACCAACCCACCCAGCAGCACACCTCTCACTCATTCATTCATTCACCTTCCTCCATCCATCTGCCCTCCATCCCTGTCAGCTATGTCATTCCGTGTCTTCAGGGTACAGGATAGAACTAGTATAGAGAATGCATTCAGAAATGGTGCCCCACCCGCTGATCAGCCCCTTCAGGACAGCACTGTCTTTCTCCCTGAATTCCCAGTACTTGGCCCCGAAGAGTCACTAGCAAATAACTGAATGAATGCTGGGTTTGTTTGGTGGCCTCCCTCTCACCACCATGAGCCCTTTGAGGGCTGATGAGGCCTGTGCCCTCTTCCTCTGTGCCCCTGCCCAGATCCTGCCCCCGAGCAGCCGTTGGCTATGTGCGTGGGAGCTCTGGTACCAGTGCAGAGCCTGGAGCCTGAGCAGTCTTAGAACTTCCAGCCTTCTGTGTCCCTGGGTTCTCCTCCTTCCTCTGACTGCCATGTGCTGTGGTCCCTGTTCCAGCTGCCATGCCCAGTTGCTGTCATCCTAGCCAGGGATGTCTCCTGGTCTCATGACCATTAGCCTTCTTTGTGCCTGTGGGCCAGCAGGAGCCTGATGAGGGTGTCCCAGTGAGCCCACAGGGACTCTGCTAAGAGGGACTGGCTGGCCTTACCAGGCTAGCGTGGACACAGATCTGTGTCCAGTCCAAGGAAATACCACTTGCTGGGGTTGGCTGTAGGGGCCTGGTGGAGCAGTGCTCTGAAGGTCTGGTAAGTACCCAGAAGGGTTTGGTTCAAGGTAAAATTTGGGGGAAAGTTTGGCCTTAGGAGTCAGAGGGTGGGGACAGGGCCAGAGGTGCAGGTTCCTCTCCTCCAGTGGGGAACTGGTGGGTAACCTGGGCCTCAGGAGACATAGATGGTAGGGTCAGACTGGCCTGGGTTCCCGGTCCTGCTTAGGTGACCTTGGGCAAATCACTTTGCTCCTCTGAGCCTCAGTTTCCCCCTGCCCGGAATATGGTATGAAGAGCATGCTGGTGAGGGTGAGCACGAACCCTAGAAATGCTGTCCAGCCCTCAGCACGCTCGGCAGAGCCCTGGGCCCAGGCCCGTCTGCCCACCTGCAGTGCTAGGTCTCCGGGCCAGACCACCAGCTGCCACGGCCCCGCCTGCATGCACCAGGCCAGGGCTGACTGGGCTGGAGCACAGTGTAAACACCCTCAATATGAAACATGTTTTTCAGATGTGACCTCATGCAGTTGGTCTCTTGGGCGGCTGTGCTGCCTGGGGCCAGTGAGCAAGGCTGAAGTCCCAAGCTGACTGTAAATATGGAGGGCTGCGGGTCCCCTTCCGCATTCCATTACTGGTATATGAAGAGCCTCCAAGGCAGCTCAGCACCAGGAGCCTTCTCTGCCTCTCCCACCTGCTCCCCACGGCAGCCCTGGGAGGCTGGAGAGACCCAGTCCTGCCCAAGGGGACATGGCTGCGGAAGGCCCAAGTGAGAGTTCAGATCCCCATCTAACAGAACACATGTTGGGGTCCTTTCTGTTGCTAGGGGTGGTCTTCCTAGATGTCACTGAGATCAGGGGTCTGGATCTAGTTCAACACTTTAGCCAAAGCTTTCTGGGGACTGTTATGGGACTGGCCCTGTCACATTGCAGAGCATAAAGACTTGGGCCTGGCTCTGATGGGTTCATTCTTATTGTTGGAGGTCTGTTTGTTCGTCTCTTCATCCGTTCATCCATCCATCCATCCATCCACCCATCCATCCATCCACCCATCCATGCGTCCATGCTTTGTCCATCTGCTCTATCTTAGCTGGGCACACAGAAGATTCTGAGGACCTACACTGATTTCCCGGGGGCTTACAGTGTCAGCCACCTGCTGGGGCCAGCCCGTGTCCCATCACGAGCACTGACCCCCGCTCTAGTTGCAGAGGCAGAGTTGGCGAGCCGGGAGGCCCTGTCCCTGGGCACGGAGACTGAGCTGCCCAACAGCCTGCCCGGTGATGACCAGGATGAGTGCCTGCTCCTCCCAGGGGAGCTGTGCCAGCATCTCTGCATCAACACCGTGGGTTCCTACCACTGTGCCTGCTTTCCTGGCTTCTCACTGCAGGACGATGGCCGCACCTGCCGTCCAGGTAAGGGCCCAGACGGCTGGGGCAGGGCTGATCTTGCCAGTGGAGCATGGTGTTCCTGTGATGGGCACAATGGGCTCCTTCCCCTCCTGTCACCCTACACATTGGAACCTGTGGGAACTGGAGGCCCCTAGCAGTGGGGTTTGTAAGGCCAGGTGGACAGGTTGAAACCATCTGCTCCATCTGAAGCTCCATTTGCGTGGGCAGCCCCAGTGCCCCACCCTCGATCCCAGTGCAGGGCCAGGACCCAGGCTACAGAAGCTCCCACCAACTCAACTCAAACTGTGTCCCCAGCACTCGGCCTGAGGTGGTCAGGCTTCAACAGGCAACCTAGGAGGCTGCCTCAGTCCCTGGTCTCGGGGGCTTTCTGCCCATCAGCTGTCCAGGGTTAGATACATTTTTAGTCTAGAAACTCACTCCCCTCCTTCCTCTCCTCCTCCACCCCAAATAGCTGTGAGATCGATTTTGCCTGGGTATGTTGCTTTCTGAGCCTCAGTTTTCTCTCCTATGAAATGGGTAGGAGAGGATTAAACAAGGCAGTCTCTGTCAGATGCCTGGTGTGGTGCCCAGGGTGTGAGAAGAGCCTGAGGCCAGGCTGAAGGCATGAGCTGTCCCCCTCCTGTCTGCCCTGCCCATGACAGATGGTGACCCCCCGCAGCCAGAGGCTGCAGAGGAGTCTGCACTGAAGCCAGATCCCTCCCAAGTGGCCTCCAACACCATCATGCTACCGGTGCCGCAGCCCAACACCTGCAAAGGTAACCTGGGCCATGGAGTGGGTCTGGGCCACCTGCGGGGCATGAGCTCCCCAGTGCTGGGCATGTGCGAGGTGGTCTCCTGCCAAAGGGGTGCTTCTGCTTCGGGAATTTGGTTGGTCTTGCCTGTCTGGAGCTCAGGAGTTGAGAGTGTAGCTGAGGAGATGAGGTTGTATGTGGGGGAGGGGGAGCCCAGGGCCAGGGTGTGACCCCAAGCAAGTCAGTTAGCGACTTTCCATCTCAGGTCCTATAATATGGAAAGAATAGAATCCTTGCTTAAGAAACTGTCTTGGAGACTGCTTGCAGTCCTGTGTGGAAAGTTCTCTTTGTTCTTCCTCTCTTCCCCTCTGTCTTGTTCCCCCTGTCTCCGTATCCTTTCTCTCCCTCCTTCCCTGTCTCTCTGTCCCCTCCTCTCTGCCAGCACTATGACTCCAGGGAGGGGTTTGGTATCTGAGCGGCGGTGGCAGTGGGAGGTCCTGAACATCGTCCCCGACACCAGCTGGTGTATGAGCTGATTTACCAGGGGATCTTGTGGAAAGGACTGGGGCTGGGGTTCCTTGGCTCCCAGGACCCTCTGCTGGAGCCGGAGGTGACAAACCCGGTGGTCTCTGATCTCCATGTGGTTTTCCTTAGACAACGGGCCCTGTAAGCAGGTGTGCAGCATCATTGGGGACACAGCCATGTGCTCCTGCTTTCCTGGCTATGCCATCATGGCGGATGGTGTGTCCTGTGAAGGTGAGTACCCCGGGGCCGCTCTCCTACCTGTGCAAACCTCAGCTGGCTCGTGGCGGGGGCCCCAGAGTGGGGACGGGGCAAACAGAATGAGGTGGAGGTGTTCTGGACATGAAACTCACTATGTTAGTAAAGGAATGGGTCTGGCTGCTCTGACTGGAGCCCCAGATAGAGGAGCTGAAACAGCTCTTCCCTCTCCTGATACCATGCACAGGTGTGTGCATGCCGTCCAGCAGTATGGACAGGTGTGTGCATGCCGTCCAGTGGCATGGACAGGCATGTGCATGCCATCCAGGGGTATGCAGAGGCGTGCGCATGCCGTCCTGGGGTATGGACAGGCATGTGCATGCCGTCCAGGAGTATGCACAGGCGTGTGCCTGCCGTCCTGGGGTATGGACAGGCGTGTGCATGCCGTCCAGGGGTATGCAGAGGCGTGTGCATGCCGTCCTGGGGTATGGACAGGCGTGTGCATGCTGTCCAGGGGTATGGACAGGCGTGTGCCTGCCGTCCAGGGGTATGGACAGGCGTGTGCCTGCCGTCCAGGGGTATGGACAGGTGTGTGCCTGCCGTCCAGGGGTATGGACAGGTGTGTGCATGCCGTCCTGGGGTATGCACAGCTGTGTGCATGCCATCCAGGTGTGCCCACGGGTGGGCCAGGACTTCAGGCCACTTCCATCTTGTTGTTCTGCCATTCTCTGGAACAGCGCTTCTCAAACTTCAGCATGCCACAGAGTCACATGGAGGCCTGGTGACAGCACGGATCCTGAGAATTCCAAAGAATCCCCAGAGATCTTGACCCAGTAGGGCTGGGGTGGGGCCCGAGAATTTGGGTTTCTGATAAGGTCCCTGGAGCACACTCTGACTAGCCCTGTCTCCTTGGCTGAGGTTGGTTTGTGACCACCTTGTCCTTGTTCTAGCCACATGTGGAAAAAGAGAAAGAGGGGAGTATGTGCCCTGTTGTTGTAATGCAGGACTCAGAAGTGATGCTCATCGCTCCCCACTTGTCTCTGAGGGGGAGCAGGGCTGGACAGCAGGAGCCCCAGTTGGATGGCATGTACTCAGTTCTGTTACTGAAACCACAGAAGGGGCAGTGGATGTTGGTAACTCTGCCATTCCAAAAGGGCCAAAAGGGCCAAAAAGAGACCAAAAGCTTGTCCTGCTAGGACCAGGTCTTGTCTTGGTGGGACTTTAGTGGACCAGGACCTCCCGCTGTGAAATGGGGACACTGGATCCGGCACCTGCTGGGGTGCTTCCCACAGTGAATAACACCTCAAGAGCAACCTGAGAGACCTCGAGATGACATCTCCTCATGTCTGGCGGCAGGACAAGCATGGAGCGTGGAGACAGTCCAGGAAATGCTTTAGTTCAGGTTCAAGTTCAGGAGATGTGACTTCGGTGGGTGTCCACGGGTACCCATATCCCTATCCAAAGCTGAAACCCCACATCTAGCCCTTTGGCTGAGACTGTTCTGATGTGGATGAAAGCCATCCACATGCCCAGAGAGGGCAGGAGGCTGGTCCAGGGCACACAGCATGGCAGTGACTGGCAGACCTTTCTCCCAGGTGGTGGGAACAGATCTCAGGTGGCCTCTGGGTTTCTGTCCCCATTCCTCAGGGTCCTGAAAACGTGAGGACTGCATCTCTCCTGGGTCGGGACTCCTTCGGTCCCTGTCAGGCCTCAGGCCAGTGTCCGTGTCTCTCTGGGCTTCTGCGGGACCCCTGGCAGTAAAGACTGTGAGGTCCAGGCCAGAGGTTGGGGATGGCATTCTGAGGGGGCAGTCTGCCCTGCAGGGAGATCCTGCTAGGCTTCACCCTGTTTAAAATAATCAGATGAGAGTTATCAACCATGAAAACTCAAGAATTTTTTTAAAAATGACCAGATTTAAGGTTTGTCTTCAAACTTCTGCCCACAAGGGTTTCACAGTCCTGGGCTCCCCATAGACAGAGCACAGGGCCCAGAGTGCCCCAATGAGCCCCTTGTCCCCCAACCCCTTTTCCTATATATGTTGCCAGCTTGGTCCGCTGGGCACTTAAGTTCCAGACCCCTGACGTTGCATGGCTCGTTGACTGCCTCTGGAGGTGGAATGTCCAGAGCTGGGTGGGAGATGGCCTCTGATCCCACCCTGCTGTGTGCCCATGGGCGGGCCGCCTATCCTCTCTGAGCCTCACCTTGCAACCTGTCCTCACTGGGGTTCTGGCTCTGACAGCTTTTTGACCATACAAACTCAGACTTGGGCCCAAAGCCCAGAGGTACGACTGATGCGCTAGGAGGCCCTGGGCGGGGTCCCTGCCCCTCTCTGGGTCTCAGTTTCCCTCTCTGTCACGGAGTGCTTCATGACAGGCCACGCCCCTCTAACGGCCCTTCTGTTTTTCCTCCTGCGGCCGTCACTAGACCAAGACGAGTGCCTGATGGGCACTCATGATTGTAGCCTGCGACAGTTCTGTGTGAACACCTTGGGATCCTTCTACTGTGTCAGCCACACGGTGCTCTGTGCCGAGGGCTTTATTCTCAACATGCACAGGAAGTGCGTGGGTAAGCGAGAGCCCCCGCCTGCCGCCGCCGTCACGGCTCTCTGCTCTGCTCCATGCCACGCCGCCACGCCGTGGCCACATGCTAAAGGGCCTGCCCTTTGCATATGAGCTCTCAGCACCGCCGGCACCCCCCCGCTCCGTGTCATGCCCTACGTGTCCTGGTGTCCTGTCCCGCTGCTTCATCGACGCCACAGGGAGGCTGCTTTCCCCAGGGACCTGTGTGCCCGAGAGTCAGAAAACGAATTGATGTGTGATGTGGCTAGGTCGTTGAAATGAGAAAGCCCCCTGTGCCGGCAGCAGGATAGAGTCCATGGGGTCTGGAGGCAGGGAGGCCTGCATTTGAAGCGGGACCCCTAGGAGCTCTGTGGACTTGGACAAATGTCTTCCCTTCTCCAAGCCTCAGTTTCATTACCTGTAAAAAAGGAGGCATTGATTCTCCTTTAGAAATGATGTGTGTATGGCGTAGCGCAGAGCCTGGGGCACAGTGAGCATGAGATTGCTGAGATTACCCTTAGGTGCTAATAGAATCCCCTTCAGAGGTGAATGGATGGAGTTGGGGTTGGGCAGACCCAGCATTGCACCTCGACTCAGTGTTCATTTGCTGTGTGATTCTGAGTAGTGGAGCTCCCTCTCTGTTCCTGTTTCCTTGCCTCTAACCTCGGGGCCAGAGGACTGTGTGAACATCTTGGGATCCTTCTACTGCTACCCAGCGGTACCTAGCTCCTGGCCTGAGTGTGGATGGGGCTGGTGCTCAGTAATGGCCCTTCCCTCCTGCCTCTCGGTGCACATGGGGGCCAGGGGCTGGGACTTGGGGGTGTGCCCTGGGGGCAGTGAGGAGAGCAGACTTGATGCTCTCCCATGGCTCAGGGGCCAGATGTTTTCATGGAGGAAACATGATGGTCCTCAACAAAGAGATAGACTCAAAGTAGCAGGGACTTGGGGCAGAAGGTTGGAAATGCTCCAGTAGAGACACAAGCAAAGGGAGAGGTCATCTCCACTGGTGGCATCTGGACGCACTCCCCGTAGAAGATGGCATTTGTGCTGGTCTCTGAGGATGGATGGGACTTGGAAATCGGGAAGGGCATGCAGGGTGGAAGGAAGAGCTCAAACAAAAGCGTGGAGGTAGGAACAGTGCAAAGTGCATCCAGGGCACGTGATCAGAGCCCCGTCTGTCTTCTCTATGCTTGGGGACCATGTCCAGCCCGGACATGTTCTCTTCCTCACCCTCCACCGCTGGGCAGATGGGCCCACGGTGCTGGGCTGAGGGGCGGCTGCAGACATGTTTGCCCTGGCCTCCAGCTGTCGGCACAACATGCACCCTCCCGAACCCGCTTCTCTGTGGCTGGGCAGCTCTTCCTGTCTGGGTCGTGTCTGTGTGTGGATGTCTGGGAAGGCGGATCCTGCCCGGGCCTGTGAGGACCCCTCCCAGGATGCCCTGGCCATGCCTGGGGGTGCGGGCTCCCCCAGTGCCCTGGACAGAAGACCTCGTACTAGAAGGGGTCCCCGGGCAGCCAGAAAACAGGTTCTGGGATTAAAAGAGCAAAGGTATATTTCATTCAGCAAAATTTATGAGCTCACATTCTCATTCTCTCATGTCTCTCTCCTTGTTCATTCTGCACTGACGCCCCAGTGCCCCCCCTTCCTTCTGCTCCACTGACATGCTCATTTTATCATCTGTTAGCACTTGTTCTCCCCATCACTTCTTCATGCACAGACAAGTACCGATGTCTTCTGTGGTTCATCTGCTAGCTCCAGGCTCGGCTGTGAACCCCGGCTGGTGCGATGAGAGACTCGCACCTGGGTGAAGAGTGCCCTCTGCAGCCAGACTGCCTGGGTTCAAAGTCTGGCTCTGCTGTTTTCTAGTTGCAAGACCTTAGACGAGTCCATTAGCCTCTTAGCCTCAGTTTCCCCATCTGTGAAATGACATAGTAGTCACACCTGCTTTCGTCACCGTGGAGATTGAGTTAGTCCACATAAAGAGTATTTGATGTCATTGTTATGATTCAACAAATGGGTTACACTGAAGCAGCCTGCATAGGTAATGAGCTCCCCATCACCGAAGGTATGTAAGCCGAAGTGGGATAGGGTGGAGCCAAGTCCAGAAGACTTCTAATGGATGTATGACTTCTGCAGTTTGTCTTTTGTGCCCTGCCCTTTGAGGGCCATTTTGGCCCCTGGAAAAGTGTTGCAGGTGAGCTGTTCTGCTAGATGATGGGAAGGAAGCAGCCCCAGGTTCTGGGGCCCATCCCGCAGCAGCGTGGAAAGAGTACAGCTCTGGGCTGGGTGCTCTGGGTTCCCTTCTTGCTGCTGCCATGTGCAGGCTGTGTGACTTCGGTCCAGTCAAGTCACTTCGTTTGTGAAATGGCATCTGTAAATGGCCAGACCTCTAGCGAACCTCAGTTAGTGTCGGCTGCTGTTACTTATTACCGTGGTTCCTCCCAGGCTGTTGGGGCTGTGGAGCTGTGGCCTTTCTGGGGTCGTGGGAGCATCTCTCCCTGTCACTCTATCCTGGGAATCAGAAGTCTTTATCTTGCGCAGCCAAGCCTTCCCCGGAAACTGCTGGCCTGAAACTCTCCCTTTCCCACCTCCCAATCCCCTCCGCCCCCAGAGTCAGGGTCAGCCTGGCCTGCATGCCCTTTGGTCACCTGTGAGTTTGGAAGGGGGTCTTTCCCCACAGCCCTGCACCCCACCTCTCCACCTGGTCTCCATCATCCTCGTAGATGTAGGTCCCAGGTCACCGGCCCTGAGAAGCGGCTCTGACAGTCCGAGGCTCCGAGACAGCAGCTTTTCTCCCCAGCATCTCTACCTTCCCTGTCCCATCCCCACGCCAGGCAGGCAGTTCCTTGAGGGCGGGCGCTGTGGCGACATCCCCGCTTGGCCGGCTGGGCCTGGCACAGAATAGGGGCTGGCTAATGTGTGTCCAAGGGATGAATGCATCAGTGAAGGATTGTTGCGCCTCCCTGCCAGGTGGAGTGTGGGGGTGGCCAGCACGCAGCCGGTCATCCGCTCATGCTCATCCTTAGCACCAGAACCTGGGGCAGGTTCTCCCACCCTCCCTTCTCTCACCTTTGTGGGCTTCTCCCCTTCCCAGTTGCTCATCCCAAGTCTGCTCTTGGCCTCTTCTCTATGCCCTGTCCCCTAGGGGACCTCAGCCCCTGACGACTCCCCAGTTAGTGTCTCTACTCAGACCCCTTCCATGAACTCACATGCATGCCTGGCTGCCTCTTGACACTCAAACTCAGTGTGTCGGTGGGGTTCCCAGCCTTCCCTGCTGGCCTGATCCTCGCAGCCGTCCCCATCCCAGGCTGGCACCCTCGCCTGTCCAACCGCTCAGCCAGAAAGCTCTGTACCCCTCTCGGCTCCTCTTTCTCGCTCACCTCTGGCTCATCCATCAGGAGATCCTGTCGGCTCTACCTTCACAGCATTTCCAGACCTGACTTGCTTCTCCTCGCCTCCATGGTTGGTGGTCCAAGCCCCGTCATCCATCTCCCGTTCTGACAGGCTCTATGGCTCCCACCTCCCTCTGCATCTACAAGCACTCTCTTCTCTTCTCTCCCCTGCAGCCAAACCCCCTGCTGGCCAGTTCTGAGTCTGCCTGGGGGCTCCCTCCTCAGGACCCTGGCATCCATTGTCCCCTCTGCCTGGAATATCTGCTTGACTCATTCTGTCAGCCCTTCACATGCTTGCTCAAATGGCCTCCTGTCTGAGGATCCCCCGGACTTCCCTGCTGCCCTCTCTATTCCTCATTCCCTTCACCCTGCTCTGGCTTTTCCATGACACTCATGACCACCACCCTCCCTACTTGATGCTTATTTATTTGTGTTGGCCCCGGCAGGGATTTGTCTGTCTTGTTCACCATTGGATGTACTCCGGTGCCAAGAACAATGCTTGTTGGCACAGCAGACGCTTGATAAATCTTTGTTGAATGAACAGCTGCATAGACAGGTGCACATCAACCTCGTGGGGCTCTCTGGGTGGTGGGCACCTTGAGGTCTTGAGGGCAGGGCTGGCTGTGCCAGGCCCGAGGTTCTGGCACCACCCTGCAGCCTCTGACGGCCCCGCTCTCCCTGCAGACATCAACGAGTGTGTGACGGACCTGCACTCGTGCAGCCGGGGCGAGCACTGCGTGAACACGGTGGGTTCCTTCCGCTGCTACAAGGCTCTCACCTGTGAGCCTGGCTACTCCCTCAAGGATGACGAGTGCGCAGGTGAGGAGGGCGGGCTGGAGGCCCCGCCCCTGATGTGCTCTGCCTCTTGCCCCACCCCCTGCCCCACCCTCGCCCCACCTCCTATCCCACCCTGACCTATCCTGTCCCGCTCCCACCCTGCCCCTTGACCAGCCCGTGGCCTGACCAGAGCCTTCTCCCTCCAGCAATCTCCAAGCACTTGGGTTTCTTGCCTGTGGGAACACCTCAAAGATGATGGTGTTTGGGGCAGAGTGGGGCATATGAGGCTGGTGGGCGGAGGCCATAATGTGCTTCTGGGGGGTGTCAGGTGATTCCCTCGGCATGCCTCAGTCCCCCTGTTTGTACACTGGGGGGTAGAGCTCCATGGAGCTCTTGTGTGCCACTTGTGTGCCTTTCACTGGAAAATTCTAGCCTCCTAAGAAGAGGGAGAATTATCATGGAACCATTTCAACAGATAACTTCTTGGGCTGCTTTTATGTGCCTGGCCGTGTTCTGAATGGCAGGATATGGGCTGGGGTACGGTGTCCTTGCCCCCACCTCCTGATGAGGGAGACGGGCCACCCAAGCAAACGGGGAGGGCAGGAGTGGCTGTGGGCTGGGTGTTACTTTAGGTGGGGCTCCAAGGAGGCCCCCGTGGAGGTGATGTCCCAGGAATCCAGACCTGCAGAATGAGAAGCTCTGGGGGAGGAGGCTCTAGGCAGGCAGAGGGAACAGCAAGTATGAGGGCTTTGGAGAAGGGAGAGACCTTGGTGTGCCCAAAGAACAGAAAGTCTCAGGGGTAAAGGCAGGCTGGGAGTGTGCAAGAAGTGGGACAGGGTTGGTAGGTCCCATCAGGGAGGAGGTTTGGAGTCTTAACATTTTTAACTAAAAATGTCCAGAAGAATGTCACCAAAGAGGGAAGACCCACAGAAGCACTCAAGTGTTGCAAACCCTGGAAACTGGATGAAAAGTGACCTGAGGTTGGGCATGAGCTCAGGGAGGTGGATTAGCAAGCCCCACATTGGGCCCTGAGCCTGGGTGGAGTGAGCTGGGAGGAGAGGTGAGCCCTCGTCACACACAGATCCGGGCCAGCCCCCCTCTGAAGACTCTGACACCTGGGGAGGGGTGCCACCTCCCTGGACGTGCCCCACGCCCCCTGCCCCTCTGTCATCTCGGGTGCTGGCTGCCACCTCCTTAGACCAGAGCGGCTGCAGAGGGGCTGCCTCCTCAGGCATGGTCTCGGGACAGGGGCCACACCCGGTCCACGTTTGGGTGCCTGAAACCCAGCACAGGGCCTCGCAGAGACCAGGCTGCTGTGGAACAGTGGTGGAAGCCGTGGAAACCAGACAGGGGAGGGATGGAGGGAAGGACAGGTGGAAGGACTGCAGACAGACAGACACACAGGCCTTGGTCTGGCAGTCAGCGACACTGAGTGAGTGTCTGCCCTGCCGTGGACTCCCTGTACGTCACCTTTCTGCATCCTGTCTCGGTTTCCTCGTCTGTCAGAAAGGCCAGCTGTACCTGCTGCAGGAGGGCTGAGGGAGGGCTCAGCCAGCACTTTGTAAACTGTGGGGTGCTGCACGGAGGTCAGGGGCCCTCAGGGACTTGCTCCGTGCCACAGAGCAGGTGGGAACAGCGGTGCCTTCCAGATCTGGCAGCTTCCCCCTCAGTGCCACCTCCCAAGAAGGCTGGACACAGGCCCTGGGGGACTTGGGCCCTCGTCCTCATTTCTGCCTGCCCCGGGAGCACAGACCCTGGAGCAGGCCCCAGCCCAGGGTCCCCGAGCTGTCAGCCATGTTCATGCCTCCATCCCCCCTGTTTAAGAAGGCGTTTGTCGTAGCCCCTACTTGCTGGGGTTGTTGGGAGCACCAGGTAAAGAAAGCCCCGTCAGGATGCCGGGCAAGGTGCCTGGTACCGCAGAGATGCTCAGGCACTGTGGTGACGGCATCATTACTACTGGCCTGGGCCCCAGCAGCGAACTTGCTCTGCTGCCCTCCCATGATGGAGGAGACCTTTGCAACCGTCAAGGTCACGGTGGGGCGTGGGGGCAGGGGCCTGCCAGCCCACTGGCCCCTGACACCCCGTCTCTGTGTGGCAGATGTGGACGAGTGTGAGCTGGGCACACACAACTGCCAGGCGGGCTTCACGTGCCAGAACACCAAGGGTTCCTTCTACTGCCAGGCGCGCCAGCGCTGCATGGAGGGCTTCCTTCAGGACCCCGAGGGCAACTGCGTGGGTGAGCGGGGGCTGCGGGGGCTGTGGCCGCTGGCCGGGGGGGCTCTGGGAGGGCTCGCTGGGACCTGGCCCCGGGATGCACTTGCGAAACAGAACTCTTGAAATCCTGACCTGTCTGACCTTGGCTGAGTTCCTACACTTGTGGCCTCAGTTTACCCTTCTCTGGGATTGGACGGCATGAATGTCTATCAGAGGTTTTTAACCAAGCTAGCAGTAAGGAATATCTTTATATCTTGACCTGGTACACACACACACACACACACACACACACACACACACACACACAGCTGGAACAGAGATTCCACAAAATATCTTTATATCTTGACCTGGTATACATACACACACACACACACACACACACACACACACACACACACCCCACACACAGCTGGAACAGAGATTCCACAAAACGTTACCCTACTACATGGGATACTAGCTAAAATTTCTATTTGCAGAGAATGTTAGTGAGACATATGGGGTCGAGCTCATTCCACACTCATGGGTCAAGACCTGCAGTTTGGCACATGGTGGCCTAGTTGTCCTCGCGTGGGTCTGAGATCTCACACTCTCCCCACCTCTCTTTACCTCCTTCCACAACACTGCTGGCCTGCAGCCTCACCTTCCCGGAGCTGCTGATGATGTCGGGTCCAGAGGCGGGGCGCCAGAGCCCCTGCGGGACTGACGGCACCTGCAGCAGGCATGGTCAAGGCGGCACTCAACCCTGTGTGTGTGGTGGGGGGGGGGCAGGTGAAAGATGCAGGAGAGGTGGAAAGACAGGCAGGTGTGCAAGGCCAGCCGCTGGCTGTGGACAGAAACCGGGGTGTGTTAGAATCAGCTTCCATCGCACACCCTTCCCTCACACGGGCAGCTGGTGGGACAGGTGTCTCCATCTTACAGGGAAGACACTTAGGGACAAGAGGAGTGTTGGCTTTATCTGAAGCCCTTCTCAAGACTCTGGGGGGGTCCCTCTAAGCCATTCTGGGAGCTGGAGCTGTTTCTGGGATACCCCTTAACAGCTCCTCACCATGTGACTCTGGCAGTGGCACGAGGGCTGTGGGCACGAGAGGGTCCCTGTGATCCTCAGCCAGGGTCAGGGAAATGTGGGGGTGGGGGTCTGCCCGAATGCCAACAGTTCTTCAGTGATTCATTCATTGACGGTGTTTTCAGAGCACTTACTATGTGCCTGGTTCTAGATGTCAGGGAGTTATATAGCACTTCACTGAGACATCTTGGAGGAGGAGGGACTAAGCAAACACATTTATAGAAGTGGCAGTTATTCAAAGGTGCTTTGATAAATAATAAAACAAGTAGGGGATGAAATCTTAAAGGGGGGCTCATCTACCTAGAATGGTTGGGGGCCTCCCTGAGGAGGTGACATTGGGGCAGGGACCTGAGCAAGAGAGGGAGCCAGCCATGCAAATATCAGAGGGCAGTGTGTGCCTGAGAAGGGGGGACAGCATATGCCAAGGCCCTGTGGTGGGCTGGGGGCATCTTGAGATGATGAGGCCAGTGAGGCTGGGGCAAAGTGTGAGGGAGAGATGGAGGATGAGCTTGACAGGTTGGCAGGAAGAGCCAGAACAGGGGCGTGACTTACTGTAGTTACCCTAGAACTCAGCTTCAAGTTCTAGGGGGGCCACTGCCTTTAACCGCCTCATCAGGGCAGCTGTGAGACTAATGTAGGAAGAGCTCGGCAGGTGCTTAGGTTCTTGGAGGAGAAGGCCCTGGGGTCATAGGACACAGGAGGGGGACACTCTCATCCCACAGCCCTGTCCAAGGCTGGTCTGGATCCCCAAAACGGCCACCTCTGGGTGTGGCCCTGGACTCAGAAGCCAGGATGTGGGGAGGGGCCGTGCCAGGCTCCCTGTCACCTCCATCACTTCTGCAGACATCAACGAGTGCACGTCGCTGGCTGAGCCGTGTCGGCCAGGCTTTAGCTGCATCAACACCGTGGGCTCCTACACGTGCCAGAGGAACCCGCTGCTCTGTGGGCGTGGCTACCACGCCAACCAGGATGGGACCAAGTGTGTGGGTGAGGCCAAGCACCTCCCTGCCTGCCTTCCACCCAGCCTGGGGCTTCCTGGGTTCCTCGGCCCGTGGGCGGCCCTGGCCGAGGGGGAGCCTGGGCCTCAGGGTGCCGTGCTCGCCTTCCCTGGCAGACGTGAACGAGTGTGAGACGGGGGTGCACCAGTGCGGCGAGGGCCAGGTGTGCCACAACCTCCCTGGCTCCTACCGCTGTGACTGCAAACCCGGCTTCCAGCGGGACGCCTTCGGTCGGGCCTGTGTCGGTAGGTGGGCCCTGGTGGCCGGGAACCCCTCTGTGGTGTCCACCTGCCCTGGCCCTGCGCCGGGCCAGCCCTCAAGCCTCCTCCTCCTTCCTGCCGGCCCTGTCCTCCGCCTTGCTCTGCTGTTCCTCTTTGCTCTGGTCTCCTCTGCTTCTCTCAGCATGGCCCCGTCACCCTTCTTTCTTGCCTCTTGCTGTGTCTGTCTGTCCCTCTGTCTCTGCCTCCAGCCTCCTTCCAACACTCCTGCTGCGTTTCTCCCCAGCCCCTGGTCTTGTTGCCTCTCCTGTTCCCTGTCCAGGTTCCTCCCTGTCTCTCCTTGTGGGTCTCTGTGTCCCCGTCCTCACCCAACCCCGCTTCTACCTGGGGGTGGAGGGAGCTGGCTCCCAGGCCCCTTCTGCCCTCCCTGCGGGCCGCCCACCCCATGCCTGCCGCCCACCCGCAGACGTGAACGAGTGCTGGACCTCTCCGGGCCGCCTGTGCCAGCACACGTGTGAGAACACGCTGGGTTCCTACCGCTGTTCCTGTGCCATCGGCTTCCTGCTGGCTGCAGATGGCAAGCGCTGTGAAGGTACTGCTGACCCGACCTCTGACCCCGCACAGAGGTCCCCACCATGTAAAAAGCCCAAAGCCCTGCCAGCCCCTAGCTTCATACCTTCCCCGGCCCCATCCCTACCTCACACCACTTCTCTACCTCTGCCGAAGCCCTGCCAGAGGGCCCAGGGTTCGGCCATCTCACACCAGAGGGGCTGGGTTTCTGCATCGTCTGCACCCCCAGACAGGAGCTCCTTTCAGGCAGGGATGACAGCCCAGCCTCGGCCCCTTAGTAGGTTCTGATCCTGGTCATGATTGCACAGCCTGGGGGTCCAGGCAAGGAACAGAAGCGAGTGAAACATGACATCAGGCTCAGGCCAGCTGGAGAGCCCAGTGGTCATCAAGAGGGAGTGGCAGCCACACAGCACCTGGAGATGGTCCTGCCCAGCAGTGACAGTCCAGGCTGAGCTGATCTTGGTTTTTCAGTTGCTAGAAATGTAGCTCTCTAAGTAAAAGCTGCTGGTTTTTACATGTTAGGATAGATTTAAACTTCTAAAAAACACACCGTGAGTTACACCAAGCATATGAATGGGCTGGGCCCTGCCCACGGGTCAGGGGGTAGGTGAGGGAAGAGGATGTGGGTCTCTAGCCCCACCTAGCCTGGAGGCGCTTTCTTTACTTCCCTCCTGGGGAGGGGAGCCTGCGGAGACCCCTGAGCTGGCCCTCCCATGGGACAGCACCAGCCCAGGGGCAGGGCAGTGTGACCAGGACCGGCTGCCTCAGAGGGCATTTGGAGGGCCCCCCAGAATAGACCTCGCCACATTCATTCCTTCGTCTGTGTTCTGATCACCTGTGAGCCCCTCCTCCAGGCCAGGCTGGGTGCAGCGAGCTGCGGGCATGGGTCTCGAATGGTGTGGCTCATTCACTCGCTTCTTGGCCCTTCTGCCTTTGCTGCCACCATCCCTGCTTCAGGCAGCTTCTCTACACCCTCTGTGGCTGGAGGTCAGAGACCCAGAGATGAAGCCAGTGTGGCCCCTGGCGCCAGAAGCTCAGAGCCCAGTAGAGAAGATGATGGCTCATTTTATGTGAACGCCACGTGTGTTGGGAAATTCTGAGGGGGATCTGGACGTGAGTCAGACGGCGGCCCACCAAGCCCTGTGTGACCCACTTCCCCTGCTCCTCTCCCCTGGCCCCCTCTGCTCTGACCACACCGGCCTCCTTGCTGTCCTCGAGGTCACGAGGCACACTCTCACCATAGGGCCTTTGCTCTTGCTGTGCTTTCTGCCTGGAATGCTTCCCCCAGTTGCCCACATGACTGCAGAGCTGCAGCCTCCCAGACACTCTCTCTGTCCCCTCTCTACTCTTTCCCCACAGCGCTTGCTCCTTGGACGTACTAGTTATTTGACTCATTCAATTAGCCCTCCCCCTCCTTTCCCAACACACATGGCAACGGCAGCTCCACGAGGTGGAGATTTTGTCTTGTTCGTGGCTAAGTCCCCCCAAATTCAGCACAGGCCCGGCACATTGTAACAGCTCAGCATTTCTTGGTTGGATGAAGGAAAGCCAAGTGCCAGCCCTCGCCGAGCTCAGAGCCCAGTGGATGTTCCATCTGAGCCATGAGTTGACCTTCCCCTCACATACTCCCACACCGTTTGGCTCATGTGCCCACACGTGCAGCTCTTGTTCCTCCCCCCTCCCCCCCAGCCCCATGCAGAGCCAGGCGTGAGGATCAGGGCAGGCTGGTGAGGCCCCAGAGCTTGAGGGGGTCCTTATTACACCTAGATGATGCCTCCCAGAGCCATCTCTACCAGCTGTTATGGCCTCTCAACGGGGCAGCATCTAGCTCCCCACTGGGGAGATCTGAGCCCGATCTGGGGCTGCCTCCTCCAGACAGCAGGCCGAGACCCCACCAGCAAGCTCCAGGCCTGCCCCTGCCCCAGCTGCATGGCCCAGGTGGGCTCCTTGCCCTTTTCTGGGCCTCTAATTCCCCACTGGCCCTTAAGAGAGGCTGGAATGAATGGCTTCGCAAGATACGGCTCTAAGTAAGCTGGGACCTCAGCCCTCGCCGCTGGGCTGGGAGGCCTCTGCCCTGACCACAGGCCAGTGTCCCCACAGATGTGAACGAATGTGAGGCCCAGCGCTGCAGCCAGGAGTGCACCAACATCTATGGCTCCTACCAGTGCTACTGTCGCCAAGGCTACCAGCTGGCCGAGGACGGGCACACCTGCACAGGCAAGTCCTCTGCCCAGGGGCCCCCTGCCCGAGAGGCACCCCTTGCCCGTGTGCCCGCTTCCCAGAGACTCCCTGCTGGGCCACGGACACACAGGACACACAGAGGCTTCAGCCTCACGTTAGAACTGGATTCCCAGCCCTGCGATGTCCTTGGCTGTGTGACCTTAGGCTCCTCCTCTGTAAGGTGGTGATGGTCCTGGCCTCAGCGGGATGAAGGATGAGGTTACATACCTTGTCCAGGCCTGTGTCTGGTACCTTATGGGCCCTGCACTGCTAGTAGGAATCATGGAGTGAGCACTGGAATGGGAGTTCTGTTTTGCTGTGTGGCCATTGGCAACTCTGTTCCCCTCTCTGAGCCCTGTTGTCCTCATCGTTGAAATGGGCCCCTAGGCTCCAGGGCTGTGGCAGGGCTGGCATGACTGTCCGCAGCTGGGCCCTGTGGGGACAAGGGGTTCACCAGGGGCCGAACCTTCTTCTGACAGACATTGACGAGTGTGCTCAAGGTGCCAGCATCCTCTGTACCTTCCGCTGTGTCAACGTGCCAGGGAGCTACCAGTGTGCGTGCCCAGAGCGGGGCTACACCATGACGGCCAATGGGAGGTCCTGCAAGGGTAAGCAAGGAGGTCCCTGCCCCACCAGAGTCTCGGGCAGGCTCTGAGCAGCTTGCTGTGTGATTGGAACTCTGACACCTAGGACACAAACATGGACTGGCCGATGCCGCTAGTGGGTATATTAACCAAGGTCTATGCCTGGGTTGAAGAAGGAGACAGTCTTTCTGCTGTTTGACTCAGCTTGGGCTCAGCTGTGAGCCCTCTCCTAGGAGAGGGACAGGGATCCTGAGGGGTGGATCCTAAAAGGAGACCTGTCCAGTGGAGAACCTGAGGAGGTCTCCAGGGTCCCAGGGTCTGTCCCCAAGCATTGCATCTGCTAACCTTGCATGCAGAAAGACATTGTCCCAGCCAGAGCTGTGTAGAGCTGGGTAGGGCTGCACGGGGCTTCCATCACTAAGGATGTACAAACCGGCTAGGCAGTCACCTGTTCTTAACAGTTTGCAACTACTTTCCTGGATGGAGACCGGGTTCTGTGACGTCTAATCTTCCTTCTATGCTGGAGAGTCACGATACTAAGTTCAGTTCCATTGGGACTTACTGAGGCCCCCAAATTCTAGGCCTGGCAAGCCACCCGGGGAAGGTGGAGGGGTCTAGAATCCACTTGGGCAGGACACAGGGATATCCGCGCCCTCCCCTCCCCCCCGCACAAGAAGTGACCACTCAGGGCTTCACAGCGCAGCCCGCCTGCCCTCCTCCTGGCCTGCGTGACTGACTCTTCCCTGGGTGGTGGGGCTAAGAATACAGAGTCCCCTGGGTTGCAGCTTTGGTCCACCAAGGCAGGCACTGGTATTCCTACAGGCCCAGGGGTCAGAATCGGTCCTGGGCAGGGTACAGAGTTAGACCAGTGTTGTTCAGCCTGGTGGTTGCTACCTGTAAATGGGTCCTGAGATCATTTTGGTAGATCTCAGCTGGCTGGTTTTGGGGTTGTTTTTTTTTTTTTTTTTTTAATTAGTGAAGAACAAAATATAGGATCAGCTAGGGTGCAGTGGACAGAGTAGATCAGGGAGCACCATACCTGTGCAGACTGTTCCAGTCCATATATGTATACTTAGTCTAATGCAAAAGGATTCTTTACCATAGGTTGATGCAAAGAAAAAATAAAAGACCCCAAGTGAGGGTAGGTAAATCATGGTCGTGGAGGCCTGGTAGGCTCACAGAAGCTGACCTCCCTGGCTACAAAGCCCTCTGCTTTTTAGTTTAAAAAAGAGTAAGTATGGGCTCCATCAAAGGTAAGGATTTTGCCCGCCATCAGCTGAGTTGTATGGGACACATGGCTTTATGTTCCTAGAATAGGATTTCATCTTAGAGAACAAGGCTCTGTTCCACTTGATGGCAGAACACAGGTGGGGTCCCTTCTCAGAAGTCCAGTCAGACCCTGCGGTGACTTTGCTCTTGAAAACCTGTTCGAGTCCAGGATGGTCTCTCCCCAGCCCATGTCCGCTGGGGTCTGTGGGCTGCCTGGCCAGCCGACAGCGTCTCTCTTGCCACCAGAGAGGGCTCCCTGGGCCCGGGTGCACGGCTGCTCTCACTGGCCCTGGTGCATCTGACCCCCAGCACCCATCTCTGGCTGTGGCCCCTGCAGCTGCTTGTGCTTGCCCCCATCCCTGGTCACTGCATCCTCCTCCCAGGGGTGCCCCCCGCCGCGAGGCCCAGGTCCCCTCTCTCCAGTTCCTGCTGCAGCCCCCACCAGGAGGTCAGGCGAGAGCGAGGCCCCACTGTACATGTGATGCCTTTGCTGCCCCTCCACACTGTCCTGCTGGAAAAGTCTCTGCACTGTCACAGGGTGGTCAAGGACAGAGCGCGGGAAGGGTGGTTCTGCCTGGTCGTGTCCACTTCCTGAGTCACCCGTGGTGCCCACGTCTGCAGCTGCTGACCTTCAGAGCTAAGTGGTGGCCCTCTCTGTGCTCCGTGGTCCTGTTCTGACTCAGGCCAACCGCGGAGGTCTCGTGGCTCCAACGGGAGGATGGGAGGACAGCCGTGGGAGAACAGAGTGTTCTGGCTAATATGTCACAGTAAATCCTGCCCCTCTTCAGTGGTTAAAAAAAAAAAGAAAAAAAGCGGGGACAGAAAAACGTGAAGGAATTGAGACTTGGCAGTGTCTCCTAGAATACATACTCCGTGCAGGCAGGGCCATGACCCTCATTCATCAGCACACAGGGCAGCGTCCAGCGCGTAGCAGGTGCTTATTGAACGCTCAACCCCTCGACTGAACCGAGCGGCAAGTTCTGCTGATACTTGGATGCATCTTTTCCCAGTACTCCTGTTATGCCAACATACATACAGTATGAATATATATGATATAATAGGAGTTAAGGTCATGCGGAAAAGAACCTTGAATTCTGCCTTTGTTTTGTTTTGAATATATGTAAAGCCCTTATCAGCAGTCCACTCACGACGGGCTAGCTCTTAGCAACGCTATTAATCTGAGCACTGACTTTGTCCCCTATTCCTCCCCCATCTGGGTTGTGGGTGGCACTTGGCTGTCTCAGCTGGGGCTGCAGTGACACCCCTGGGATATGGCCTTGTCCAGCTCTCCCTTTGGCCTGACCTCTCCAAGAGAGGCTCCAGGGATGAGGACGCCACAGACCAAAGGGGCGAGGACTCTGGGGTCATAGGGAAGTCCTGTGACAGCATGGTGAGGCCAGGCTACAGGGGTGCTGACCCTTGGCTCTCCTCCCTCCTACTACATACAGCACTGGGCCGGCAGACAGCAAGAAGCGGCTCCCTCCCCATTCTCGCCACACCCTGCCCAGGATCAGGGGCAGGACTTCCTGCTCACCAGTGTGGGCAGCCTGAGTATCACTGGGGCCAGAGGGGGAAGAGCAGGGGCCCTCCCTTCATGTGGATTCAGTTAATGAGCCATCAGGACAATAACCGCGCCCATCCTGGCCCCACCGGCTCCTGCCCTGTTTTCTCCCACTCGCCTCTGTGCCACCCTGGGAAATCGGGATCATGACCCAGTTTGCAGAGGAGGAAAGGGAGGGGGGCTTGGAGAGGTGAATGAATGTCAGCTGGTCTGTCGCCACAGAGGGTGGTGGCCAACTGCCTGGAGTCAGCATGTGAGGATGGGAAGTGACACCGTTCCTGCCTCGTGGGGTTGTGAGGACAAATGAGTTAATGAGCGCAGAGGGCCCCGAGCATCGGATGGACATCAGGCGTAGACTTGGGATGCAGTTGGCTTCTGTTGTTACAACTTTCCTGGCGTTCCTGTCACGCTGCTCTTCTAAGGAGTCCGTGTGGCATCGGGACTGGGTCCCTGGCTTCCAGCCCTAGCTGCCTGCTGACCGCTGTGTGACCTTGAGCGAGCCTGTGCCCCTCTCTGGGCCTCAGTTCCCTCCGGTGTCCGGGGAGGCCCGTGGCCCTCACCCTACAGGCCTGGCATGAGGATTAAGTGAGGAGAAGCTCCTAAACTGGATCACTGTGGAGGATTGAAGCAAGAAACCAGAAGCCTCCCAGGGAAGCTCCTGATAGGCTCTGCCCCCCCTCACCCCAGCAACGGCCCCTGGCGCCTCCCTCAGCTGAGCCGCTAGTCTTCACGGAAAGGGTCTGTGGAACCCATTTATTTGATCTTACTTGTCTTGCAGGTTGCCTGTGCACAAACACGCCCCAAGTTTGCTTCTCTGAGCTTCTGTCAGATACTTACCTATATGTCTCTGTGTGTGTGTGTGAGTGTGCGTCAGCATCCGTTTATGTCTGTGATTCTGTGTACCTGGGTGCGTATGCTTGAGCATAGGGGCGTGCTTAACCTCATGCCTGTCTGTGTGAGCGTGCACAGGAGGCGGGAGCAGGTCTGCGCAGCTTTGGGGGGCATTTGTAGCTGCGCATCTCAGAGTCCGTACTTACAAGTGATGGGTCTGACACTTCCATCCAGCAATATGTGTGGGGCACCTGCTCTGTGCCAGGCACTCCGCTAGTTGCTGGGGACACCACGGGACCAAGAAAGACACACATCCTGCCCTTCTGGAGCTCACACTGAGGAAGGGGAGGTTGGACACAGAACAGACATACGAAGTAGCGTGTGTTTCCAAGCAGGACAGGCAGTAGAAGGAGAATAAAATGGGAGGGGGACCACTGTAGGGTGGTCAGGGAGGGCGTCCTGCAGGGGGTGACCCTGAGCTGAGACCTAAAAGATGAGAAGAAGCCAGCCATGGGAAGATGTGGGGAAAGTGTTTCAGTAGCAGAAATAGCATGTGCAAAGCCCCTGGGGTGGGATGGGCATCGGGGCATTGGAGCAGCGCAGAGATGTCCAACAGGCTGCAGCCCAAGTGGAAGGAGAGGAGCTCAGAGAAGGGCCAGAGGGGTGTGCATGAAGGGACTCGGCTTTTATTCTGGGAGCGTGGGAAGCCTTCAGGGGACACAGATGATTTATTTTAAAGTGAGGTCCTCAGCTGCTGGGTGTGGAGTGGACAAGGTGGGTGTGTGTGGTGGAGGGTGGTGGGGAGCTGTGTGCTTGCAGCCGGGACCAGCTGCCCTGAGACCCAGGCCTCCAGCGTGGGCTGTGGTGGTTTGGACGAATGCCCCCAGCTGAGGGGTCCCCGTCATCACCCTCCTCTTCTCCCCCCCCCAGACCTGGACGAGTGTGCACTGGGCACCCACAACTGCTCTGAGGCCGAGACCTGCCATAACATCCGGGGCAGCTTCCGCTGCCTGCGCTTCGAGTGCCCTCCAAACTACGTCCGGGTCTCCGAAACGTGAGTGCCCCTGCCCGGCCTTGGGCCAGGGACCCCTGCACCCCTCTTGGGCTGCCAGTCTTCACCCCTCCCGCTCTTCACAGGTCCACATGGTTGGGTCTGTGGTCTGACCACACAGGGTACAAATAAAAGCACCATGCAGAAAGCTCAGAGCAAAGGGAACAAAGGGAAGACAACTCACAGAAAATCTCCATCCCCTTCCCTCCTCTCACGCGCACACACACATAATATACTAGCTAGCGATTGTTGTGTAACACGTTATCCCAACACGTAGCACCTTTCCATGACAACCAGTTATTATCCCCCTGTGGTTTGGAGGGTCAGGAAGCTGGGAGCAGCTTAGCTGGGTGGTTCTGGCTTCAAGTCTCCTGGAGCCGTGTCATCTGAAGGCTCGAGTGGGGCTGCAGGACCCTGTCACTCAGCCACGTGGCTCTGGGCAGCAGGCTCCTTGCCATGGGGGCCTCTCCGTGAGGCTGCTGGTGATGTGGCTTCCCTGGCATGGGTCATCAGGAGAGCAGGTGACAGTCCTTTGTAACCTAACCTAACGTTAGAAGTGACATACTGTGCCATGGGCACACAGTCCAGCACTGCGAGAGGTGGGGGGTACCCTGAGGATACCCTGACCACACAAGGTGTGGCCACCAGGAGGTGGGACACCCAGGACCATCCTACAGACCGGTGACCACACTTCTTACTGATCACTTCTTGGCATTTTGCCGTATTTCCTGTCCTTTACTAAACATACTTTTTCATAAAGCACTTTTGTGTTTCCTATAATCCAGTTGTCTTCCACTTTATTTTACTTTGTAAGGTATTTTCCAGACTCATGTTTTTATAATTGCAAATGGGACACGTGCTTATAAAAATATTTCCATAACAGAAGTGGGTCAAGCAAAAGCTCTTGCCCCTGCCCCCAGCTGGATGTGACGGCCTTGGAGGGCGCCCACCTTCCCTCTTACGCTGGCACGAGGTGCTGGTGACTCTGCGGTCACACATATGCTCAGCTGGGCCCGGCTTGCTGCTTCTACCTCATGGCTGCCCTGTGGCACATTGCCCTGTTTCACTGTCACATACCCTCTGACGTCCATGTGCATGCGTGTCGGGACATTTAGGGGAGTGTGTCTAGGTGACCTGGACAGGTCCTCCCTTCTCTGGGTCTTAGCTGCCCCGTCTGGAACATGGGGGTGAGAGCAGCGCCAGCCTGGGGTGGGTGTGCGCACGAGATGAGTAAAGGGATGCATGGGCTTGGCACAGTGCATGGCGTGACGTAAGCACTGTGTCATTTCCACTCGTTGCTGGTGGCATGGTTGTCGTCGTGGCACCCGTGTGGCCCTGTGCCGCCGCGGTACACCAGGTGGGGACTCTGCTCAGAGGATCCTCTAGAGCTGCTGAGCCCTGGCGCCTAAGCAACGTCCATTTTGGAATCAGTGAGCTTGTGGAGAGTGACTTAATGAGGTAGGGGTGACAGTGGCTCTGAGAGCCAAGAAGGGACAGATTGATGCTGTGCTCAGAAATCAAGCTCTTAGACCCCCTGTGGGATTTGGTGGAGGTTCCCTCCTCATTGTCATTGTCATGTAGCATGGCCGAGTCTCGAGGCTTCCTAGGGAGTGGGTGACTTGGAGCTCCAGGTGGGCCAGCAGCCCTGGTACTCGGAGAGGCTTCCCCTGGGAAAGGGCAGGCTACCCCGAGTCAGAAAAGGAGACGGCTCCAAAGGAGAGTCAGTTACGCAAGAAAAGGAATTTGGAAAATGGTGAAACAATCAAAACACCGTGCCCAGGGAATCTGTGCCAATGGGAAGTGTGCAGGTGAAAACAAAACGGAGGAAGGCGGGTCAGAATGAAGGGAGGAAGGAAGAAGACAGGGAGGAACGTGTGGCTAAGGGCTGCTAACACAGCGTCCCAGGCGCGGTGTGAAGCCCTGCATGCCCATTAACTCACCCCAACCAACGGCGAGACCACAGGCTATTATCCCACCTCACAGATGAGGAAACTGAGACCCAGAGAGTTAAGGCGACTTAGCAGAATAGAGCTGGCGACGGAGCCGGGCCACTTGGCCCTGAGCCTGCCGCTGAGGCCTGTGCCGTGTCCGGGCCTGGTGGCCGTCAGGGGTGGGAGCGCCGCGCCCCCTGGCCCGCTGACCACGCCCCCCGTGCCCCCCACAGGAAGTGCGAGCGCACCACGTGCCACGACTTCATGGAGTGCCAGAACTCGCCGGCGCGCATCACCTACTACCAGCTCAACTTCCAGACAGGCCTCCTGGTGCCGGCGCACATCTTCCGCATCAGCCCGGTGCCCGTCTTCGCGGGCGACACCATCTCCCTGACCATCACCAAGGGCAACGAGGAGGGCTACTTCGGCACGCGGCCGCTCAATGCCTACACAGGTGTGGTTTACCTGCAGCGGCTGGTGCGCGAGCCCCGGGACTTCGCCCTGGACGTGGAGATGAAGCTCTGGCGACAGGGCTCCGTCACCACCTTCCTGGCCAAGATGCACATCTTCTTTACCACCTTCGCGCTGTGAGGCACACATGCCTGCCCGAGCGCCCTGCGGCAGCCGCGGAACCCCGGCATCCCTCCGCGGTGTCCCCGCGCCAACCTCTGGGCCATCTACAGGCGCTCCCATTCTGCGGTCGCTGAACGCTGCATATGCGGGGCCGGGTTATGGTGGTGGGTTTTACTATAACTCTGTAAATTAACTTAATTTTGCTGACCCATTTCCTCCTGGATTCCTGGGCTTCTCCTGTGTCCCGCCCCGCGGGAGGGCGCTTAGCAACAGGAAGTGTGCCTAGACTTTGAGGGCAGTTCAGGGTCACAGTAGGTGCTCCGTGGGTGGAGTTAGAGGGCCAAAGACTGGAAATCCAGTGACCACGTTGGGGTGTTTGGACTTAACTGACTGGCCTGTCCCCAAAGCTGATATTCCATTTCATATTCCACTGTGATTAGCTCTTTACTTTAAAAAAAAAAAATCATTTTGAGTGTTTTTTAATTATAAAAGTAGTATGCACACATTGCAAAAAATATATTCAAATAGTACCAAAGGGTTATAAAGTAAAAAAAAAATGAAAAAAAGAAAAAAACCCTTATTTTGTAAAGTGTTTGTGTTAGATGATGGTATCTGCATGTCTCAGGCCGGTTTGTCGATCATGATGGTCCTTGATGTCTTATTCAAGGCATTAGCCCCCACCTGGGAGTTCTTTTCTTGGGCGTGAGGGGATCACAGTGTAAACAGTGCTAGCTTTGGGATCCTTTCCTCATATTTTACTACAACTTTGCCTCCTCCTCCTTCCCCAGAGGTGGCCCCCCACGGGTTTGTCACTCTGGATTTCATCTGGAGACTGCAGTCCTGGTCCTGGTCACTGGGCCCTGAAAACATCAGGTCAGACAGAGGACTCGGACAGGCCCCCGAAGGCTGAGAGAATTCATCTTTGCTGCCCCGTGTAGGTTTCTGGGGCTTTGAGGCTGCAGCAGACCAGGAGGGCTGAGAAGGCGCGGCGCTGGGGCCCCAGTCTGAGCCCCCCCCCCCCCACATGCACGCTGCCGCTCCCCTTGACTCTTTCTCTAAGCCAGTGGATTTCTGATGCAGGCAGTGTGTGACCCTGGGGGTCTTGAACTGAATGTGGTGGGCAGCAGCCGCCGTTGAAGCGCCCGGCTAGAACGGACAGTCTCACAACGCTCCGCACCGGGCCTGTGTAGGGCCAGGGCCAGCTGCCACCAGCTCTGGTGGGTGGTGCTGGGACACGGAGTGCAGCGGGCCCGAGGGGGACGGTGGTGAACCGGAAGCGCATGCCCTGGGAGGAGGAGGCAGGACACAACTCCAGCCATCCCGCCTTCTGGAAACCCGCACTCGTGTGGCGGGATGCTCTCATTCTTCCAGACAAGCTCCCAGACTACATTTTGATGTAAAATCTTCCAATTTAAGATGTGATTATTTAAAACTTTTTAGCAGCAGGAACGAGCCAGCCCCGGAGCTTGCTGCTGTAAGCCTCCCCTGGAGGCCTCTCTGTCTCGTGGCCTTTTCTTCCCTCCCTGCCCCTCCCTGGCTCCGTCCCCAAGGCCACGTAGCAGGAGCCAGGATTTCCTTCTCGCGGCCTTGGCCATCTCTCTTCCGTTTCCCTGGTTGTGGGGAAAACCGGAGCTAGCAACGATGTCAGGCTTGGTGCTCACCAGGCGGGGACCAGTGGGGACTGGGCCTCCAGTCTACAGGCAGGTTAGGGACACCAGCAGAGGACGGGGCTGCACCTGGCTGGCGGCAGCTGGCCCTGGCCTACACAG
The DNA here is from genome assembly GCF_002201575.2 of Neomonachus schauinslandi. Lineage (NCBI taxonomy): Eukaryota > Metazoa > Chordata > Mammalia > Carnivora > Phocidae > Neomonachus > Neomonachus schauinslandi. Next base: position 159,233,501 of record NC_058403.1, read on the forward strand.
GCTTGGCTTCTTCCTCCAGCTCAGGGGTTACTCCCTGTGGGACCTCGAGTGAGTGACATCACCTCCCTGGATTTCATTTGCCTCATCAGTGGAGGGGGGTGTCCACAAGTTTTCCCTCACGGGGCCGCGATGCCACTAGAATGAGCAACACACATACAGCATCCAGCTGGGTGCCTGGAGGCTCTTGGAAAACGAGTTTTCCTTCTGACTTCAGAGGTTCTAAGGTTCAGTGATTCTAGAGTTCCATGTCTACAAGGAGTTTGGCAAGCCACAGTTTGAGGCACTAGGCCCTCCAAGACTGCCCTCACTCCGCACGCCAGACACAAACTTGGGGGTCCCCACGACCACCCTCAGGTTCGTTAACTGAACAACTCAGGGAAGCGCCAAACCTAGGATGACAGTTCTGTTAGGATAAAAAGCATACAAACTGAAATCATCCAAGGGGAATGGTGCATAGGGCAGAAAGGAGGGGTGCATGTCCCCAGGATGTGTCCCTTTCCCGGCGTGATGGGTGACAGTTTGTGCAAAGTGTGACCAACCAGGAAGCCTTCAGTATCCAGCACTTTCATTCGAGCTTGCTCGTACTGCAGCCTGACTGACCTATGGTGTCCAGTCCCTCCTGCAGGTCTGAGTTGATACGGCATGTCCCAAAGCCCGCCTCCTCAGTCACATTATTAAACTGTCCACTGCCCCACGTCCCCAGGCAAAGCCAGTCCTGTCAGGACCTTCCAAGGGCCTAGAGCTCACCTCCCTTAGTTGAGGGCAAAGGCCAGCTCTGCCTTTAGGTACTAAAGCTGAATTCCAGCCCCCAGGCCCCTGGCCCAGGCTTTCCGATAGTGGAGTGATCATATTTGGGCACCTGTGTTTAGCATTAACTTGCTTCACCTCCTGATCTGCTGCTGTGTGTACCTTATGATAAACTTGGGCAGGACTGTTTAGCATAGAAATGAGCTAGTGGTTAGCCAAATCCAGTTCATTCTCAGGCCAGCTGTTTTCTAGCAGTAGTGCATCCTGAGGAGGCTGGAGCTCAGTGCTGCAACTTACTCAAGGCCGTGGCCATCGGTGTCAGCATGGAAACCCACCCACAATGCCGCAGCAGGTGGGGGTCACCTGGAGAATAAGACTGGGTCCCATGCTGTCATTAGCACCTCGTCCAGCCCATTGTCTCTTGTATGACTAAGACTCTTGCACCTTCCATTCAACCTTGTCAGGTTCCAAAGGCAGCTCGGGAGGGCCTGGCTTCCCCCCATTTGGTATCATCGAGCTAAGAGACCATATCATCCCTTCCTCCAAGCCTCTCCCAAGATGTTAATGTAATGCCGGATAAATAGAATATCGGGTTTGTCTCATTGCATAACCCACCCATTTCTTTACCCTCAGCTACAACTCCCTTTCTCTCGGTCTGTACTCTGGTTCTTCCACCTTTGGAAGGGACATTAGCTTCGGCCACTGTGCCCGTCTACACCGCAGGCACATGTCAGATCAACTGGCTGCAAACTCTGAGGTCCCATGACCACCCTCAGATTCAGTAATTCTCTAGACTCACAGAACTGAGGAAGGTGTCTTACGTATTTTTACAGTTATTACAGAAAAGGATACAGATCAAAATCAGCCAAGGGAAGAGACACGTAGGGCAGAATCCAGGAGGGTCCAAATGCGGTTTCCAGTTACGCTCTCACCGTGGAGTCCCGGATGGCATTGCCTCCTCCCAGTCTCGATGTGTGATAATCCCCCCGGAGGATCACCCAACAGAGGGGCTCTCCTGCGCCTTTGGAGTCCAGAGTCTGTAGTGGAGCTGGTTGGTGGTTGGGGCGCACACGGTGCCTGGCCCCAGGTGGCAGCACAGTCGCTAGCAATTTCACCCGGATTCACCTGGAGCGGGTTGTCCCAGCGGAGGGGATGCTACAGCAGACGTGGTGAGGCACGCAGTTGAAAAATACGAGGGACCAATGCTTACAAAGACACAGAAGTGCATGGTTACCGCTAAGTTGCGCTGACTTGCAGAGAGACAGTGAGAGCTCTGGGGTTGTTAGCAGGTAGTGGCTGAGGGCGGGGCAGAGCCCTTCAGTGGCAGCTTACAGAGGCACCTGTCTCCTGCAGGGGAAGGGCAGAAACGCCTGAGGGGCAGGCCGAAGACCTGCTTGACTGTGGGAGTCACGGAGCTCTAGGCACATTTGCTGCTCAGCCAGGGTCAGTCATGGGAACTTAAGGGCCCCAGGGTGAGACACCTGAGACCATGAAAATGGAGGGGAACATCTGGAGACACAGAGGAGGCTTGCCACTACCCTGCAGGGCCCCAGGTGCCCCTTGGGTGCTGCTCGAGCCTCCTCTCCTGGCTGCCAGGCCGATAACTAGGGTTAAAGCCCAGCATAAGCTGGCAAGAGGTGTGCTGGGCTTGATAAAGAAGGAAAGAGACTCTACACCCAAGAATTGCAGAAATGATCTGGCAGGTGATGACGAGAGCCAGGGGAGCTCCCCGAGATGGATCTTGAGGGTGCTGGACCAGCACAGCCGGAATGAGGGTCTGGATAAACATGACTTCACTGACTCGGGGGCACTTTTTTTGGGGACACGGGGTTTAACACCGTGTCCTGGCAAGGAACCCAGGGGATAGGGCCTACTCACTGACAAAGTGGCACTTCGTGGCCTGGACACAAATGATGGCTGATTCTAAGTTGTCCCAGAAGCTGCCAGCTTGGAGTGGGGCTGGAGCGGGAAAGGGGTCCGCAGTGGGTGTAGGTCGCTATGCAGGCAGCCTTGCTACTTGGGCTAGACACACTCAGCCCTGAAGGGGAGCTCATGGCAAGCCCCGGGGAGGGGGGATTCGCAGTGCGGGCCCCTGGGGTGCTAGAGCAAGGCCATGCCATCCACCGCTTGAGAAACGGCCTGTGGTGTGTTGCTGGGCCCTCGTGGAGACCACACACTTGACCACGGGCGCCATGTGGCTGTGCATCTGCAGCCACCCACTCCAAGCTGCGTCCGCCAGACCCCCCAAGTCCTAGAGTTGGACACGTCCATCACGGTCCATCGTAAGATGGAAACAGGTCCAGGATCGAGCCTGAGCAGGACCGGAGGCATGAGGGGGCTTCATGAGCAGGTGGTATACACTCCTGGGTCGCCCAGGGCTGTTGTACCAAGCCTATCCCCTTTTGCCAGGTGGAGGTTTCTCTAGAACCAGCTGGAAGAGGAAGACGATGCCAGAGCTTGGTTAATGAAGGGTCAGCTCCGTACAGGTGCAGGTTGGAAATGAACGGCACCTGTGTGACAGCCACATCCAGAAGTGACCTTGAAAGACAGTGGAGAGGGGACATCTTCCCAGTGGGTGGTGCTGTGGGCAGTGAGCCCCTCATCCACTTTGCGTGGAAGGAGGAGTGGCTTGAGGTGGGACTGTAGGGGGAGTGGCCATTAAAGGGCCATCAGGCCTGGAGCCGCTGCCCCCATGTCGCCGCAGGTGAAAGCTGAGACCGAAGCCAGCACTGTCAAAGGTGACAAATGTCCTGATGGCAGTGCTTGGGCCCCGAGCCCCGCCAGGCCTGCGGTCACAGCGGCCTTTGAATTTTCTGTCATTACTTTCTTTTCTGTGTAAGCTAGTTTGGTTGAGTTTTCTGTCAAATGCAACAGGACAATCCAACAGGATGCAGTAAAAGTGGGGAAGGGTGTGCCAGGGGAAGGGAACGGCACGTGCAAAGCTCCCGGGATGGGGATGAAGGAGACTTGGTGAGGAGTTTGGGGTGTGACCGGAGCGGGCAGGGAGGCCTCAGATAGGACTCTGATCTAACCTTTCGGCAGTGGGGTGTGTGGCGGGGCGGGGACAGGGGCACTGTTGTGTGTTACAGACGTCCCTCTGGCTGCAGTCTGGAGAATGGATTACAGGGGGTGAAGGCAGGTCCCTACAGGGGTTGACCCCTTGGGGGATATCAGCACCTTATTAGGTTAGGACCCTTGGACCTGGTCTTATCACTCCAGCCCTATCTCCTGTCCAGGCCCCTCTCTTACTTATCTCGGGGGCAAGCCAGTGACTGACTCACTCATCAGACTGGACGAACCTGCTGGAACTATCTTAACCCAAACTGGTGACATTCACTCTAATGTTTATGCGTTCTGCCCTTCTGCGTGCCCTCTGCTCTCCAGACCCTGGGGATGGGCCGCAGTTCATGGCCGTGTGTCAGGTGGAGCCCAAGCACCATACACACACACACACACACACACACACACACACACACACGTGCGTGTGCACTTAGTTCCACATCTTCCAGCAGGCCCCAGCCTGCCTGCTGCTGTCCCTGCTGAGCTTCCTGGTGCCTCTGGGGCCCAGCTTGGGGGGCCTGCCCTCTCCAGGCAGAGTCGACTGGAGGCAGGGCCCCTGCACTGGCAGGGTTGGGGGCTGTCTGTGCCAATGTGCCCCATCCCAGCGCTCAGGCCTCCCTCCTGGGACCCACAAGGGATGGCCAGTGTGTCCATGCACAGAGGGTCATGCAGGGAGCGCCTGGGGCCGCTGGCCTTTCTGTTGCATTGGTTTTCAGACCTTGGGGCAGAAGGCTGGCAGTCACCCCCACAACTGTCCCTGGGGTCTGGGTCAGCATCCCCGTCCTGCTCCCCCAGGCCTCCATCTGGACACTTTGTTGTGTATCTCTGCGTTAGGAGGAGCTTTAGAAAATGAGTACTATGACTGGGTGTGTATGTAGTTTTTAAAAAAATATTTTATTTATTTATTTGACAGAGAGCATAAGTAGGCAGAGCAGCAGGCAGAGGGAGAGGGAGAAGCGGGTTCTCCGCTGAGCAGGGAGCCTGATGCGGGGCTCGATCCCAGGACCTGAGCCGAAGGCAGATGCTTAACCGACTGAGCCACCCAGGCGCCCTGGATGTAGTTTTTAAATAAGGGTTCTACTTTAGAATAGTTTTAGATATGTAGAAAAAGTGCAAAGATAGTACAGAGAATTCCTGCACACCCCCCACCCACCCAGTTTTCTCTATTGTTAGCCCCTTACACTATTCTCTGCATTTATCACAATGACCAAACCAACACTGATACACTATTATTCACTAAAGTCCACCACTCATTCAGATTTCCTTGAATCCGTGTCCTTCTTCATCCATGGACACCACCCAGGACGCCCTGTTACCATTAGTCATGGCTCCTCTTGGCCTTGATAGCTTGTCAGACTTTCTTTGTGACAACACTGACTGTTTGAGGAGTGTTGGTCAGGTGCCTTGTAAGCTGCCCCCTCCTGGAACTCGTCTGGTGTTTTCCTCATGATTAGACTGGGATCGTGGTCTGGGGGGAGGAAGACCCCAGAGATGTCACACCGTATCAAGGTTGCAAGCTGTCATTGTGACAAATCATTGTGGGTGTTGACCTTGACCACCTAGCTGAGGTTTCTCTCTCGGTGAGGTTTCTCTGATTGTAACCTTACTCTTTTTCCTTCTTCCCCTCCTGCTTCCTTTGTGCTCCTACTTTTAATTCTTTAATGGTCCCGTGTTACAGTGGTCATTCAGTTTCTTCATTGCTTTGCACTTGGCACTGTTTTAAATTGTTACCATTGTTGCTATGTGGGTCTGGTCTGTGGCTACAGAGTCCTCTGGGGGTGCCTGTGATGATGCCCAGGCTGCCCCTGGGTACCAACCCCCTAGACCCTGCCATGGGGAGCGTCCATGTCCTCGTGCGTTTGGGGCCTGTTTCAGGACTTCCTTGGACATGAAACCCGGACAAACTGCAGGTTGTGGGGTGTCTGTATCCCTATTCTTCTTCTTTTTTTTTTTAAAGATTTTTATTTATTTATTTGAGAGAGAGAGAATGAGAGACAGAGAGCACTAGAGGGAGGAGGGTCAGAGGGAGAAGCAGACTCCCCACCGAGCAGGGAGTCCGATGCGGGACTCGATCCCGGGACTCCAGGATCATGACCTGAGCCGAAGGCAGTCGCTTAACCAACTGAGCCACCCAGGCACCCCTGTATCCCTATTCTGTGACATTTTGTTAGGCTGCCCTCCAGAAAGGCAGCATGTCAGCCTCCTGTAACCTCTGTCCCCATAGATGACACAAGCCACACTGGGGGACGAGCAGTGCCGTTGCCCCTGTGCGGGAGGGGGTCTGAGCACCCCACTGGGCACCCGAAGCTTGCTTTATCCGAGTCACTGAGCTACACCACAAACCAGGGCCCCACCCAGCGAGCCGAGCACCCCTGTGCTCCATCGCTTGGCTGGCACAATATTTGGAAAAGTTTTGAGCCAACACTTCACATCAACTTATGGTTTCCCAAGGAAAAGTGGTTCTTTTAAAATATTTTGATTTGGTAGCCCCTGTGGCCCCTTAAAATCTCATGGCATCTGAAAAACAGACCCTGCAGAGCACTTTTCTCAGAGGAAGAGCCGTCCTGCAATGGGCCAGGCAGCCTGGCTGGAGGTAGTAAGTACCCCATCACAGGAGGTATGCAAGGTGGGCCAGGAAGGCCAGGACATGGGATGGAGCCCTTGAAGTTCTGTCTTGTCAAGATTCCATGGTTTTGTAAGTCACACGTTCCCCCCTTCCGCTGTTCTGCAGCCAGGGTTACCGAGGCGGCTCTTTATTTTTTGGCCGAGTTCAGGCGGATCTGTGGGGCAGTGGTGCCCCCTTGTGGCTGCAGCCCTAGCCTAAGCTAATCCCCCACCAATGGCGAGGGATGGATTTGGACAGGTGGGTATGAGGGCAAGGTGTTGTTTTATTTATTTATTTATTTTTAAAGATTTTATTTATTTATTCATGAGAGACAGAGAGAGAGAGAGAGAGAGAAGCAGGCTCCCAAGGAGCAGGGAGCCCGATGCGGGACTCGATCCCAGGACCCTGGGATCACGACCTGAGCCGAAGGCAGACGCTTAACCATCTGAGCCACCCAGGCGCCCAAGGTGTTGTTTTAATTTCAAGTTCTTATTTAAATTCTAGTTGGTTAACATATATTGTAATATTAGTTGCAGGAGTAGAATTTAGTGATTCATCACTTATAACATATAACACCTAGTGCTCATCACAAGTGCCCTCCTTAATCCCCATCACCCATCTAGCCCATCCCCCACCCATCTCCCCTCCATCTGCCTTCAAAGGGTTCTCTATTGTTAAGAGTCTCTTACGGTCTGCTTCTCTCTCTCTTTTTCCCTCCTCTATGTTCATCTGTTTTGTTTCTTAAATTCCACTTAGGAGGGGCGCCTGGGTGGCTCAGTCGTTAAGCGTCTGCCTTCGGCTCAGGTCATGATCCCAGGGTCCTGGGATCGAGCCCCACATCGGGCTCCCTGCTCCGCGGGAAGCCTGCTTCTCCCTCTCCCACTCCTCCTGCTTGTGTTCCCTCTCTCGCTGTCTCTCTGTCAGAAAAATAAATAAAATCTTTAAAAAAAAAATTCCACTTAGGAGTGAAGTTATTTGTCTTTCTCTGACTTCTTTCGCTTAGCATAATACACTCTAGCTCCATCCATGTCATTGTATACGGCAAGATTTCATTCTTTTTGAAGGCTGAGTAGTAGTATATGTATAATATATACACCCCACATCTTCTTTATATATTCATCAGTCAGTGGACATCTGGACTCTTTCCATAGTTTGGCTATTGTCGATAATGCTGCTATAAACATCGGGGTGTATGTGCCCCTTTGAATCAGTTTTTCGTGTCTTTTGGGTAAATACCTAGTAGTGCAATTGCTGGGTCATAGGGTTGTTCTATTTTTAACTTTTTGAGGAATTTCCATACTGTTTTCCACAGTGGCTGCACCAATTTGCATTCCCACCAACGGTGTAAGAGGGTTCCCCTTTCTCCTTGTTAACATCCATTAGCAACAACATCTGGTGTTAATTTTAGCCATTCCAACAGGTGTGAGGTGGTATCATTGTGTTTGATCTGTATTTGAGCGAAAGGTATTTTTGATGGTAAGGAGGACCATGGCGCCTCATGGGGCACACAGAGGCCCTGCTCATGAGCCGTTGTGGCTGGAGGGAAGGGGGTACTAGGAGCAGAGGCTTGAAATCTGGGGGGAAGTTGGATGGGAAGAGCATTGCATGCCGAGTGGGGGATGGTCCTCAAAGGGACGTGGCCTGGGTGGTGCCCTGACTTTGGCAGAGTGGCCAACCCTCCCTTGAACAGCAGGTGTGTCCCCTGCAAGGCTGTGGTCTCCCTGGGGTCTGCTCCGTTGCCCCACCTGTGGGACCACGAATTCTCACCCATAAGGAGCTTCCTGGCAAAGGGACTTATTGACCTGGCCTGACCTGTGCTGCCACGTGACCACCATTGGTGGCCAGGTGCTTTAATGGTGGTGGAACTGCGGGCCAAGCTCACCACCCAGAGAACCGACATGTCTTGGTTCCACCAGCGTCTACCTGGCAGGTGCTTGGGGGCCCCTCATTGCTAAAATTTCACTCCACCCCTCTCCAACCAGAAGGGTGGGCTTCTGTTCCTATTTTACAGAAGTGGAAACTGAGGCTTAGAGCCTGTGACTCCTAAGCTCACATAGAGATTCACACCCAGGTGTACCTGCCTGCAAAAGCTCAGTGGTCGGGAGAATGAAACAGGTGACAGGCTGGGAGAAAATATTTGCTAAAGACATCACTGATGACGGACTGTTATCCAGAAAATACAAAGAACTCTTAAAACATAATGAGAAAATGGATGATCCGATTTAAAAATGGGCAAAGACCTCAACAGACACCTTATCAAAGAAGATGTATGGATGACAAGTATGTGAAGAGATGTTCAACATCATACATTATTAGGGAATTGTACATTAAAATGAGACACCACTTCACACCTAGTATGATGACCAAAATCTAGAACACTGACAATGCCAAATGCTGCTGGGGATGCAGAATAATGGGAACTCCCACTCATTGCTGGAGGGAATGCAAAATCGTATATAGCAACTTTGGAAGACAGGTTGGCAATTTCTTACAATACTAAACACGCTCTTACCATATAATCCAGCAGTCACACTCCTTGGTATTTACCCCAAGGACCTGGAAATATATATCCACACAGAAACCTGCACAGGGATGTTTCTATCAGCTTTATTCATAATTGCCCAAAATTGGAAGCAACCAAGATGTCCTTCGGTAGGTGAATGGGTACATAAACTAGTCCATCCAGACGATGGAATTGTTTAGTGCTAGGAAGTGAGCAACCAAGCCATAAAAGACATGGAGGAACCTAAAATGCGTATTATTAAGTGAAAGGAACCGGTCTGAAAAGGCCACATAGTGTGTGATTCCAGCTATATGACATTCTGGAAAAGGCAAAACTATGGAGACATAAAAGATCAGTGGTTGCCAGGCATTGGAAGGAGGGAGGGATGAGGAGGTGGGACCCAGAGGATTTTTAGGGCAGAGAAACTACTTAAAATGGTGACACATGTCATTATATATTTTTTCAAAACCCATAGCATGTACACCACCTAGGGTGGACCGTCAGGTGAAGTGTGGACTTTGGGAGATGATGATGTGTCCATGTAGTTCATGAATGGGTGTTGATAGTAGGGGAGACTGCGTGTGTAGGGGTAGGGGGTATGTGGGAACTCTGCACTTTCCACCCAATACTGCTGTGAGTCCAAAACTGGTCTGAGGGGTGCCTGGGTGGCTTAGTTGGTTAAGTATCGGACTCCTGATACCGGCTCAGGTTATGATGTAAGGTTTGTGAGATGGAGCCCTGTGTCAGGCTCCATGCCCAGTACCCTCTCCCTCTGCCCCTCACCCCCCCAAAAAAACCACTCTGAAAAACAGTCTATTAAAAATAAACAAATGAAAAAACTTCATTGCATTGCCCTACCCAGGCTCCAGAAGCTCACAGTCTGGTGGGGAGCTGGACATGGAAACAGGCACAACCATTTGGACAGTCACTGCAATGAGGAGGAAGCCACAGGGGGCTGTGGACTCTTAGAAGGGCTATTACGCTGGCATCAGAGAAGGCTTCCTGAAGGACGTGTTGCCTCCAATGGGTTTTGCCCTTCCAGCAAATTACGCAGGTAGAGAAGCAGGGTGGGCATTCCAGGGAGGGAACCAGCTTGCACCAAAGTGCAAGGTATTGGGGGAAGCAGCCAAACTTCTCAGGTGCAGAGTGGGGATGCGCCCGAGCAGAGTTAAGTCGCAAGAGGCGGGCCAGTGGACCCTGGGCGCCGCTCCTTAAAGCCTCCCGGATCCGGCCCAGGTTGAAGCGAGGTTGAAGCGAGGTTGAAGCGAGGTGTGGGCTCGCGGAGGCTGCTGCCGGCTAAGGGTGTATGCGGCGACGCCTGGCGGTGGTGAGGGGCACTGCAGGCGGCCGCGCCGGCGCCGACCAGGGAGCGTCTGTGCTGGCCGGGGCCGGGTGGGGCTCCGCATCCCAGGGCAGAAATCAGGGGGTCTGTGACTAGGGATGCACAAAAACGACATCTTTTGCCTGTCACTAACCTCTAGTGGAACTGTAGTGTTTCCTTTCATTACTCACACAGACAACCAACCACGGGAGCTTTAGCTGTGTTCACACTACATTTCGGATAGCTCACAATATCATTTCTGCTCGTTAGTACTTTGAAATTATCGTGGGCGTTCGACCTGCCACCAGACCGTGTTATTCATTGTGTTAAGACAGAAGCCCACACAGTGCCATCGTACCAATTTCTTTTTAGTATTTGGATAACTATAATTTCAGTGTCATTGGCATTTAAAAACTCACCCAGACTGCCAAAGAGGTTTCTGCCACGCACACACACAAATATGTGTGCATGCACATACCTAAACGTGCCTACAGGTACACACAAACACGTGTATACATGCACCCACAAACGTGTGTGCGAACACAAACACATGGGCATGCAAATATGCACGTGTACACACACACTTGGTGGAGAAACCCTCTGAAGAAGAAAGGTGACTGTAGTGAGGAGTGCCCAGCGTGAAGTGGCTGTCCATATCATTTATCATCTAGATCTGTCCACCTGAGTGACAAAAAGGCACCACTAATAGGCTGGGACGGCAGGTGTCCACGGACTCTCGCAAGCACACCAGCTCAAGGGCTACCCTACGTCTGGGGCCTACAGGGCATCCATGGTTGTGTCTGGGCTTGTTTCTGTGGGCTGGTGAACGTGAGTGTGCATCTCATGGGGGGGGGCACCGCTGTGCGGATGGCGGGGGTGGGAGTGTGTGAATGGGGGATTCTGATCTCTGGTGCCTGCCAGACCTACAGCCTGGCCTACTGCCCCTGGTTCAGCCTGGTCATTCTGGCCCCCAGAGGAGACCTTGCCCGGGTGTTCCCAGGGGTAGCCAGTGGTCTGGGGGGCGGGCCTGCCCTGCCTCCTCTGAGAGAGATAGGGCGGGCTACAAGTGTAGCTTTCTTGCCTCACCAAACTCATCCTCCTTTCTGTGATCACTCCCATTTTACAGATGTGGAAACTGAGGCCCAAAGAGGTAGAATATTTTGCCCAGGGCCACGTAGGCTGTCCAGCCATGGATGATGGAGGGGTAGGATGCCTGGGTCTTTCTGGGCCTCAGTAGTTTCACCTGCCATGTCAGGAGGTGATAGGAAGATGTCTGAGGCTGACCTAGCAGAGGAGACCCTCAACTTCAGTCTCTCCTGTGTAACTCCCACCATGACTCCCCATTCCCCAAAGCACAGGTCCCAGTTCCCCAGTCCTGCATTGTGGACCCTGGCCTCTCTGGCCTCATCACCCATCACTCTCCGTCTGTTCTCTGTGCTCCAGCTACCCCAGCTGCTAGCCCTTCCCAAGCCCCTCCAAGCACCTTCACACCCCCATGCCTCTGCTATTCTGTTTCCTATACTGGGAGTGCCTGGCAAACTCCTACTCATCCTGTGGTGCCCCATTCTGATCACCCACACAGAGCTGGCACCTCCTTGCTGTGGCCCCCACTGCCTTCACACACCCTTGTAAGGGAGCCTGTAAATCTCAGGATTTACGCAGATAAACATCACTCTGCATCTCCAGCACTTAGCACCAGGGGCAGCATAAAGTAGGCACTAATAAATGTTTGTTGAGTGAATAAACAAACTTGTTTGTGCATTGCCCCCTGCCCCCACCCCCCCCATGAGCTGCTTGAGAAAAAGGCTGGGCCCTTTCCAGCTATTCAGGTGGAAATCCGAGTTTGTCCAACTGTCCAGGCTGAAGGGAGGAGCAGGTGGTGATGGCAACAGTCAGGGTGCAGGGTCCTAGGCTGGGGCTTGTCTGTGAGCTGCACTGCCCCCCAGTACCTGAAGCATCTGCCCTAGGTTCCTCTCTGCAAGCACCTTGGGAAGGGACTGCTTTGCTGTTGCTTCCACTTAGGCCCCTGAGGATCCCCAGTGGGGCTAAGCCCTCCGTGGCTCTCTCCCTCTGCCCTCAAAGGTCAGTGCTGGGCTAGGCCTCATCCTCTCCTCTGTTCGTGTATCGGGTCGGAAGCTCAAGGCTGGTCCGGCCTGACCAGGGCCAAACTTTATGAGCTTGTCCTCCCCACCCCAGCCACTCTGACCCTGTAAAACACGCCAGGAAGGGTGGGGACAGGAAGGGGACAGCGGGTCTCCGAGCCTGCCCCGGGGCGCTGTCAGCCATGTCAGGATTTATGCCTTGATGTTCCCACCCCAGGAGCTGGTCACCAGGCCGACGCCTTTGGGCCGGAGCTGAGCCATCCCTGCAGGGGACCTGGCAGGGCCCGAGGACCGAGAGCCGGCCAGGAGAGGGGCAGAGGCGCAGAGGTGTCCTGAGACAACAGCCCCCTGCAGATTGGTCCCCAAGTGAACACAAGTCACCCTGTCACCTGTGGGATGAGAACTGGCCGGGCATACCCACCCACCAGCCATGGTGAAGGGGAAGTACCTCACAGGTGGGGCCTGAGGCCAGCCCAGCCTTCGTCCAGCGGAGGGACATTGGCTAGGACATCCTGCCTCTGCAGGCCTCAGTTTCCTCAAGTGTGAATGGCGTAATGGAGCAGCTGCCTGCGGGGCCCCTCCGGCAGTGTTATGTTGTGCCATCTGCAGGGGGCATCACTTGTTTGTGTCTGCCTGGCGGGCCCTTCCCTTCTTGTCCTGCCAGCCACCTCCACACTCTGTTTACTTTGGGGGAGCTCCCCTCCCCCATCCCCATGTTCTTAGCCGGACTGTCTCCCCGCACACCTTCCTACCTGGCCCTCCAGGCACTGGGAGTCGAAGACGGAGCCTCCTCAGCAGGCCTCCTCAGGAGTGAGTGGCAGCTCAGATGGGCAAGAAGTAAGGGGAGAGGCGGTTTTAGGGGTTTTGCTGGTCTCAAACTGAGTTCCAGAAGTTATAGTGGGAAGGACAGGGGTGGGGGAGGGACAGGCAGACCTGAGTTGGATCTGGGATGTGGGGGAGGTGGCACCATGGGTCACCTAGTTGCTCATTTAGAAGCCTGGAGTAGCTGGACTCCTCTCTCTCACCCCCCCACATCCCAACCATCAGTGAGTCTGGCTTCCTGGACCCTCAGAACATTCTAGAACCCAACCTCTTCTCTAGCTTCTACTTCTCACTAACCCCCCCACATCCAACCATAGGCAATCCCTTCATAATCAGCCCTCAGAACACTTCAGAACCCAACCATGTCCCCTGCCTCTGCTGCCACCAGCCTGGCTCCAGCCACCATGTCTCACCTGGAACATTGTGATTGCCTCCTCCCTTATCCACACCCCTCCTGTCCTCACCTTTCTCTTCAAAGCTGCCTGAACATTTATTGTAAATAACTTGCCTGTTCTCAATTCCTCCCACCCTCCATGGTTTCCCACCACACCCAGGATAAATTTAAATTCCTTACTGTGGTCTGTAAGACCTCTGAGTTTTGGCCCTGGCTCACCTCTCTGACCTCCTCTCCTTCCCTCTTTCCACATCCACAGTGGTGTTCCTCACTGTTCTTGAACTTACCTAGAATGTTCCCACCTCAGGGCCTTTGCACTTACTGTTCCCTCTGTCTGGAACATTGTTTCCCGGGTCTTCATAAGACTCCTTCCCTCCTTTTATCAGGTCTTTTCTCAACTGTCACCTCCTCATGGAGGTCCTCCCTGACCTCATATCTACAGTATGCCCCCCCACCACCTATCATTCCTCGTCTCCTTACCCTTTTATAATTTCTTCAAAGCATGTTCACTGATGTTATTTTATATATTTGTACGATTATTATCTGCGGCTCGCTGGTAGACAGACCTGGTGGTGTGATGAGTCCTGGGATGGGGAAGACACAGCGGTCTGCGGGGGACTCAGAACAAGTTCCTGCCTCAGTGTCCCCCAGAGGCCTGGGCTCTCCCTCCTCAGCAGCCTGCTAACGAGATGTGGGTAATTCTGAGTCCTCGCTTTGTCCTGGAAGAGAGGTTGCCATGGAAACAGAGGCGCTAGGCTCCAGCAGAGGGAGCATTAACCTCCCTTTGTTAGATCTGGGGAGGACTGCCTTCTGGAGGCCACCGCACCTGCTGCCGGGCTTTGGGAAAGAACACAGCCTGCGCTCTGAGCTTGTTGAAGGGCCAGTGGCCAAGACTGGGGATCTCCAGTCTGTCCATCCTTCTTACCCTTGAGCCTGTGTGTTGTCTCGTGGGTGAGGCAGATGCTGAAAGGGCCAGGTTAAAGGACAGAGTTCACTGCAGAGTGGTGGAGGATCAGGCGCGCACAGACCCGGGGCATCTGGATCCCCCGCAGGTCAGCGCCCCACTCTGTTTAGCTGTTCCATGGCCCCGCCCTTCTTCGTGCCCGTAGCACCGGCCTTTCCATCTGCACACAATTCTGCTTTAAGAAAACCAATGCGGAGCCCACCTCCCTGCTCCCGTGCCCACTGGGGCATAATGTGGGCTCCGCTGGGGTGGGCCACTGGCCGCAGTGACAGCTGTCAGCGTGGTTGCCACCGAGGACATCCCCGGGGCTCCAGTTGTCCCCTCGGGTGCTGCAGGAAGGGAGGGCCCGCCTGTTGGGCACAACTGGGTGGTGGGGAGGTTGAACCCCTGCCCGTGCCTCCCCAGGACAGAGCTGCAGCCGGAAGGTCCGTGACCTCCGGCTCAGGGGTGTGGTCGCTCTCTTCCGGTCCGCCTGGCTGCTGCCCAGGCCTGGAGGGGCGGGGGGGGGCGGGGAAGGGGGAGAGGACAGGAAGCCCAGGCCTCTCTTGAAGGGTCAGTCCCCCTCCAGCAGGTGGTGAGGCCCAGCCCTCCAGGGAGCTGCTCCCGCCTGCCAGCTGCCCCGGCCCTGAGCGGCTCCCAGCCGGGCCTTGGGCGCCTCTTCCCTTCCCGGGGCGTGCCCCTGCCCCGCCACCGCCCAGGGCATCCCGGCTCCCCGCTCGCCGATCCGCAGGAAGGGCCGCAGGCGTCCAAGGCCAGAGCCGGGCGCAGCGGGAGCCGGACGCCGCCAGGGGGCGCTGCGGCGCCGTGGGACGCGCGTGCCCCGAGCCCGGGCCCTGTGCGTGGCGGGCCTGGCCCTGAGGGTCTCGCAGCAGTTCCCAAACGCCTGGGTCACGTGGGGCCGCACCCTCCCCTCGGCCTGGCCACTCACCACTGCCCCTGGCTCGGGGGTGGAGGGGGCGGATGGGGTTGACTCCCACTTCCCCCCAGTAACGCCGATATGAGCCGGGCTGGAGGGAGCCAGGGCCGAGGCCCCAAGCCAGCCCTGGGTCCCCCCTCTCACGGAAGCAGCTGCCCAGACGTAGAGACTTTGGGGCATCTTGGGCCACTTCTCTGCAGGGCATGGGCACCCGGAGATTTCTGGGCGCCCCCGTTTTCCCAGAGAGCAAAGGCAGAGATCACAGGGACCGTGGATTAAGGAGCTTACTCTCTTGCGTCTGATACTGCACTTTTCAAATTTCAGCATCCGAATTCTGGCCTGGATGCGCTCTCAGTCTTAGTGCGGTGTAGAGGGGCGAGGAGCGCAGACCCTGGCACTGGATCCTGGGTTCCAATCCCGACACTGCCAGTTACCAGCTTTTTGCGGGCCATTCCCTGAACTTCTCTGTGCTTCGGTTTCCCGGCCTGTGGGGCGGGGTTACTGACAGGCCCGGCCTCGCGGGGTTGCTGAGGACTGAGGGAGGCAGTGCCCGTTCTGCGTCTCTGCAGTGGTCATTATGGTCGCTCAGTATTGCCTCACGGGCTCAGAAACCCCGCCACTCACAGGCGGCGGAGCAGAGCATCAGGAAGTGCAGAAATGTAGCTGGAGCGTCCAGGAGACATCAGGCTCAGGCTTTCCTTTCTGGAAGAAAAGGAAAATGAGAGGCCCCAGCAGGTTGAACTGCAGAAGGTGGAGTCTGTGCCTGGCCATGACCGTGACCGTGGGTGGTATGGGCAGCGGCTGAACGCTCCGGGCCCCAGTCTCCCCACCCGTAAAATGGGATGCCTCCCCTAGCTTCATCACCTGAGAGAGGCTTGGATGGGGAGGCCGGAGACAGGGCAGCCCCACCACTCAGGAGGGGACAATGACAGCCGTCATCAGGCCATCTTGGAAGGGTGTGGGATGGGTGGACAGTAGCTCTCAATGCCCCTGGCTGACCCTCTGGGCCTGGGCACAGCCCCTCTCCCAGCCATATATCCCTCTTCCCTGCTGAGTCTGCCATCCCCTGAGCAGCAGGGCGAGGATGGGCAGTAGCTGCTGCAGCAAGAAGCCTACTAGAGGCGGTGCTTCAGGTGCAGAGGGGCGACAGACTGGGCAGAATGACATGGGGGCTCCCAGGGTGCCAGGGAACTCCGTGGCCATTCTCACTGGCCCCTCACTGTACCTAAGAGAAACTGAAGTCATAGAGCCTAAGGGCCTTGCCCCAGGTCACATGGCGAGACAGAGGTGGGTGGGATGCAGGTGGTTGAGCCTAGATGTCTCTTCCATGATCAATATCCAGGCCGGATTCATATCTAAAGACCTCTCTGTACCAGCATGGAACAGCATGAAGATGTGTTTGTGGAGTGAATGACTGTGTCTATCAGGCCACATTACCAAAGATCTATGCTTGCAGTGAGGGAGGGGTTGTTCTGCTCAACTTTGCTCTTCTCTGAGCTCCCTGGTTCCTATGCTCAGGTCCAGACCCTTCAGTGGACTCTGAGATGTACAGTGACCCCTGGAGACTCCTTCCTTCCTGTGAGGAGTGGCTCAGACAGGACAGGTGCAGCCTCAGGGGTTCCAGCTACTGTCCCTAATTTTCTGCATGATTGTCCTAGGGCAGGAGGGACAGGAGGGGCCAGTAGGTCTGTGGGCAGGACTGGGACCCTTAGGAAGACAGGACCTAAGCTTGTGAGTAAGGGCCCCCATTTTAGTCACAGCTGCCCCATACTGGGGGTGAGCAAGTTGGAATGGCCATTGGATGGGAATGTTCAGGCAGTCATTAGTTGAAGTCATTACTGAGCACCTACGGTGTGCCAGACGCTGGAGCTGACATTATTTTGCTGGAGAAAAGGACAATCAACAGATAAACAAATTTAGAATGTGAGGGCAGGGGGTGACAAGTGGGAAGATGGACAGGAGAGCAGAGTCGGGGCAGAGCAACAGCGGGAGCCTGGGTTAGATAGAGGCGGCCTCACAGCGCCAGAAACCTGAATGATGAGGAGGTGGCTGTCCCGTGAAAGGCAGAGTGGCCTGTGGGGCGAAGGCCAGGCAGCAAGAATGTGCTGGAGTGGCTGAAGTGGGGCAGGAGAGACTCAAGAGGACTGTGCTCCATGCCCTAGGCCTCCCCTGCCTTTTTCCCAGTCCCGCCACCCCTTCTTCACTCCAGCCCGCTCTCAGGACCCCCAAGCGGCCCAGCAGGGAAAGGCTGCGGCAGCTCTATTGGCCACACGGGGGCAGCAGAGAACATACCTGGGAAGGAGTGGGGAGGTTAAGGGCTGACCCCGAGCACTGGGGGGCTCTCTGACAGCTGCGGCTTGGGGACCGGACCCTCTCACTCTGCTCCTCTGTACCCGTCCTTGCAGCTCTCTGCTCGGCAGTCAGAACAGTGCCTGCTAAAATCCTGACGCTTGCATCTGTGGCCTGGGGACACTCTCAGTTCCATCTCTCTGGGGCACGTCGTAGGTCTCTGAAACGTTGTTTGCCATCATCTGTGCCTCAGCTGATTAACTTGCTTTGGGCATCTTGCTTACACTCTGAGCCTCAGTTTCCCCATGTGTAAGATGGGGATGATGGTAGGGCTATGGTGTGGGAGTCCTGTGCAATGAAATTGATAGAACACATGGGGCATGCCAGGTCCTCAGCACTGTGCCTGGCACCAGTAACTGCTCAATGATGATCGTTTGTAAGGACAACGATTAATGACTTGGGGGTGTAGAGCTGAGAGAGAGAGAGAGAGAGAGAGAGAGACGGGCTCTTCAGATGGGAACATTGAAGGGGAGGGATTTTCCTAACTTATACCCACCAGGAACAAGGCCAGGAGACCCCCCAAGATTGCCTGTCCTGTTGCCAGATGGGGGACCCCAAAAGGGTTGTCAGCCTGGCCCAGGCCCCTCTATGGCAGACACAGGACTAGAATCTGAGATGGCAGCCTCCTGGCCGCAGCTTACCCTGCCCCGCTGTAGCACATGCCCCTTCAAGGCCCCTGTCCCCAGCCTCTCTCCCAGCACTGGATGTTCCAGGACCATGTAGGCCCTGCCTGCACAGCACCCCCTGCCCAGGAGGTGACCGTCCCTCCCTGACAAGCCAGCTGTGTCAGAGGGAGGAAGGAGCTTGCTAGGGTGGGAGCATCCTAGGCTGTGTCCCCCCATGTCCCTTCTCTTCCCCAGCTCTCCCTGTGCCCAAGTGCGCGAGGGGAGAGAGCTGCAAATGTTAGAATGCTAAGTGCTCGGAAACCTGGTCCTTTAGTCTTTGAATTCCTAGATTTTCCATCAGATGAGGGCCCCCTCATTTCTGACAGAGCTTGGAAGGGAGCCCCTTGATTTTTTTAAAAAGATTTTATTTATTCATTTGAGACACAGAGATACAGAGGGAGAGAGAGAAAGCATGAGCAGGGAGAGAGGCAGAGGGAGAGGGAGAAGCAGGCTCCTCGCTGAGCCAGGAGCCCGATGTGGGGCTCGATACCAGGATCCTGGGATCATGACCTGAGCCGAAGGCAGCCGCTTAACCATCTGAGCCACCCAGGCGCCCCGGGAGCCCCTTGATTTTGATGACCTTAGGGTGCGGGAGGTGTTTCTGGAGGGTGGGCAGCATGGGCAGGCAGCTGGAGGTGGCGGTAGGGGTGGGAGCTAGCGGGGTACGGGGAGGAGGAAGGAGTGTTGGGGAATATTGTGTGAACCCCCTCCCACCAGGGTAAGAACCTCCTGTCAGTGGTGTCCTTGTTCGCTGGGTGTGGAGGGGAGGCCACGCTTCTGCGCCCCTCTCTCTCCACGTCCTTGTGAAACACCCACAACCCTCTTGGAATAATTCCTCCAAAACCTCGAATACCTCCAGCGTCTCCCAGGGTATTTTTCTTGTGGTTAAGGTGGTATTTACAGTGAAAACAGCTATTGAAGCAAATCGCAAAAATAATGTCAGTGTTTCCACTTTTGACAAAAATGGGAAGGCAGGTGGTTTCTTGTCTGCGATAAGAGCATCTGCTCCTGCAATAATTACTATTTGAGATAATTATGAAAAAGAATTTAAATACTTAAGGCATGCACAGAGGCCAGGACAACTTTCTTTCGCCTTATTTATAATTTCTCCTGCAAGTTGGAGTCTTGTCTTGACGTGGGCCGAGGGAGGGCCCTGGGAGGGGCGCCAGAGGTGGTGGGCCAGTGCTCAGACCCCGGGGCTGGGGTTTGCTCCGGGGGTAAGAGGTGGGCGGCGTCCCAGAGGGAGCCCAGGTCTTGGAGGCGGGCACACCTAGGTTGAATCTGGACTTGTTAGGGGCGCAACCGTGGACAACCCGTTCTGCACCTCAGTTTCCTCATCTGTGAAATGGGGTTCATGATTGGGTACACCTTAGAGAATTGTTATGAAAACCAAAACAGATCAGGTACGGGAAGCACTCAGTGTTCTGCAGGGTGAACAGCCCAGGCTCAGCATTCAGGGCCTGGGACGGCTTCTGCAGCCCTGTATCTGTGGAAATAAGACCCGGCAGGTGCTCGAGGAGAACCCCGGTGAGTTTGCATTCCCTTCTCTCCACTGTCCTGTCGGAACTTCTGGGGATGCAGGATGCAGAGGGCAGCAGGGTGGCAAATGCCCATAAGCGTGGAGAGGAGCAGCCTCAGGTCCTGGCCCCTGGCCCCAGGTCAGCTTCTGGAGGAGGGCCAGGACTGAGGGCTGGGGGCCCAGGTGTTCCAGTCAGAGCTCAGCAGGGTGGGGGTAGATAGTCAGGGAGAAAGTGTTCTCTCTGGCACCTGAGGGGTCCAAGCAGCACCTGGGTGACCATCTACCAGGGATGCCAGGGAAGGGACAGGGGTTGGGCTGGGGGACCCCTGAAGACCTCTGTGTGGTCTTGAGATTTAAGGATAAATCAGAACCCAAGAATCCTGGGTCCTGGGGGAAGTTAGGGAAGGAAGACATGGAAGAAAGTTGGCTGGGGCTGATGAAGCACACACGAGGCCTAGAGAGGGGGGAGGGCCTTGCCCAGGCTCACACAGGTGCCTCTGATAGAGCCCAGGCATCAGTTTGCCTCCACCCAGGGCTGCCTCTGGGGGCCTGGGGACCTGCATGAGTGGAAATGAGGCAGGGGGCTGCCCTGCATGACCTTGAGGGAAGAGGATTCTGTGACCCATTCAAGCAGAAATGAGGAACCTCCCCAGGGGATCACAAGAAGACAAGGCAGGTGCCTCAGTTCTGTGCTGGTCCTGCTCTGACTCATTGTCTGGTGTTGCATAAGTCTGTCTGTGCCTGACTTGGGCCTCACTTGTCTCATCTTTACAACAAGAGGGTTGGACTGTAAATGAAAACCCCAAAGAGTGATGGGTTAAATGAGGGAGAAATTTCTATTTCTTTTATATTTAAGCCTACAGGTAGTTGGTACAGTGCTGACATGGAGACCAGCCTACCAACCAACCAAGGAGATCTGTTTCTCATGGTCCAAGATGGCTGCTGGAGTTCCAGCCATCACGTCTGAGTTCTAAGCAGAAAGAGAAAGGATGGAAGAAGAAAAAGGGACAAAGTGTGGGTATTAGGTATCTCTTAAGACAGGCTCCTAGAAATTGATGCTGGGTACTATTTCACACATCCCAATGATTAGAACTTAGTCACATGGTCACTTCTAAATGGGAGAGATGCTGGGAATAAGGTCTTTATTCTAGGAGCCCAGCTGAAGATCAGAAAGAAGGGGAGGATGGTGCTAGGGTCTACCAGCTGACTCTGCCTCAGAATGATCTTGTGGGCCTTTCTGCTTTGACTCCTGAAGGGTCTGAGGGTCTGGAAATGTACAATTTGCTATGTCCCAGACTTTAAAGAATAGAATGCAGGCTAAATTGGAATAAACAAGCTTTCAAAATCCTAAGATTGTGAGATTGTAGAATTTCTAAATATAGTGTGCGTGCCTGTGTGTGTGCGCCTGTGTGCCAAGAAGCAGGGCCCCCGCTCAGGTAGCAGATCTGGGGCTCTCCCGGGGCAGGGGCAGGTGGTGCCCCACGGTGGACAACCTCTCTGGGCCCGGCGGGCTGCTCCCTCGGCTCCTGGAATCTACTCACGCGGCCTGTCGGCACAGGTGCCTGCGTGCGCGGGAGGCCCGGGGCCAGGGGCGGCGGGAGGGGGGCGCCCAGGAATGCCTGCTCTTTTTAAGTCAGAGTCGTCTGTGCCGTCGGCAGAGGTCTGGCGCCAAGGCCGGCTCGGGCAGTGGGGGGCGCCCGAGAGCAGGCTCCGGGGCGCCGGGTGGGGATGGGAGGGCGGGGTCTGAGCGCAGGCGCCCCCAGCCGGCGGCCTCCAGGTTGGGATTCAGGTGTGTGCTTTACGGCCACACTGTGTAAGACAGGGATCTAGGCACTGGGCGTGCGGCAGAGAAAGTCCCTGCCCTGGGGGAGCCACGGTCAATTAACTAAAGGTATCAGTGAATAAATGATCTAGGGAGCCAAGCAAGCAGGAGCTGGGGTGGCAAGTGAGGCAGGGGCTGCAGTTCTAGATGCCTGGTGGTCAAGGAAGGACTTGCGGGGGTGGGTGACACTTGGGCCGAGGTTTGAAAGAGAGGGAGGAGTGAGCCCAGTGAGCATCTGAGAGAGGGCGAGCCAGGCAGAGGGCACAGTCTGGGCAAAGGCCCTGAGGCAGGCATGGGCTGGTGTGGCTGAGTTCCAGAGTAGGGCCAGGGTGAAGGGGAAGGAGGCAGGGAGTGAGGTCAGGGAGGTCACGGGGCCAGATGGGACAGAGCCTTGTAGCCATAGGAAGGACTTGGCCCTGTTGGGGGTGGGGTGGGAGCCCCAGGAGGTCTGAGCAGAGGAGGCTCGTCATCCGATCCAGGTTTTCATGGGATGCCTCTGGCTGCCGCGGGGAGAATGTAGGTAAGATGCTGGTGGCTCAGTGTCCCCACAGGATGTCCTCCCTTCCTCAGCGACACGGAGCTTCCGGCTTCCCCGGTCTGGCCCTCTGCCTTCTCCACAGCCATTGTTGGGGCTCAGGCCTCAGCTCTCACTGGTCATTCTCTTGCTTCTTGTCTCCTCTGGGCTTTAACTCCTTCAAGATGGCAAAGGGGCTGCTGTGGTTCCACACCTCACTCGCAGCATTTCTAGCAGAGCCAGGGGGAGGTTCTGGCCTTTGCCGGGATTGGGCCATTTCTGTGTCAGCCCCTGAGGGAGGAGGATGCCATGCTCCCATTGGCCTTGCCCTGGGTTATCTGAATCAGCGGTTAACGCGAGGTGGGCGGGGTGCCACAGACCAGCTTAGCTCGGGTGAGGCGAGGCCACCCCTCTCTCCACGACTGCACCCAAGAGAGGCGTGTGGCCTTTCTGGGGGCTAGAACGCTGTCCTGGGGGATGCATGCCCGGGGCTGGGGCTGTAAGCACTGTCCCACTCCCCCCGCTTCTAGCCGGCTTGGCCTCTGTATGATTTGCTATTGCTGCCAGATTACCACAAACCCTGTGGCTTAACATCCTCACTCTTCTAACAGTTCTGCAGGTCAAATATGCAAAATGGGTTTTATGGGGATAAATCCAAGTGTCAGCACGGTTGTATTCCTTCTGGACTCACCGGGGGAGAAGCATTTCCTTGTCTTTTCTGGCTTCGGTTGGCCACCTGCCTTCCTTGGCTTGTGGCCTCATCCTTCATCTTCAGAGCCAGCAGCCTCGGGTTTTTCTGTGACTCTGACCTTCTGCCTCCCCTCTTCCACCTTTTAGGGACCCTTAGGATGATGTTGGGCCCACCTGGAGAAGCAGAACAATCTCCCACCTAACATCCTTTGTTACCATATCTGCAAAGTCTCTTCTGTTGGGCGAGGTAACACATTCAGAGGCTCCAGGGATTCGGATGTAGACACTGGGGGGCACATTATTTGCCTACCACGTGGCCAGCATGGCAGCCCCTGCTCACTGTGGTCCTCTGGGGGAGTCTGGAGCCGGGCGAGTGAGCTGCACGGAGTGGGCTATGCCTGAATTAAAGGGGGGGGAGGGTTTGCTTTCACCGCCCCCCAGGGCAGAGCACATTCCAGGCTATCCCGGTTCCCACCCCTCAGCAGCCCATCTCTGCTTTCTGGGTTGGGAGAGCAAAGACACCAGGAATTATCCCCAACCCACAGCCATCACCACACATCCAGTGTGGCTCACAGGGGGCTCACGAATCTCAGGGTGCCGGGGAGGGTCCCTGTCCCACAGTGCTGCCTCCGGACCTAAATGCCATCCTGCAGAGAGCAGGCTGGGCCACTCGCGGAGGGACTTCTCCCCTCCCGCAGCTGGAGGAAGGCGACAGCGAAACAGGCCGTGTGGAGCTCTGGAGAGCCCAGAAGGCGTGCGCACCATCACCCAGGGAAGCTGGCCCTGGGGCCCCACGGGGAGACCTAAACAGGTCTCCGGGTTCCCTGTGACCTCCCCCGACTGGGCCTTCCACTTGGCCGCTCCCCAGGTGCCTTTGTGCGCATCATGCTTAGTCCTGTGTGCCCTCACCCCCGCCCGCTCCGCAGGGCCTTCCTTCCGCCAGCACGCGCGTTCGATCTGAGACCGTGTTTTCAGTGATTCAATGAGGAGATCTTAAATTAAAATCTGTATTTATTGCTTTTCGTGACAACACTCTAACAACAACCCAGAAGCCTCCACGGCCCACATTTCCACTTGGCAACAACTGGCTGGCACTGAGCCCCCCTCCCTTTGGATGGAGCCCCTGCTGTCCCACTCACCTCAGTCCCCACCACTCCTTGCAGTCTGCCCAGCCAGAACCGCTTCTCTCATCTCTGCTGTTGCTGTGGGGCCTGGGCCTTGATTTTGCGTCCACGCCTCATCAGGTCCTCACTACTCCCTGCCCCTCCCACCCTGTCCCGATGCCCCGAAGCTGGTGGGGCCTGGGCAGCAGGGACCTGCCCCGGAGAAGCCACCGTTTCCTGGCAAAGCATGACCCAGGGAGATGGGTTCCCCACAGGCCCAGTGAGCATGGGGCACTGGCTGAAGGTCACATGTGACCGTGGTGGAGGGCCCCGTCCTGTCATGGTACCCTCCAGGCCTGGGCCCTGAAGACGGCCCATCCCCACTGGGCTGGAAGGGTGGCCACCGAGCCCCTGTCTGCCTCTGCCTTTGACTTGCCCTGTGAACTTCAGCAGTGCCCTCACCTTTTGGGCTGTGGTGGGTTTTCCTACCTGTGAGCAGAAAGCGGGCTGGGTGACGCGTTCTCTGAGGGGCCTTCCAGCCCAGGCCCTGAGCTGCAGCCTCGAGCTGCATTTTGACGTCATACAGTGCTGGGTTCTAAACCTGTTTCCGCATGACCCTCCCTGGATGTCCACTTTACAGATGGGAAGGTCCCTCCCCAGCTCCTTTGTCCTACCCAGCCTCCTGAATGCCGTTGCTCTTATGCATGGTAATGGCCCTGAACATGAGTTTGTAAGCATCCAGACGAAAGGGAGGAGGGACTTAACATTTATTATATTTTTTTAAAGATTCATTTATCTATTAGAGAGAGAGCGCGCGCGTGCAAGTGGGGGGAGGGACAGAGGGAGGAGGAGAGCGAATCTCAAGCACGCTCCCCATTGAGCGCTGAGATGGATGCAGGGCTCCATCTCAGGACCCTGAGATCACAACCCTGAGATCATGACCTGAGCCGAAACTAAAAGTCGGATGCTCAACCAACTGAGCCACCTAGGAGCCCCAGGACTTAGCATTTATTAAGCACCTATTGTTTGCCAGGCACTGTGTTTGACGGTGGATCCCGAAGACCACTCTGTAAGCTGGATTCATCACCCTCTCATCACAATAAGAAACTGAGGCTCAAGGAGGCCCTGGGAGCTGTCCTGATGGGGTGGGAAGTGCGGGGAGGCATTTGGATTTGAATGCAGGCTGCTTTTCCCACCTGCAGTGGCACAGCCCAGGTGAGCCAGGAGGAGAATCTGTCTGAGCTCCTTGAAGATTCCGGGGCTCACTTCCAGCCTGTGGTGAGTGGTGGCAGGCAGCTCCGACTGGACTTTGTCTGGGAGTGGGAGGCAGGCAGTGGGTCGATGTGCTGCTGGGCCGGGCCGCCTGGGAGGGGCGGGCAGGAAGACAAGGGGGCCTTGGGCCCTGCCAAGAGGTATTGATTCCAGGCACCAGGCGCTGCGCTGGGGCCCAGCCAAGAGATGAGGTCATGAAGGACGGGGACAGTGACTCCGGGGGCCACGGCGTCCCGGCCGATGACGTGATCGCCAGACGTGAGGAATCTCTCTCTGCCTGGAAGATGCAGGCTCTCTCCTTCCTTCTCCTTGACAACCCCCCATACTCCAGCCCAGAGTACCAGGAGAGGGGAAGTGTATGGGCCCTGCCTCACTGTTGTGCTGTGTGACCTTGGGCAAGTCACGACCCCTCTTGGTGTCCTTGTGGGACTCCATGGCTTTGGGGGCACCTCCAGTGAATACTTTGATCAGTCCCCACCTGAAATCTTCAGTTTCTGGAGGGTCAGGCAGGAAGGCATGGGTACCTGGGAAGGGGGTCATCAACAGCTCCCAGCAACCACCCACAACTGCCTCAGTTTCCCCACCTAGTCCTTAGGGACAGGAGGTGGCTTTCTTCTTAGCTCTCTCTGGAATTACCCCTTGTGGAAGCTAGAGTGCGAAGTGGGGAGTCGGAGCCCCAGGCTCTGCCACCTCCAGGCTATGTGGCCTCTAGTAAGCTGCTTACCCTCTCTGTGCCTAGTTGCCCATCATGAGGCTGTGGCGAGGGCATGCACCGAGCTGCCCTGTGTAGGGCCTGGTGTATGGTAAGAGCTGAGAGATGCTGAGTGTGTGGGTGGTCTCCTGGCCCTAACAGGTCCCCTGGAGTCTTCCTGGCCTGAGTTTGGGTCCTGGCTTTAGTGCTGCTTAGCTATGAGAACTTGGGTGGGTTGGCCCCCTTCACTGAGCCTCAGTTTCCCCATCTGTAAAGCGGGGACAGCAGTATTTCCCAGAGTGGGTTGCTGGAGACATGAAAGAAGTCTGTGTGGGGCAAGCCCCTGATGGTACAGCCCTGTGCATGCTGGCTGTTGATGTCCTGGCTGCCTGGTTGGCCTTTCCCTACCCAGCACCTCCCCTCCCCTCCCCTTGGCTCAGCCCAGGGCAGCACGGGCTCCCCCAGGCCCTGGAGAGTGCCCTGTTAGAGCACTCAGCCGTGGGTCAGCATGTCACCAGAGGGCTGCAGATGGTGGTGGTGACCACCTTATCTTCCACTTCTCCCAGAGCCACAGCCCAGCACCCACCAGCCCGGGATGCCATCTTGGCTACAGGACCGCAGAGCCATGAGTCTTTTTAAAGTTTCCCTTTTAACTCAGGGAACTTGAAGTAACCTTAGGGGGAAGAACCGCAGATAAACAAAAGGAAGACAAGAAAACTTGCCTGCAATTTCCACCTAGAGAGCTGGCCATTGAGCATTTAGATGATCCACAGAGATGGTCCTTTGCATTTCTAGCCTCTTGCACTGTGGCTGTACATGCCCATTTATATTTAGAGAGAAGGGACCATGCCATTTTCCACTTTAATGGTACAGAGCGCTCATCTTCCCGTGTCGGTGAATGTTTCTCTACAACACCATTTCACACGGCCGCGTCATAGCTTGCGGCCTTGACGTGATATAACAACACACAGAGCCCAACCCTCCACTGACATTTGGGTGTTGTCTAGATTTTCCTGGCTGTAATTAATATGCCCCATCACTCTTGCAGCTGAAACTGCCTGGTCAAAGGATGTGCATTTTTAATGTTTGATTCTGGATATCAGTTCATATTCCCAGCAGCTGTGTGTTTGTTTGCGTGCAAAATGTTCTGGGCTTGAAAATGATCTGTGCTATGTTTGTTTCCTTTTTCAAGCATGCTTTGGAAGAGCTGATACCACCCAGAGAGGCAGACTGCTTTCTTGGGTATCCTTAATATCAGCCTCATCTCCTCCCACTCTGTGCCTCTTTGTGTGCTTCCTAGCCACGCTGGCCACCTCACTGTTCCTCAAACATGGCAAATATCTCTGCCTCAGGGCCTTTGCGCCTGCTGTTTCCACCCTCTGGAATCTCTTCCTTTAGATAGCTACGATCCATCTTTTTCTCAAGAACCCATATTCTATTTCCCGAGAGGTCTCCCCTGGCCATCCTAGTTCATATGTACCTGCCCACCCCCATCTCTTTATTAGCCTGTTTTTCTTTACCATAGAACTGTCACGTTTGCAATTCGTCTGCTCTGTATCTTGGTTTACTTGCTTGAGGCCCAGCTCTTTGGGGGGACGGTGGGGTACCGAGCAGAAGTAGCGATGACACAGGCTGAAGGTCAGCCCCGGTCTCTCTCAATGGGGGTAAAAGGAGCCTCCCCTGTGCCATTCTCTGCAGTGTCCTTCAAGCCCAGGCTCGTGCCTGGAAATCAGAATTAGAGTAACCATGAACTTGGAAGCAAGTGTGCAGTGACCCAAGAGTAGATGCTCTTGGCCTCTTGTTCAACAGAATACACACTGGGCAGTTTGAGGGGTGAGCAGAGAAGCAGACTTGCCTTCATTCTCCAAGTCTCAGTTTCCCCAGCTGTAAAATGGGAATAGTCTCTTCTAACCAGCATGTGTGTTGTGAGGAAAAAGGCGATGATGTATGGAAAGTGCCCAGCACTGCATCTGGCTCATCATGGAGAAAACATGCAGAGTTCTTGCCGTTTCTGTGCCTGGGGCACTGTTCATGCACTTGACATAGACTATCTCATTTACTCCACATAACACCTGTGTAGTGTGGAGTAAGTCCTGTGTTATCCCCACTTTACAACCGGGCAAACTGAGCCCAGAGAGGTCATTGCCCAAGGCTGCCTGGCTCATGGAGGCTGGAGCTGGGATTGCATCCTGGAAACTTGGCCTCCTTGCCTACCACTGCACAGTCCTGCATGTTAAGTGGTGGCAGTAAGTCAACAGAGGTGGAGTCCAATATGGCTCCTGATGCCCTGGG
Source organism: Neomonachus schauinslandi (assembly GCF_002201575.2). Classification (NCBI taxonomy): domain Eukaryota; kingdom Metazoa; phylum Chordata; class Mammalia; order Carnivora; family Phocidae; genus Neomonachus; species Neomonachus schauinslandi. The sequence goes on from NC_058403.1 coordinate 159,261,852, forward strand.
AGACCTTGGGCAAGGCGCATCTTCTCTACAGGCCTCAGTTTCCGCATCTGTAAAGTAAAAAGCACACTTGTGTTTCATGTATTTGTCAGTGATTCTTTGGGGGAAAGTCAGATTGAGTCTTTGGGAAGCTTCTGGCAGGAGGGGGATGGCAATACCGAGCACAGGATAAGGGGGAAAGCAAAGGATGGGAAAGAAAATGCTTGGAGCAGGGTTGAGGGTCAGAGTCTGACTCAGGCACTCACTGCAAGGACACTGCACTACTCTCCTCCCTCTAACCTCCCTCCTCCTCTGCCACAGCTTCTCCAGGGGGAAATGCCACCATGTCCTGCCCATGGCTGCTCAAAGACCGGAGCCTGGGCCAAGGTGGAGATGGCCCAAAGCTGTGGATAGGCCACAAACTGACTCAGGAATCAGAATGGCCTTGTCACACTGTCAGGACTTAAGCAAAATGAATCTGACTAGAAATTAATGTGAATCCCAGGACTTGGGTCCAAAAAGCAAGCTACGCATGGCTAGGACCACAAGGGATGGCTTAGCACTGTCCATGGTAGCTAGGAGCTCAGTCCTTGTGGTACAGACAAGCAAATGTGCTCAGACCATATTACTAAAGGCATAGAGCCTAGGAGGAAGGTGATTGCTGCCTCCATCCTTCAGAATTCCCTAAGTGCTATAGCTGAGATCCTTAAGAAAAGGACAGGTATAGGCTGAGGTGTGTCTTGAGGGGGCAGCCAGGCACTAGAGACTTCACTTCATGGGGAGCCATTAGAGAAGCTGGGCCACTCAACTTAGAGAGGCAGCCCCAGGTAGTGACCCCCAGTCACTACCTCCCCCAGTGTCTTCAGGGCTATCCTGAAATGATGAAGGGTGTGGGACGGTTCAGGCAAGTCTGTGGATCAGAAGGCAGGGGACAGGACCCTCTCTCTATATATATATGACACTGTGAGAAGCTGGTAGCTATGTTGGAATAACTGCTTTTGCCTAGTCCTAGTTTCTCCAAAAGAGATGGTTATCTCAGGATATATGTATTCCATCCATCCATCCATCTGTCCATGTATCCATCCACCTACCCATCTATCCATCCATCCACACACCCACCCATCCATCCAACCACTGACACACTCACCCATCCACCCATCCACCCACCATCCACCCACCCATCTACCCACTCATCCATCCATCCATCCATCCATCCATGCATTCATCCGCCTACCCATCTATCAATCCATCCACATATACACCCATCCATCCAACCACCCGCACATGCACCCACCCACCCATCCACCCACTCATTCACCCACCCACTCATCCATCCATCCATCCATCCATCTATCCATTCACCCATCCATCTATCCATCTATTCATTGACCCACCTACCTATCCATTCAATATTTACCAAGCCTTCTTGCACTAGGCTGGGGCCACAACATTGAAAACAGGCACCGCTTCTGCCCTTGCAAAGCTTATAGGCTGGAGTAAAGGCTAAACAGACAATAACACCTAGTGTGGTAATTGCCAGGTGAGTGAGGGTCCTGACCAGGGTGGCGTGAAGGAGGGTGGCGAGACTGCTTTTTGAAGAGGGATTTAGGTGTCAGATGGGAGGTTAGGCAAGATGACCTCAGGGTCTGTCAACAGGAAGGGGCAGTTTGGCACAGTGTCCCTGATCTCAGGCTGTTGTTGGCAGCACAGACCATGATTTCTAGCCTCCAGAGGCCATCAGAACCTTTCTTCTAGGAAGCTGGATGGGTCCTCCAACATCCCAGCTGGGATCCACAGAGAAAGGAAAGGCAGGGTGTGAATGGGGTTCTGGATGACCCAATTCCTTCAACAAAACAATGTGCACTTTCTTCTGCATTAGGTATTGGGTGCTGCAATAGATATAGTTTGAGCTGGAGACCCTTGTTCTCTCTAGTGGTCCTCTGTGGATTTGGCCTTCTCACACTCAGTTGGCTTTCTTAGGGGGGATTTATTATTATCTTTTGGGGAATAATATGGGTTGGAAGGGAAGTGGATTATCACTCTAGGTTTCAGACAGGAGCATATAACCCAGGCATGGCCAATCAGACAAAAGTATGCCCTCACCACAGTGATTGTGGGGTCTCATAACCTAAGACAGGCCAACTAGCCTCAGTCCTGAGATTCTGCTTGCCACCATCAGAGGAGCGCCTTCTTGCATTCTAGAGGCTTGGAGCCACATGACTGCAATCTGGGAGCTCCAGGCATTTTTAATTTAATTTTTAAGCATTTAAAATTATTTATTTTTTCCAGCTTTATTGTGGTATAATTGACACAATTGCAATGTACTTAAAGCATGCAATGTGACGATTCAATATGCCTATACATTGTTCCAACGGCTCCTCCCGTCTAGTTAATTAACATATTCATCTCTTCACATATTTCTTTTGTGTGTGTGGTGAGAACATTTAAATTCTACTCTCTTAGTGGATTTCACTTATACGATACAGTGTTATCAACTATGTCGCTATGTTGTACACTAGATCCTCAGACCTTACTCACCTTATACCCTCTTACCAACCTCTCCCTATTTCCTCCACCCCCAGCCCCAGGCAACCAGTTTTCTACTCTGTTTCTATGAGTTTGAATTCTTTTTTTTTTTTTAGATTCCACATATAAGCGATACCATGAAGTATTTGTCTTTCTCTGTCAGGTTTATTAGGATCACGCCCTCAAGGTCCATCCATGTTGTTGCAAACAGCAGGTTTTCCTTCTTTTTCATAGCTGAATAGTATTCCATTGTGTATATACACCACCTCTTTATCCAGTCATCCTTTGATGGACACTTAGGCTGTTCCCCCGTCTTGGCTCTTGCGAACGATACTGCAATGAACATGGGAGCACAGGTATCTCTTCAATATCTTGTTTTCATTTCCTAGGGATATGTCCTTAGAAGTGGGATGGCTGGATCCTATGGTAGCTCTATTTTTAATTTTTTCAGGAACCTCCATACTGTTTTCCATAGTGACTGCACCAACCCATCCATCCAACCACTGACACACTCACCCATCCATCCAACCACCCACACATCCACCATCCACCCACTTACCCACCCAGTCATCCATCCATGCATCCATCCATGCATTCACTCCCACCAACAGTGCACACGGGTTCCCACTTTTCTCGTTTTGGAAGCAAGTTTGAATTGGCCGACCTTTGCACCTGAAATAATCCTGACCAATATATTCTCTGGCGTCCCGCCTGTAGGGAAAACTGAGACCCAGAGAGGGAAACGACTTGCCCATGGTCACCCAGCGAGCTGGTAACAGACATAGTACCTAACCTAAAGCCCCCTGGCCGCCAGCCAGCATTCTGCTTCTCAAAGCTTCCTATGCTTTACCCTGGTTAGGATGGCCCCCGGGAAAGGGTAAGCTGGGAGGTGGCTCGAAGCCCCCAGCATCAGGCCAGGCAGGCCCTTTTCTGCCACCTCCCTTCAGCCAGCAAGGGCCCATCTCTTTACTGGGAAGCCCTGTGTGTACTGGATGGAGCTGGAGGGAGGGGAAGGGGGCCCTGATGTTGCTGAGGGCCAACATGGTCAGAATTCAGTTCAAGGGTGGAAGAATAGCTTCCCTCAACTGCAGAACCCAGAATTCCACGTTGGAAGTGTCTGAATGCTCAGCTCATGCCTGAAGTTCAAACAGTCTTTCCTGGCATCACAGACTTCCTGGGGTCCTTTGGCATCTAGGTTTTCCAGGAGGAAAACAACTGCATTTTTCATTTTTTAAAAATACGTTCTGGGGATTCCTTGAATGGTTTTGCTTGAAAAATAAATAGGGGTTCAAACACACACAAAAAATTTGAAATACACTGGGCTCATGTCCACAGCCATTTTACAGATAAGAAAACTGAGGGTCCAAGTAGAGTCGGGACTGTGCCAAGGACCTTCAGGAGGGCAGCACTGGCCCCTGGGGCTCTGATTTCCTGCCACCTCCCACAGCATTGGTGTGCAGTCTTGTTGTGTGACAACAGCCAGGTCTTATGCCCCATCTGAGCCTCCGTGGGACAAGGGGGTTCACCAGGAGCTCTCCAGCTTCATACTGTGCATCCCCAGCCACCTCCTTGCTCTCCCGTCCTCAAGGCCACCTTCAATTAAGTGAGAAGTCATTTCTGTCTGTACAGAAAGGACAGATGAATCAGAGGTTTGATCAGCGAAGGGACTCAGGCAGTTCCCCAACCAGCTTCGTCATTCCTTTGTGCCTTGAATGAAATTCTTCTTCAGTACGTGCCTTTCAGGAAAAAGAACGGGGGGGAAAAAAAAAAAAAGAAGAACATGGGGTAAAGAATCCAGAGAGATGGATTGACCCTGATAATATCAAAGAGTTAATGTCTGAGCTCATTCCTGAGCTGTCAGGGGTCTGGAAGACTTTCTGTAAGCCATAAATAACACATTTTAATAATGGGGACTTTGATTCCTCTCTGGGGGCTGAAACTGTATTGTGATTCGGGTGGCAGCTTGTCAGGGCGCCAACATAGGGTTTCTCCTGCACTTATTAAGGGATTGCATATTTTGGGTATGTTCAGGTCTTCATGGTCTACTGCAAAACCATCCTGCTGAAAATGCTTTTGACCCAAGGAAATGGATTTTTAGTTGAAAACAATTTTTTTTCCATCACTCAAGTTCATTGTTTACCAGTTTCACCCTGAATTGGGTTGAAAGTTATTATTAATTATTTTCTTCATTCCCCTGACCCTACAGCAGCTGCATGACTCACAGGGTCCCAGTTCACCAGGACCCATGTCTAACCCAATCATAGGTAATGCAATTTCAGTATCTTGGGGGAATGCAGAAATCTTGTCTTAGACAACCTTCAGGGCTGAATTCTGTCCAGACCAGGTTCCATCTGAACTATATCTCCAAAGACCTGGCCTGCAGGCTTTGCTGTGACTTTGCTGTAGGATCTTGGGCAAGTCACCCCCCCAGAGGGACCACATCTCCTCTTCTGCAGAATAATAACCTCAAGCCCAATGACTGTGTGGTTTGATGTTCATTGAGGTCTGAAGAAGAGCTATTTCCTCTCTTATAAAATGGGAGTAAGGACATCTCCATGGGAGAGATGTCTTGGTCACTTGATTCTTTTTCAAGGAACTGAAGACACGACCACGGATAAGACAGAGGGTTTATGGCTACCTGCAAAAACAGTAGGCCTTTTATGCTCCACTGCAACATTCCTATGTTTCTTTCTTCTATAAGGGATGAAAGAGAAAACTATAGGTAACCATGGTAGATACTGCCATCTACCTAACCAGTATCCATCTCCCCTTTTTCTCAGTAATGGAACTCTGGTTTTGTTCAGAGCTGCACTATGTCAGGGTAAAGAACTACCTTTCTCTGCTTCCCTTGAGGTACAAGTGGGCATGGGAACCGGTCCTAGCCTATGAATTCTAAGCAGAACTTGCTAGGAGGGGCTTTTAGGCAACTCATTTTACTGTTTATCTTCTGGCAGTTCTTTTCTTTTCTGTCTGGGATTTGGATTTGATGCTGGAACTCTGCAGCCACCTTGTAAGCATGAGGACGAGGAGCACACCTGAAAGAATGTGGAGTAGAGTGAGGTGGAGCCCGGGCCCCTGAGGGTAGTGTGGAGTATGGGCCTGGGCATGATCTGTATACTTCCTGGCTTCCAGTTATGAGAGAGAAAGACAAATAACTATCATGTTTTAATCCACTGTTAGATTTCCTGTGAACTGCAGCCCCCACAAACATGCAATGACAAGCAAAAACTTTCAGGCAAGACAAGATAAAAATCTAACTAGCCATCAAGCGAGGAAGGAAGTCAGAAGGCAACTATGTGGGCCACAGAATTCTCTACCTAGTTTTAAAAGCTGCCCTTCAAGTTTGGCTTTGAGCTTCCTAGTAGCCAAGTAAAGGAGGAAACACCAACACTGACAAGATTCTCATTATCCCTAAAGAGGGAGTTTTGCAAAGAGAGACTCAGTTTCTCCTGGTATTTAGTTGTAGGGCAGAGTTTCCCCAGGGCCTGGCCACAAGTAGGTACCTGATAAATGCCACATGTTATTATGAACTCTCCTGCTTATTCCCATTACGGGGACCACTTTCAGGGGGACGGAACAAAACAGACCTCCTACACCCCACCCTAGTTCCTCTTCCTGCCGGCACAGCCACCCAAGGCTCTGGGGCCCTCTCCATCCCACCTCCCCTGGCCAGCCTCCTCTGTGTCTTGAGTTCCCCCTTCTCTCCTGGCTCCTGCCATCAGCATTTAAACCTGCGTCACCTACCTGTACCCGGAAAAGAAGGCCTCTCTCGCTTCCTTCCCCACGCTGCCCTTGTCCTGTTTCTTTTCTCCCTTCACCGCTGATTCGTCCCTACCTGCTGCCTTGACTTCCTCACCTTCCAGTTTCTGGAGTCATTGCCAAACTCAGAAAGACTGTTCTGTAGTCTTGATTGTCCTGGATCCTCGTGCATTCATTGGCTCTACTAATTATCCTCCACTGCTCCTCTAGGCCAGGCCTTCTTCTGAGCCCTGGGGGGTACAGCCACCAACAGAACAGACTTTACAAAGCCCTGCCCCCATGGAGCTGATTCGAGCTAATAAATATGGAAGTATCCATAGTAGAGTCAACCTTCTGAACAACACCATGGGTTTGAACTGTGAAGGTCCCCTTTTATGTGGATTTTTGTCTATAAATACAGGACTATACTATAAATGTGTTTTCTTTGTGATTTTCTTAGTAACATTTTCTCTTCTCTAGCTTACTTTATTGTAAGAATACAGCGTATAATACATAGAACATACAGAAAATGTGTTAATGGGCTGCTTATGTTATCAATAAGGCTTTTGGTCAGCAGTTGACTCTTAGGAGTTAAGTGTCTGGGGCAGTCAAAAGTTAGACACGGATTTTGACTGCATGGGGGGTCGGCACCCATAATCGCCGTGTGGTTCAAGGGTCAACTGTGTATGCACACAAAGCGTGCCACACATATGGGATCTGGAGAGTGATACCTCAGGGTAAGTCTTGGCTTGTTCTGTGAACAGCAAGGAGGCCAGCGTGGCTGAAACAGTGAGGAGACAGTGGTGGAAGATGAGGTTGGAGAGGTGGGGTGGGGAGCGGGGGTTGTAGGGCATCAAAGGAGGCTGCGAGGATGTTGACCCTTTCTTCCCTTGGGGAGATGGGAGCCATGGGAGGGTATGGAGCAGAGGAGGAATGCGGTGCAGCTTAGGCTTTGTCAGGCTCCCTCCTGCTGTGGAACGAGGGAGGCTGCATGTGCCCTCCCCTCCTGCTTTCTGCATTTATCTCTGGTCTTTTCTCAGAGCTCCCTGTTTCCTCCGTCTCTTAGGTGTCCTTGTCCCCAGGGCCCTGTCCTCAGTTCTCTCCCTCCCGAGGCATCCTCAGCTCCTCCTTTGCACCTCGCCTCAGTCCTTCAGCCACCAACACCTGCTCACTGCCCCCCTCAAACCTCTTACCTCCTCCCATCCTCCCTTTCACTTCCTCCCTATCTTCCCACCCCCCCTCCTCCCTGGCCTCCTCCCCATGGCTCCCCCATCCCTCCCGCCCCTCCCCATAACTCAGCCTGTAACTCAGGAGCTGGTCCTTAGAATGCGCCACTGTCCCCCTGCCCCACCAACCTGCAACCACATGGGTTCCTCCAGCTGCGGAGGCAGCTACAGCCCTCGCCCACAGGCGGTTCTCCCACTCCCGGGGATGTGGCACCCCTCCCGCACCTCAGCACCCTCGCACATACTGTTCTCTCTGCTGGGAACAAACCTGTACATCTTGCCAACCTGACTCATCCCTGCATGAGATTCGCTCAAGATGCCTTTGGCTACAAAAGTCTATCCATCAAGGACATTTATTTTTGCCTTACTCAAAGTCTGGAGGTGAGGGGGGCAGTGTGGGTTCAGGGGCTCAACAAACACATCAGGGACCCCGTTCTCCCATGTGACCCCCTCAGTGTGTTCACTTTTCTTCAGGGTTGTGCTTCATGGTTCCAAAATGGCTGCCAAAGCACCAGCACTGTGGAGTCACAGCAGGAAGTGAGAGCCAGGTATAATGGGACTTTCTTCTCTTGTGCATGTCTCTTATCAGACAGGAGACATTTTCCTAGAAGCCTCCAGCAGACTTCCCTGATGTCACATGGTCACCCCTTGACCATTCCGGGCAAATGATCATGAGGGTGGCAAGATTAGCGGGATCAATCATCCTTCATTCTCCCAGACTATGCATTTTAGCCCCAGTGAAAAATGAGGATCTTATAAATAAACAAAGAATGGATGATTACTGTGTAAAGACTCAACCAAATCTGCTGTGTCACATGTGCTCAAATCCCCCCCCCCCCGTCACATTTACTCTGCAAGAGCCCGAGCTCCAGAACATGTTCCAGCAGCTACTGGATCTTGGCTCAGCATTCCCCAGCTCTTATCTCATGAATTTATCCCTCTAAGGCTTGTCTCATCACCCCCACTTGACAGAGGAGGAAACTGAGGCTCAGAGCTGGAAAGGATGGGTAGACACTGAGAGGGACTGGCTTGAGGTCTCCCACTGAAATTCTACTGGAGGTAGGCTGGCCAGTAGAACTTTCTATGGTGATGGAAAGCTTATATGTCTGCACTGTCTGATGGTACCTCCGAGCCATATGGTCACTGAGTGCTTGAAATGTGGCTCGTGTGACTGAGGACTGATTTTAATTGAAGTAGCCACATGTGGCTAGCAACTGCATGGTAGGAGATGATAGAGTGCTGGATGCAGGATTGGCACGTCTGGCTCTTCGGATGCAGACAGGAAGTGACCGGGCAGCAGATAGATGACTTCAGAATGTGTGAACTGGAATTTGCCACAACCTGGCCCTTGCTTGGGGGCTCCAGTCAAGAATTTGTCCCCAGAAATGCAATTATAGTCTTGGAGAGGGCTTGGCAGGCCAAGGAAATCATTCACCTGCCCCAATAAGCTCCTGGAAATCATTCACCCAGTGACAGAGAAACAATGCTCTAGCAATTTGTCCTGCTCAGAAGCATTTGCCCGTGGAGTCCACTCACTCCACCCCGTGAATGGCAGGTGGTGGGCTCTAGCCTCCCGCCTAAGACTCAGACTGGTCCATCAAAGCCTGGGCTCTGTGAGTTGCTGGGGGGGGGGGGCGCAGTGGAGGTCTATGGATACCATCCAGGTAGCTCCTTGTATTACTACAAGGGAAACTAAGGCCCAGACAGGGACTAGTGATCATTGAGGTGGCATCTCATGCAATGTGTCTTTCATAGGACTAGGTACTTGCCAGGCCCTTGTTATGGCAACCCCAACATTCATTCCTCCCCCCTCCCTGCTGAGCAGTGGTCATGAGATTTTGGAGGTCTCCACTTTAGCTCTAGCATAGATGTGGTTTAGTCCAAGCCAGTTGGCACAATCCCATCCCTTTTATCATAGTGGTGGGTCCATGAGTGCCTAAGCCAACCAGTGCATGGGGACAGATTACCTTGAGGGCAAAACCAACATCCAAAGGACTGTAGAGAAGAGTCACAGAGAAACAAAGCTGGAGCCTTGATCGAACATGCCTAAAGTCATCTAACCTTGGAATTTTCTGTTATGTGAATTAATACATCTAATCAATACCCCTTTTAGTTTAGACTTAAAATCCACTTTTCTCTTACTTGCCACCTAAAGCATCCTTTCTGATGCAGAGATCTGACATCCATTCTGTCATTTACTCTACACATCTGAAGTAGTGATGATGACTCCCAAAATACAGGTGAAGAGATCCAGAAAGGGCCAGGGGCTTGTTCTGAGTCACTCAACCCAGCAGGGGCAGAGGAGCTGAAATCCAACTGTTGCCAAATCCCATTATTTCACTTACTCCTCACCATATGCCTGTGAATTAGGGGTTGGTACCCTATTTTATGGACAGGAATAGTGAAACTCAGAAATGGTAATGCCCTATGCCTCATGATAATCCAGTAGGGGGTGGGGGGCACGTGCCAGTTATTCTGAGCCAGTTTAGTGATGTTATTGGAGGGGCTCTGACAGCCACTTTTTTTTTTTTTTTTTTGGCATGAGAATGCTCTAACTAACATGTCCTGGTGTGGTCCTTTTGTTATTCCATATTCCCTCTGTCATTGGTAAGGGCTAGTATCTAAAGAGCTGGATGGATGCTTTCGGCTGGCGGCTACATTGAGACACCTGTCTATGTCAGTGATTGCCATGTAACAAACCACCCCCAAACCAACTCGAAACAATACCCATTTATTATCACTTACAAGTCTGTGGTCAGCGGATGGTTCTCATCTAGGCCAGGCTCAGTTCTGAGTGACTTGAGAAAAAGGGAATTTATTGAAGAGACCGTGGGAATTCACAGAATCATTGGAGTCGGGGGGACCTAGTCTGGAAAGTGGGCCAGAACATCCAGGCAAGCTGATGATGCATAAACTCTACTCCACAGTGATACCACCTCTGAGGGAAATTCTCATAATTGCTTATACTCATGGGCACCAAGAGACACACAAGATGGGTTTCTGCCATACCATCTGTAGTAGCAAAATCCTGAAGACACCTGCACCTGTGTCAGCTAGCTATTGCTGTGTAACAAAACCACCCCAAACTCCGTCACTTAAAGCATAAGCTTGTGTCATTGCTCTTGAATCTGTGGTTCAACTGGGCAGTTGTGAAGTCTTCACACTGGAATAATCATACAGCTGTGGAAATGAATGAAATTGAACTACAAATGTCAACATGGATAAATCTCAAAAAATATAATGTGGAGCCAGAGAGCAAGGTACAAAAAGGATACTTATGGCTGATACACATGTATAAAAGGCAAAAACAGTCAAAACAATTCTGTTCATAGTCCACAGATATATGTCTGTAGATTATAGGACAGAAAATATGAGTGGGCTTGACAAGCACCAAATCTTGCATTGTGCTTATTAAAAAGGGGGAGAGGTGATCTGGAGGATTCTCTGGAGACTCATCAGAGACCATGTGCTCACCTGCCTGGCCACGTGCCTCCCAGCTACTCCTTCCTGTACCCTTCCTCAGCCCGTGGGTGCCTCTCAAGACCCCAGATCCTAGGCTGGAGCATCTGACTAGCCCAGCTCAGATCTATGCCCGTCTGGGGTTCCCCTAGGGCAGAGAGAGAGGAAGCTGGTGTCTTAGACTTCTGTGGTTGGAGCTGGGCACCTCCTTCTGCCAAGAGGGCCTCAGGATTGGGAAAGAAGAGGTTCTGAAAAATATCTGGGGGCGTTAGGAGAGATTCCAGATGCTGCCAGCCAAAAATGACAGCCTTCCCCTCACCCACACCCAGATGCCCTTCCACCTGTGGCCCTCCTCCCTCAGGACACAACTTTGAGGTGCCCTCCCCGAAACCTTCTCAGACTTGCTGTCTGACTCAATACCTCCCTCTTCTGGGCTTTTCCAGAGCTCTTTGCCTTCTATTCCTCTCTTAGAGTTCCAAGAATGTCTAGTTGTTCTGTTAAATCTACTGTACACAGGATCTGGAAGGATGTAGAGGCTGAGAGGTGATATGGAAAGAAAAGACAGACAGAAGGAAGGAGGGAGGGAAGGAAGGGAAACAAGGCAGGCAGGTGGGGCTGAAGGACCTGGGCCTTCACCAGTCTGTGTTCCTTGCAGCACTCCACACCCAGAGGAGGGCCTGGCATGCAGCGGGCCCGTGGTTAGTTTTGTTGACTGACTGGCTCTGCACTTTCTTAGGGGGTGATGGTGATGATGACTGCCCCCGATTTTTCTCCAGGTTGACACTGAATGTCACTTGGTGCCTTCTGACACTTACTATGGGGAGTGAAGGGCATGGATCCATTGCAGAGCCCTCTCCCCAGCAGCTCCCCTCTCTGCACACCCCAGTCTCCTTCCTCTTGCTTTCAGATGGGCTCAGACCTCTGTCGTTCTCTGGGTCCCTTTGCCTTGTCTCCACCCAGCCTTCCTGCTGCCGCCCTCACTGCTTAGGCTGCTTCTCAGAGGCAGAGCCTGAAGCAGGGATTTGGTGCCTGTGATTTACAGAGGGAACTTCCAGGGGAAATCTGGAACAGAGGGAAGGAAGCAGGATCAGACAGGGGGAGAAACCAAGCAAAGGTGTGGTTTTAGGAGAAGTCTGGTCTCAGCCTGAATCCCACGGGGAGCACTTCAGAGTAAAGGACACTACAGAGCTACCCTCCTCAGGATAAGGGGACTGGACCTTGTAATGGTCAATCACTGGTCAATGACTACTCTTGGGGGTTTGTTTGGGATGGAGCATAAACCTGCCTGACATTTATTTCCAGATGCTAAGGACACTTCTTTGGTAAAGGCATGGCTGTGAGCTATTAGTAGGTACCCTCACAGTAGCTGGGGGAATGGGTGCCCCCACCCATTGAGGCAGGGAGGGCGGTTTGAGCTTGGTGCCAACAGCATCACCACCCTCACCAACCTGGCTGCACCTGTGCTCCCTGGGACTTGGGCTGTGAGGGCAGGTGGAGAGCTCCCTGGATTTCTGCCCTAGTGCTGTGCAGAGCTGGGCCACTGTGTTTTCTGGAGACACCCCTGTCCTCAGTCCTCTTTCACCCTCGCTGTGAAGTGTCATCAGTGCCTCAGACCCAGCACATCCAGGCTGAACCCACACGGCAGGGAGGGAGGACAGGGGCCATGTGGGCCTTCAGCAAGCACTGTCCCTTCTGTTGGCTCTTGGGCTTCTGGGATGCTGACTCCTCCCTGACTCCAGGGCTGGGCCCGGGCCGGCTGGGGCCAAATAACATAGTCTTCCATTTCCCATCCTGGCTTGGGGCTGGTTGGGGGTGGACGCAGGAACCTGGCCTGAACAAGGCCAGAGGGGAGCTGGCTTGGGAAGGGATGTGTGTAAGTGTGACTGGTAGAAGACCCGGAGGGCTTGCACACGCAGGGGCCTATTGGAGTGTGTCAGTGAGACAAGACAGGGGCAGGAGACCAGGAAGGAGGCCGCTGTGGTGGTCCAGTCAGGAGATAATGGTGGCTTGAACCCAAGTGGTTGCCATGGCGACTGAGAACCAGGGATGGATTGCAGAGATGGAGGGGAGAGACCCCAGAGGGCTTGCTGGCAGTTGCATATGGGGCCAGAGAGGGTGGGCAGGTCAGTGTGGCTTCCAGATGTCAGCCGGGTCCCTGGCTGACTTGCCGCCAAGCCCGCGAGGGTCCCAGAGAGAGAAGGCGTCACACCCACTGTCCCCTGGACTGGCTGGCCTTGTTCAGCCCCCGCAGGGACAGAGTGCTTGCTGAGCCAGACTGGAGCCCGCACGCAGCCTTGGAGGAGGGTGTGAGGCCCCCACTTTAGAGGTGGGCACAGGGGCCGTGGCTCTGAGTCTGAGCCATGACTGCCACCCTCTGTGCTGCGCCCCCTCCCCCCCAATCCAAGAGCCCTGCGGCCCTGGGGTGTCAGGAGTCAGGCCCCTTCCCTCTGCCCCCTGGGCCCTGGTGTCTGTGGGCAGAGGCACGCTCTGAAGAGACTGTGTCCTCCCCGAAGCCCAGACTTGGCTTCTCCTGAGCGACCTTCTTCTCGGATCCACATCCAGGAGATGAGCTCAAGTGCTATTCCTGCCCAGTGATGTCACCCTGCCCAGGGCTGTCCCCCAGGGCTGTGGGATAGAGCCCACCCGCCCCCTCAGACACCCCCAACCTCTCTCTACGACACACACACACGTTCCCACATACTCGTGACCCCACACCTCCACAGACACACTCCCTCTCACACACATTCTCTCACACACTCACTCTCACGCGCTCACGCTGACATGTGCACATTCTCTCACACATACCCTGGAGGCCCACAACCTCCCACACCTGTGCTTCATCCCCTTGATACACCCATTACTTAACCTACCCCCAGTGCACCCCTACCTAGTCACACACTCCCAGGCACCCACCCTCTGACCCGCATTCCCGTGCACGCACACACACTGCTGGACAGACACTCTCTCACATCCATGTTCTCACGTACAAATGGCTGCCCTGGGATCTCACACACCGCACTCTCCCCTGTCCCTGACCCACTCATCTCACACAAGTCCACAGCCCCGAGTACAAATCACCCCCATGCACCCTCGTCCCTGAGTTCACACCTGCAAACCCAGAGGTCCCCTGTGACCACCCCAGGTAGCTCTGAGAAAATGAGAGCCACCTGAGGAGGCTGTGTTGCCTCCCACCATCTCTGCAGGGCTGTCTTGTGGGGGAGGAGGAGGCTTGTGACCCAGAGTGAAGGTGGGAGTGAAGGTAGGAAAGCCACTGGGAAGCCAACCCTAAATCCTGTGGGAGGGAGAGCTTTGCCTAGGTCATAGCTGGCTGGGCGTGGAAGTGAGCTCTCCATCACAGGGAGTGTGCAAGCATGGGCTAAGCCACTCCTTAATGGAGAAAGTGTAGAGGACCTCAATCTCTCGACTCTGATTTCTGGGGGCTCAGGAATGACGGAGCTGGGTTGGGTAATGGGCTTGGGGGTGATGAAGGGGCTGGCTGGGCAGGTAAGGGGCAGGAGGGGCGCCAGAGAGGCAGGTAAGGCTGGGGCCCACGGTCCCAGAGGGTGAGGGCTGTCTCGCCGTGGCCACCATAATTCAGCCCAGGTGGACAGTTCCCTTTCTCTTGCCTGATTTACTGCCTGCTTCGAAGGGGCGAGGCCCATTCTTTGAACTTCAAAGGGAGCAGTGAGCGAAGCCGGGGCAGTAGTGAGAGCTGCCTGAGCCCTGGGATCTGTCCCAGAGGCTCCCGGTCCTGGGTCTGCCAGCCCCTCACCAAAGCTTGCCAAGCCACAGCCTCCTGGTCTGAAAACTGTGGTCCCTGCCACTGGGCCCCTGAGAGGAGGTCGGAAGATGGAGTCCTGCACTTGTTTTAAAGGCTTGGGGCTGTGACCCCCAGGCTCTGTTGCAACCTCTCAGCCCCGTAAGCTCTGTTCAGGACAGAGAGGGAACCTGTCACCTCTTGTATTTTTTAACCCATCACTCCTTTTATTCTTATTTTACCCCCATTTTGCTGGTGGATAAATTAAGGCCCAGAGACATTAGGTCTGCCTCCTAAGCACACAGAGATGCCTCGGCCCCAGTCCCTGGTCTCTCCCCAGGCCTGCCCCATGGCTTGTGCCCCTGTGGTTGCAGTTGAGTCGGAAGTTTGTTTGTTGAGTTTTTCATTTCTTTTGCTGAGGGACTGGCTGGCCCGGGCTCTGCCATGGCAACCTGTGTCTCTGGGCCTCAGTTTCCCCATCGGTAAAAAGAGCTGTATGCTAGTGCTCTGGTACTCTGATGTGGAAAGAATCTCAAGCAGTGAGTGGCCTTCGTGCTTGGGGCAGACCTGGGAGGCACTTTCTTTGTTGCGCCCTGAGTTACATAAAACATTCAGGGCGGGTGTCAGTCAATGTTCAAAACTACGTCTACCATAAAAATCTTGATTTCCACCTTCTCATAGAGAACCAGAAACTTTTCTCATACCAGCGTTCCTAGCTGCTAACCACCACCACCAGCCGGAGCTGGGAGGGTTCCCCATGAGGTGGAGGACACGCTCTGCAGCCCCCACACCCCCTTCCCGCCAGTGCCTTTATTGGTGTGCTCTGCCTGGGCCCCAGAAGCACCTGAGTTTGAGAACCTTAACTTGCCTGAATTGATTTGCTTTGGAATTCCTGCCCCATTTCGAACCTGCTGTGTGACCTTGGGCAAGTCACTACCTCTCTGAGGCTCAGAGTGGGCTAAAGCTCAGCACAGACCTTCTCAGAAGGGAAGTTATGGACCCGAAAGAGGGAGGGCCAGGCCCTAAGAGAGCCTCCTGGGAGGTCAGGAAGTTGAGGAGTGTCTGGATAGGAGTTTCTAAAGATGAGCAGAATGGGGGGTGATATGTGAAGGAGGATGTGCCTGGTTGGACCACAGCTCATCAGGGAGTGCCTTTGGCTGTGAGGGGGGAGGGGCTGGTAAGGGGCCAAGGACGTGGCCTGAAGCATGCAGACCAAACCATGGCAATGGGGAGCCATGGATGTTCTTGAGCAAGGGGACACCTGTCTTTCTTTGAAGTCAATTGTGACGCAAGAGTATGTACTTTCCGTAATGCCCCAAATTTTGGGGGGAGGGGTGATGGCAATATTCTTCTCAAAGATACTCTTGGGGGTCCATGGACAGGGCCGTGCATTGCAAATTGGGTCTGGGTCTTTTAAACTCAAATCCCCACTTGCCAACCTGCTCCACCCTGGATGTCAAGTGCTTCCTACGATCTGCTGGGGAGAAAGGAGCCAGGCCTTTGGGGTGAAAGTGACTGGGAGTCAGATCTCAGCTCCACCCTTGTGTGGCCCTGGCAGAATTTTCCACCCACTTACTTCTTTGAGCCTTGGTTTCCTCATCCATAAACTTCACGGGGGACCCAGTATCTAGAAGTTTTGAAGTTTCGTTTCAGTGCAGGCCTATTCTAGTTTCTCATCTTCAAGGGCGAAAGCATTTTGTAAAGGAGGGGTGCGGGGGTGCTTGCCTCACCCCTACTGGGTGAGCGTGTGCCTTGAACTGTGATTCTATTTGTGGGGTTGGTTGGGAGGAGTGGGAGAAGGGGACCCTCCCGAGCTGTCTGGGGATGCTGCCACAAGGCAGAAATGCACAGACGGGATGTGTGCTGAGTGTGTAGTATGCACTGGGCCTCCCCCGGGCCCCCCAGAGCAGACACTTGAGGCAGAAGGGCTCTCTGCATGCAGCAGCGTGGAGAGCGGAGCCCATCGTACCAGAGGGAAATGCTCGCTTGGGAATGCGCGCTGTCTTTTAGGAATGATTTGGGGGCCATAAATTTTCGGTAGCAAAGCAATCCTCCAAGTTTTCATAATGCTGAAAAGTTTGGACTTGTCTTGAGGGGTAACAATTTCACCCAAGTGATGCACCAGCTCCAACTATTTGTTATTGCAAAGGTGGATTTTTTTCCCCTTAAGGTGGAATCCTCCTTGAATTTCATGCTCTGCTTTAACTTGTTTTATTTCACCCGGAACACGAATAAAAATAGCCCACGAGATGTACAGATGGTGGAGGAAGGAAGGAAGGAGGGCAGAATGTTGGCTGAGCGTTTACTGTGTGCCAGGCCTGGCTCTGGGCCCACAGAGCTGACACCCCCCGCCGGGTCCCTGGCCTCGGCAGCTTCCGTCCAGCACCGGGAAGGGGGTTACCCCCCCTCTGGCTCTGAACCCTCCGGGCAGCGCCCCCTGCATGCAGCCATTTCACAGATGAGGAAAAGAAGTCTCCGGGGCATTTGGGAGCCTGTCCAAAGTCTCACAGGTGGGCATTTGGGAGCCAAGATTCAAACTCAGAGCTGTGTAACTTGAAAGTTCATTTTGGGGGAGCAGCAATCTATTCAGGGGCAAATCTCTTGAATCCCTACTGGGAGCTCACAATCCGAAGCTTATCTCCAGTGGCCAAGATAATGCTCTCTCCAGCTGAAGTGCCAACTTCGAGTGTGAACAAGACTGCAGGGAGGGGATGTTTGGCATAGTTGACTCCAGGGCTGGTCTGACGTCTCCTCGAGCACCCTAGAAGCCCTGTTTCCATGCCAACCGTTGCTGTGCCCCTTGCGGGCATTTTCCTCCGCTCACTAAAGCAGGTCCTGAAAGGATGCCAAAGGGACCGCTTTCTGCTTTGAAGCAGGTCATTTGCATGCCATTTGCATATACAGTCATTTTTCTAGGTTCTCCCCAAACAGGGACTGACACAGTGCATGTGTTGTCTCCAGAACCCGACTTGACAGAATCAAAGGGCGTCAAAATCGTGCTGTATGTTGACGGAGGGGCTAAGGCAGCCGGGGCCCCGTGGCGGAGTGTGTGTCCTGGTCAGGCTTTCCCAAGGCAGGGGCAGCAGGTGGGTGTGAGGCCCAGACACAGGGCTGGGTTGAATGGAGAGGGCGGAGGGGGGAGCCCAGGGAAGGAAGAGTCATACTCAGAGCCAACCAGAAGGTTCTCTGAGCAGAGCTGTTGAGACAGTCTTTGTAGTGGAAAACACTGCCTGTATTAGAGTTACTAGGTACTTTATATACATTACCTATGCTCCCCAGTACGGTTCTGCAACTCTGCAGGTCCGGAGAAAGTCACTTGCTCCTCGCCAGGTAAGAGGTCCACCGAGAGGTGGCGGCGTGTGGATGCCAGGAGAAGGGTAGGATCCCGGGAGCTCAGGAGGCCCGCAGAGAGCATGCCAGCATGGGGACAGAGCTGCGGAGGTGGGTGTGTGAGCTAGGGTTGCACACCAAAGTGCCACAGGCTGGGCCACTCAATGACAGAGATTTATTGTCTCATGGTGCCAGAGGCTGGAAGGCAGAGATCAAGGTGATGGCAGGGTTGGTTTTATCTGAGGGCTCTCTCCTGGGTGTGTAGGCAACCATCTTTTCCCAGTGTCTTCACCTGGTCTCCCCTCTGTCTGTGTCTAGGTCCTAATCTCCTCTCCTGAGAAGGACACCATCAGGTTGGATTAGGACCTGCCTACGTGACCTCATTTTAACTTTAACCTCTTTCAAAACTATCTCCAAAGATAGTCACATTCTGAGGAACTGGGAGTTAGGACATCAACGTGTGAATTTTGGAGGAACACAACTCACCCCGAACAGTGGAGATTGTCATGTGGATATCAGTGGGGACGATGAGGAGTGGATGAGGAAGTAAGAGGGGATGTGGGGGAAAGCCTGATTCTGGGAGCTCTGAATGCCAAGCTGAGGGTCTGGTCTGCTACCATGTGATGGACACATGCCTCAATCCCCGAAGCAGGGAGACTAGCATGCAAAAGCCATTTGGAGCCAACCAGGCTGGTGCCAGCTGGATTGGACTGGGCCAGGGTTGTCTGGGGGAATGACCCTCCCTTTCATTAGCGACACATGACTCAAGTGTGGGGTCCTCCTCGTGCTGGCCAGTTTTCTAGGGCCTGATGGGTCTTCTAGTGTAGGGAAAGTCACTTGACTCTTAGCCTGGGTTCTCCCCAAAAGCAGAGCCTGAGGCAAGGGTTTGGGACCTGGTGATTTCTTTTGGGGTGTGATCCCAGGGACTAGGAATGGAAGACTGGGGTGAGTGAGGCAGAGAAGGAGGAAAGCCAGTCTAAGTTGCCGTTCCTGAACTAATCACTGCTGTAGGCAACTGGGACCCGATTCTGCAGGTGGGTGACAATGGGTGGACTATACACCTTCCAAGCTGGCAACCAGTTATAACCAATGGAACCACCTGCTTCAGGGAGCCAGAGTCCCTGCTGACATTCATTTTTTTGACAGAAGTGACCAGTGCATCTCCCATGCCAGGCTCTGTGCTTTACCTTGCTGGGCACATGGAGGTGTGTGGAGACAATTCTGGGAGACAATTCTGGGAACAATTGGCATCCTTAGTGAGCAATGTCAGGAAGAGGCCCATACAGACTACACGGTGGACGCAGCACAGGGACTTGTCACATCCTGGGGGAGGGAAGTGTCACAAAGGGGGCATGGATCAGAACCTTAGAGGAGGTGTAAGTGTGTTCCAGGGAGAATACAGGCATCCAGGCTGAGGGAGCGTGGATGGGGGTGACTGTGGCTACCCTCCACCCTCCAAATCTGAAATCCAGCATGCTCCCATTCTTCTTGGGCACACTGACAGACCCATCTCTTAGGCCAGCTTGCAGTTAGCAACTGTGTTCCAGCCCCTGGGTGGGGGGCACAAGTGATGCATGCCACTTGCAGGTCTGTCCTCCTCCTTCTCATAGTTTGCCTCAGCTCACTGGCTGGATGATGCCAGGGCAGGCTCCAGGCCACAAAGATGCTGGTGGTGCACAGGACAGAAGGAACCTGGGGCCCCGAGTGACTGTGTGGAGCCTAGCTCCATGGCTAAACCTCCTTGAACCATGACAAGAGTGAGAAATAGACCTTTATGGCGATGAGCCACGGAGACTTTGGGCTGTTTGTTACAGCTCTCTGTCTTCCCTTACTGATACAGAAATTGGTCATTTGAAGTGCAGTGTTAGCATAAGAACCTAAATATATGGCATTGGCTTTGCTATTGAGTGACTGGGTGGAAACTGATAATAAGAGTCTTTGAAATCTGCTGGTCCATGTTATAAAGTGGCAAAATCCTTGGGAGGACTGCTGGCTGGGCTGGCTTGGGAGGCAGAGCACGTGGCTGCTGAGCCTATAGCTCTAGGGGTGGTGGTTGCAAAGAAGCGTCTTGGCCCCTACAGGCTGCATTTGCAAGGTATTACAGGAAAGAGATGAGCTCAGGAGAGGAGCAGCTGGTTTGAGGCAGAAACAATAGAAATAAAGAAGGATTTATTTTCAGGGCTGGAAAAGCCAACTGCATCTGGATCTGCAACAGTAGGAGATTAAGATTGAGAAAAACCTCAGGCCGCTGTGAAGCCCAGGTGAAGGATGTGACATTGCCACTCAATTACAATAGCCTCAAGGTTGTCATGATTAAGTGGGGAGGAAGAGGCAAGAAGAGGGAGAAAAATAAATGTGGCTCTGGGCATGATTGTTGGCTCTTAGAATAGACTAGAAGTAGTAGATTAGAAATTTAGGATTGGAGGGAATTACATTGCCAAAGAAACAATGATCCTGGGCGAAAAAGAGTCTTTGAAGTTTAATATATCCTTTGGGCCCCCAGCTCTCCACGAACAGGAAGCAGGGCTCTGGAAACTCTACAGTGGGCAACAGGGTGCTCTACCTTACCCCCTACAGGGTGGATCCAGGGGACACAGAGAAAGATGGACAAGGAGTTCTCTAAGAAAGCATAGCCAGTGTCAAGTCAGGGGACATCTGTGGCAATCCCTGCCTTACACTGGTCAGTGGACCACTTGCTTCTGGTGTCTTCCATTCCTCTCTCTTCTGAATGGGAGTTTTCACTGGGGTTATCTCACCCCTGCTCCATCATCACACACACTCTGTGTGTGTGTGTGTGTGCAACAAATATGTTTTCTCTCTAGTTCATGGGCCATCAGACCATGTGATCGGATGGGACCTTGGGCTGTCTCCTTGAGGGGAGGGTGAGTTTTTTCTACGTGTAGAGGGAGGGACATTCATGGATATGTGTTGGCCAAAGGGGCAGACTATGGCAGCGACTACTAAGTGTACAAAGTCATCTGTGTCCCTTCCTGTCTTCCAGGGCACTCCACAAGGCCATGTTCCCTTGCAGTCAGCTGGCCAAGTAACCAAATTATGGCCAAAAGAATGTGGGCAGAAACATGCACACCCCTGATGCTTGGCTCCCCAAACCCTGCATTATCTTCCACATGTCCTCTGTTTTCATGGGTGATGCCAAGGTGACACTGGTGGCCATGTGTTGGAAGTGGAGATGTGCACAGATGACTGCAGGGGGGGTTGAACCCTCAACACCGTGCATTGGAGGTGGCATGAGTGAGAAATAAAGTTCAGTTATTGAATCTGCTGTGACTCCGGGGCTCTTTGTTACAGGATTAACTTCTCCTGACTAACACACACACCTATCTTGGCCCCCTCCCAACTGGTTGATCTGTCAAAGTCATGTTACTCTCCTGCAGAAAACTCTGGGATGGAGCCATGGCTCACTGGGTGGCCAGAAACCTGAACACAGCCCATAGGACCTGCATGCCGGCCCTCTCCTGTCCTCCTGACCCTTCCTCCCCTTGCTCTCTGTTCTTGGGTCACAGTTCTCTTTTCCTCAAATATCCCACTCTGTCTTCTCCCTCAGGTCCTTCGTCCTATGCTTGAACATCTCCTGCCCTGTTTTGTTGTGCTCACCCATTATCCTTCAGACCTTATCGCAAACATCATTTCCTCAGGGAAGGATTCCTGGCATCCTTCAGACTGGATTCAGGCCCGCCATACATCAATTTGTGGACCTTCGTTACAATCGCCCAAAAGAAGCCCTGGCGTGGCCAGAAGAGAAATGTTTTGGACGTTGTGTTAATTAGATGCTGTTAACTGCCCCTTATCTTTCACATTCCCCCTCCCTGCTAACAGAGCCCCAGTTTGGATCAGAGGACCTCGTGCCCCTGGGGCTCTTCTCCCAGACCCCCTTCCTGCCGCAGTTGGCCGTGGGACCCAGGGCTGCTCGATAGGATCTAAATGGGAGTCCCCTTGGTGGGTTCTTAAAAGGCATTGTTTTCCTAAAAATGCCAGCATAGGCCTTTCCCCCTTCACCCTCCCATCTTCTTCCTTCCCTGCGTGAGGATGAGCACCACATGCTAAGGACGGTGGGCCAGGAGCTGGAAGGAGACTGTGTCCTTGATGACTCCCTCTAGCAGCCGCCCAGCCCTTCCGAGAAACCCAAAACCCTGTTTGGTCAAGCTTGGAAATGGGGTTTGTTACATGCAGCTGAACACGATCCTAACTGATGCACAAGGCTTTTAGGGGCTTCACAGAGTGGCCAGGAAGCCTGGAGAACTGTGCCGGGACAGAGAACACAGCCCTGTCAGGACCGCAGGGACTGTGTTAGGACACTGCTCCTGAGGTTCCTGGAATGAATCCGTACATCCTTGCCTCTCAGGATGAGCTTCAGATCCAATGTTCCGGGCAGGACAACCTGGTCCCATGCCTGGATGGTCAGAGTAGGGCGAGGGAATGCCCAGGTCCTTGGAATCCTACAGTGAGAGGCCACCTCCTGCCCGTCACCTGCTACATACTCTCAAAACTCCCTGTGCTTTCATTATGGTGACACTAAACCAAAGGCCCCCGTAATCGCGAGGCTGGGGGTGGTGCAGCACAAAGCCCGAGAGAGGGGGAAAAGGGGAGTGGGCGGGGGCAGGCTCCCAGGAGGAGGGAGTCCTGGGTGCCACACCTTTTTTTGGGGATATAATTGACATGTAACATTACATTAGGTTCATTGGTACAACATAATGATTCAATATTTGTATATATGTGAAATGATCACCACAAACAGGTCTAGTTAACATCCATCGCCACACAATTTTTTTTTACAATTTTTTTCTTGTGGAGAGAACTTTTAAGATCTACTCTCTTAGCAACTTTCAAACATGGAGCACAGTATTATTTATTTTTTAAAAAAGATTTTATTTATTTGTTCAACAGAGAGAGCGAGAGAGCACAAGCAGGGAGAGCAGTAGAGGGAGAGGGAGAAGCAGTCTCCCAGACTCGTGGGGCTCGATCCCAACACCCTGGGATCATGACCCAAGTTGAAGGCAGACGCTTAACCATCTGAGCCACCCAGGTGCCCCGCAACACAGTATTATTAACTATAGTCGCCACACTCTACATGACATCCCCATGACTTATGTGTTTGATAACCGGAAGTTATTATCTTCTGACCCCCTTCACTCATTTTGCCCACCCCTACCTTCCCACCTCTGGCAACCAGCACTCTGTATCTACGAGTTTAGTTCTTTGGGTTTTTTTCAGATTTCATAAATAAGAGAAATTGTATATTTATATTTTTCTGACTTATTTCACTTAGCACACTGCCCTCAGGGTCCATCCATGCTGTGGCAAATGGCAGGATTTCCTTCTTTTCTATGGCTGAGTACTATTCCATTGTACATATGTACGTACCACATCCTCTTCATCCATTCATTCATTGATGGACACTTAGGTTATTTCTATGACTCAGCTATTGTAAATAATGTTGCAGTGAGCACGGGGGTGCAGGTATCTTTTCAAATTCATGTTTTCATTTCCTTTGGATAAGTATCCAGAAGTGGAATTGTTGGATCATATAGTAGTTCTGTTTTTTAGTTTTTCCACTTTTTTCCACAGTGGCCGCACAAATTTACATTCACACCCACAGCGCATGAGGGTTCCCCTTTCTCCGCATCCTCACCAACACTTGTTATTTCTTGTCTTTTTGATATTAGCCACCCTAACAGGTGTGAGGTGGTATCTCATTGTGGATTTGATTTGCATTTCCCTGATGATGAGTGATATGGAGCATCTTTTCATGTACCTATTGGCCATCTGTAGGTCTTCTTTGGGAAAATGTCTGTTCTGATCCTCTGACCTTTTTTTAACTGGATTGGTTTTTGTTTGGTTGGGCTTTTTTGCTATTGGATTATAGGAGTTCTTTATGTATTTTGGATATTAATTCCTTACCAGATATGTGATTTGCAAATATTTTCTTCCATTCAGTAGTTTGCCTTTCCCTCTGTTGATGGCTTCCTGCGCTGTGCAGAGACATTTTAGTCTGATGTGGGTGGGCACACTTGGAATGCCCACCTGCTGCTTGTGCTGCTGCCACATTCCAGAGACTTCCCCCAGGGTTGCCTCCCTCCCCAGAGTTGGCTTTCCTCACTATCTGTCCACTCCTAGACCCTCCCAGCCCCACAGCCTTGGCCACCCTCCACACGGAGGGCTGCAGGGCGCTCTGGATTTGGAGACGGGTTTCCTGGGCCCTCCCATTTCTCAAATGACAAGTGCCAGAACCAAGAACTGGCGGGCAGGGAGGTTGGCAGTGGGGTGAGTGGTCAAGGTGCCAGCTGAGGTGTTGATTCTGGCCTTCAGTCCTCGCTCTGTTGTGCGTGCTCCAGACATGTCAGCGCCCATCCTGAGAGCCAGCCTGCCTGATCAGCCGTGCCGTAGAACAGAGCTCTCTCCCCTGTGCTCTCCACCATGCTTGCACCAAGTGATTCCTTCAAGGGCAGCCCCATCGTCCTGTACCCACCACCATGCAGTTCTGGGCCCCCACTGTGTGACAGGCTCTGTGCACATGTTGGAAAGGCCCTTTTGGAGCCGATCTTCCCCAAGGGGAGCAGATGTCTCACACCACACAAACACACACACACACACACACACACGAATAGACACATGGGCACAGCCTGTGGGGATGTGGGGAGGGCTGTGGAGACAGTGAGGTGGTGTGATGAGAGAGATGTGCCTAGAGTAGAGACAAGAGTGTTTCTGGGACAGAGCCTAACTGGGCCAAGACCCTGAGTCTGGGGGAGTGGGCTCTACCTGTATTTGAGGAACTGAGTGTGGGCCAGTGTGGAAGAAGCACATCCAGGGAGGAGACTAGGGGTCAGGGGGTAACATAGCCAGATCAGGTGAGCTTTCCTATGAGTAAAATGGGAGCCATAGCAGGTTTGGGACTAGGGCATGCGGCAGTGGACCTGGTGGGAAGTCATGGGTTGGGGAGAAACGTAAAATCAGTGATTTACGTAACTTAGTGATACTTTGGGGAGGGTGAGAGGAGATGAAGAAGTCACAGGTGGCCTGGACCTCTTGGTGATCGGAAGTGCCATTTCCTGAGGCGTGGGGAAGAATGAAGCATGAACAGATTTATAGTTCAGTCTGGAACATGAAAGATGAGCATTGCCTCAAGGGGAGAGGAAAATAGGCATTTGGATATGTAGGTCTGGGGCTGGGAAGAGATCTCCTTGTCCTCTCACCTTTATTCCTTCCATAAACACCTCTTGGGAGCTTCTTTGTGCCTGTTTTTGAGCTGAAGATGGCAAGAGAGCTCCTTCCAGGACTTCTAAACTTGTGGTCCACTGGGGCCCCTGTGTACCTCCTCAGCATCACATGATCCAGACTTAGCTGCTGTGATGAATAGACCCCCAAACACAGTGGCAAATAAGTCAGAGTGAGTGAGATGGAAGACGTGGCAGGGTTTGGGAGCGGGGTTGTTTACTCCTCCCACTTTATGGTCCGCTGAGGCATTCGGGGATGGGAGGGAACTCAGGCACCCTCAAGACCTCCATTTCAATTTCACCTCATTTCTATTCAAGGGGAATATTTCCATGTTCACCTTCCCCGAGCCAGCTGAGAAGGGCAAGGGCAAGGGGATGAATGTCCATTTCTTTCCTGGGGGCCGCTAGAAGGGGCACACATGTCTTTGGCCGACCTCCCATTGGCTAGGATTTAATCTAATGCCTTCAGATCTATGCTGCAAGGGAAGCGGGGAGAGACAGGCTCTGGGGAGATGCCAGGGCAGCTGTGTCCCCAGATAACCTGAGAGGATTCTTACGGTCAGGAAGAAGGAGAGTGTGGAGACTTTTGGACAGCCCATGGTCTCTACCTTGAAGTCTGGATGTTGAAAGCCATGCAGTGCCTCGATGAGGAAATCTCCCACATGGTGTCCCAAGACAATGTGAGTGGAGCATTTTGAAGTAGTGGGGGCCCTCTGGGAACCAAAGTGGGTGGCTCATTTCAGCATGCTGGTTGGCTTCTTCCTCACTCCGGGCAGTCCGATTATGGAAACTTGGAGATTCTGTTGCAAGCCTTCACCAGGCAGTGCCCCTAAATCCCTTTGGCAGGTACTCCTCCAACCTGACTTGCACACCCCCCGATGGGAAGCTCACCCCCTTACGGGCACCCTCTCCATTTCTCTGGACTCCCTGACTGGGAGAAAACCATCCTCATAGGGAGCTCTGACGTCCCCCTTGGCCATCCACCCAAGCTCTCAGTCCCGGCTCTGCCCTCTGCTCTCTGCTTGCCCCAGAAGAATCCTGCAGAAATTTGGGGTCAACAAGAGAAGTCCTCCAAAGCTGCTTTTCCACCAGTAAAAGAGAAATGTGTGGCTGTGCAAGACTCCTGGGGCAATCGAGTCCTCATGGCCAGCCCCTCCTCCCAAATGCTATGTGTTGTGATGACGAGAGGCATGATGGGCGGTACAGTATGCAGTTGAGGGACCTTGGGTAAGTTACTTCACCTCAGTGAGCCTCAGCTTCCCTGTTTGTGAATGTGAGCCAGCAGTGTAAGGGCCGGGTCTGAGTGCCACCTCTGCCGTTCACTAGCTCTGGACCCGAGGCCAAGTGCAATACCTGTCTGGGCCGCAGTTACCCCACCTTTAAAGTGGAGGTAACAGGGGATGGTACCGACCTCACTGAGGTCTCAGGAGGCCTGAAGAAGCTCAAGCTTCTGGAGAACTCGGCAGCGACTAACCACAGTAGGAGACGCCAGACTGATGCCCCCTGGGAATATTAACCAGTTCTTTTCTCCCAGATAGCTCATGCTACCGCTTAGCCCTTTCCTGCCTCGTCCTCCTTGCCCTTAGTTCAATGAGCCAGTTACTT
Organism: Neomonachus schauinslandi; assembly: GCF_002201575.2. Classification (NCBI taxonomy): domain Eukaryota; kingdom Metazoa; phylum Chordata; class Mammalia; order Carnivora; family Phocidae; genus Neomonachus; species Neomonachus schauinslandi. Next base: position 159,288,701 of record NC_058403.1, read on the forward strand.
CCTGGCTTTGACTTTCAAAATCCTAGACCCACAGGCAAAGGGAGATCTTGTGGGAGGCCTATAAAAAGCTAGTGAGAGTTTACTCTGGGCTGGAGCTCCTCCAATGGCTCTGCACACATCATTCCCTGGCACCCTGATGCCAACCTATGAGGCACGTGCTCAGTTATCCCATTTCACAGATGAGAGAACCGAGGCAGAGAGGTTATGTGTGCTGTGCAGCTCTCAGCCGTGGGTCCCCACACACAGTGAGATTTCCCCATGCTCTCCCCAGGGGTGGAGAGGGGAGGGAGACTCAGGAGGGAGCCAGGCCCCAGCCCCAGATGTGCTGGGGGTCTGGTGGGCCCTGGGAGCAGACGGGGCTTGGCCTGCCACCCGCAGACGAGAGCAGGGGTCGGTGGGGTCTCCCCTGCCAGGCGGAGTGCCAGAGCAGCAGGAGACCAGGAGAATGCACGCAGGGGCTGCAGGGCTGTGGAGAGAGGCCGGCCTTGTCTTCTGTGTGGTGGTGGGTGGGGGGGAGGTGGGCTGCAGGAGTCCTGCCAAAGGAAGACCTCGGTTGACTGGTTCATACGTCCAGGGCTCCTGGTGAAAGATGGGTGTACTCAAATTGACGGAGATCCCACTTCTGTCAGAGCAGGAGTCAAAAAATGAATTTGAGATATATAAAAAAAAAATCTTTAAAAAAAAAATTTCTTGAGCATCTGACACTGTGGATTGAATGTCATCCAGGCTCCATACTCAATATACGTCCACGATTATGGTCTTCTCGCCGTTGTTGCCCAACTGAGGCGGGGAGACAAGAGACACTCGTGTTTGTGTGTGCATTTGGCACGCATGCATGTGTATGTGCAGGTGCGCACGTCCGTGTGTATGTATGTCTTGGTACGTGTGCCTCTCTGTAGGTGTGCGTGTGTGTGTGCCTTGTGCATGTGTGCCTTTCCCCCAGTGTGTTGCCTGCACCAGCCTGACCGTGCACAGCCGGTCCCCCATCCCAGCCCCCAGAATGCCGTTTTGTTTCTCACCCTTTCATATTCAAATGTCGGCCTGGCTCCCAGCATGCCCTGGGGATTTATGGCCTGATTGTGTATTGTTGGAGTCTGGTGAGTGGGTGAGCTCATCATTTGGCTTGTGATGGTAATTCCTGCCTGAGCCTGGGGGCCCCCCATCTGCTTCAGAGGGGCTTGCTTGTGTCCATGTCCCTTGTTGCTAGGTGCCCAAGCCATCCATTCAGTCCAGAGATATGGAATAATACAAATACCAACAATAGCTAACATTTCTTGATTGGGGGTTGACTCTGTGCCAGATGTGGTTCTAAGGCCTTTGCATGTTCTACCTCATTTGAGCTCCATTCTACTGGATGGGGAAACTGAGGCAGGGGAAGCCGCCCAAGGGCAGATGGCCGCCACCACCCTGACCCGCCATCCATCCTCAGGCAGCCTGGTGTCAGCCCCATTTTCCACCCCGGCTCCCTTTCCCTCCTCTGGGCCATTTGGCCCCATCATATGGCTGGCCTCAGGGCTGGCCTCCTCCCTTACATCCCAGGCCCTGCTGGAGCCTCAGGCCTGCTTCCTGGAGGCTCCCCCATCCTCAGCACAGCTGTTGGGACGCCCTTCCTAAAACTTCCACCCCTCTTCACTTGGGCTCCCATGCCTCCCCATTGTGCTTGAGCCAAAGCTCAAGTTTGTCCTGGCATTTAGGGCTCCACTGGAACCTGGTCTTGTCCCCCAGCCTCAGCAGGGTTGTCCTGGGGCAGGTAGAATAGGCAGAGGGCAGAGCTGGGACCAGTACTGAGCTCCGCAGTGGGAAAGGCAAGCAAGTGGGCTGCTGGGAGCTTTGAACTTGGAGCTGACCCAGGTATCCATGGTAAGAGGTGGCCATTGAGGCAGGAGCAACGGGGGACACTCAGCCTCAGATGGCTCTATTGGAGGCAGCTCAGTCACTGTTCCTCCACGCCCTGGGCCTCTCTGACCTCAGATGCCCCTGCTCCACCCTTGCCTGCAGGAGAGGGGGAGGAGAGGGGATCTCCATAGGTCCATGCTGTGAGCCCCACAGAAGCCAGAGATTCACTCACCCAAGGGGCTGGGTGGCATCGTGCTTACAGTAGCCGTGGGGTGGATGGAAAAATGGGGTGGCCTGGAGCTTTGGAGTCATACACTCCTGGTTCCTCTCTCCCTTCTCTGCCAGCTGCAAGCCTCCTGGCACCTTAGTTCCCTCATCAGAGAAATGGGGCAATACCACAGCATCACGGTTACTGCTAATGCCAAGAGCTTCCAAGAAGGGCCTGCATTTGAGAAGGGCTAATTCTTCTTTTAAAATAAAAAATGGTATTTCTACAAAAGGCAGATTGATCTCCTGTGCCGTTTGCACTGGAAGCTCCTTCCGCCGTTTTTCTCTGTGGAGTCCCGGGACACTCTCCTCTTGCCTCTGCGATCTCTCCGAGCCTGTTTCCCCCCAGCACAGCGTTAGCCCTGCTTCCTTACGGCGCTCCAGGGTTAAGGCGGATGAAGCTGTGAGCGCACAGCAGGTGCTGACCCCCCTTGAGTGTGCTTCTTCCCACCAGCCAGCCTGCCCGCCTGCAGAGAGGTGCCTTTGCCGCTCCACTCGTGGAGGAAAAGGGCTTAGGAATCTTGTTACTGTTGGGTGGGTCCAGCTCCCAGACAAGACAGTGGGAATCGCATTAACCTTGGCCAGGGAGATCACCATCTGTCCAAACAGTGGGGACTGCTGCCCGCGGCCTGGGCGTCTGAAGCATCATGCCACATCACACGCTCCCTCTCAAATACTTACCCAGCAGACTGGCCTGGCCAGTCCCGCCCTCTCTGGCCTCAGTCTTCCCATCTGTACAAGGGCCTCAGCTTGCCTGCTCTAGATCATACACCCAAAATGGTTTCTCCCAAAGCTCTGGATTTTGAGCTAAGAATTGCAAGGATGGCCCACACCCCAGCAATCCTGCTCACTTTGGGTACGGGGAAACCTAGGCCTGATGAGGGAAGATGAGTCATCCAAGGTCACCCAGGAAGCCAGTGGCAGGGCTGGGACTCAGAGCCAGGTGTTTGAGCTTGGGGAGGAGTCCATGTGCCGTTAATGCCAGGAGAGTAGGTTAGGGCCACCGGCTCAGCTGTGGAGCCAGGTGTCCGCACTGGGTGAGGAGGAGCCTCCGGCATGGCTCTCGCAGCCAGAGGCTTTTGAGGAGGGTAGTCCAGCTGAAGGAGGGCCTCAGCATGCCCTTACCTGGGCACCATCCTCGGTGCCTTTTGACTGCAGGACCAGCCAGGTCTCCGAGGCTGGTGACGGTGGGCCCGGCTCACCTCTCCACGGCCATCTCCGGATGCACTGGAAGCTCCAGCCCTGCTGAGCTAGGCACCTGCCTGGGGCACAGCCTGCATTTCCTCATCTCCAGGCCTCTGCTGTGCTCATGTTGCTCTCAGGCCTGAAGAGCCCCTTCCCTCGGACAAGGTGCCTTTTCCAATCTCATTACTTACCCTGCTTTCTCCCTCCTTCTACTCTGGCCTCTTCACTGTTCCTTGCAACTCATCTTACCTCAGGGCCTTTGCACTTGCCATTCCTTCTCCTTGGAGTGCTAATTCCCCAGGGGTCCTCAGGGTTTGCCCCTTCATGTCACACAGACCTCCACTCAAATGTTCCTGTCACGAGGAGGCCTTCCTTACAACAACCCCATGGTCACTTCTGTTCCCTACCCTGCTTTCTTTGTCTCTATGTATATTTGTTTCTTGATATATATTTATATTTGTGTATTTGCCTGTCTTCTGTGCATGAGTGTGAGGTCCAGGAGGGTAGGGACTGCATCTTATTCACTGCTGAATCCTTAGTGCCTGGCACAAAGTAGGCCAAATGAGTAAACAGCTGTTGAATGAATGACTGAATGACCTTCCAATGTGGCCCTCATCAAAATGCCTTGTCACATGAGGGGTTTTAAAAAAAAATGCCTTGTCACAATATTTCTATATGTTTCTCTCACTAAACAAACTGGGAACTTCTTTAGGATAGGGACAAGTATTGCCTCTCTGTGTCCCCACTCTGTTTCCCCAGGCCTGGGCCAGAGCACATGCTTGAGAATCAACAATAAATAAAATTGATGTGGCAGCTTGTTTGCAGAGACAGCCACCACAAGTCCCCCCCATCCTTGTGCCCAGGCCCCTCTGCAGCGGGGCTTGTCCCCTCCCTGTACCTCCCAGAGGGGAATCTATTTCCCCTCTCTTTGGCCATGTAATTTCTTTGCACACTTGAACGTGGCAGAAGCGATGGTTGTATTGGTTCTGAGGCTGCGCCTTAAGAGGTCTTGTAGCTCTGTTCTCATGTCCTCTTGGAACGCTGCCCTCGGACCGCTGTGGACTGAAGCTGGCTGCCCCCTGGGGGGCCATGTGGAGGGGAACTGGGGGCACCCGCATGTACAGAAGCTGGCCTGCCCATTGGGGCAAGGGGAACAGAGGCTCCAGCCAACAGCCAGGGGCAATTACCTCTGGAACCGTCTAGCTGAACTGAATGGAGCTGCAGGAGTGAGCCCAGCTGAATGAGGACATGCCGAGATTTGCCAACTCACAGGACAGCAAGAAATAATAAATCATTTTTGGGAGCCACTACATTTTGAGGTAGTGTTTCTTACACAGCAATGAATAACTGATAACACCAACTTCCCTGATTAAAATTCCAGACATCAAGAAATCCTGAGACAGATGTGGGACAAGTCGGCTTTGGAAGAGTGTCCAGATTCCGACGGGAAGCAGGTCTAGCAGGTCTTCCAAAGGAGATCCGGAGATCTGATTATTCACGAATTCATTCATTCGGACCCATTTTCTGCCCATCCCAGTGCTGTAAGCTAGAGATCTCGAGATGGACTCTCAGCCTCTACCCTTAAAGTGCTTCCCATCTCATGAAGGAGGCAGACAGAAAAGCCATCACTGACAGTGTGAGGTAGTTAGGGCTGTGCTGACAGCAAGGATGATTATGATGATATTAGGGAAATATAATAATAATAACGTAAGCTCACTATGTCCCAGGTACATTTCTAAGCACTTTACTTGTACTATCTCATATAATTTTCAAACCAGCCCTAGGAGGGAAGTCTTGCTCTTTTCATTCGTGTTTTACAGATGAGGAAACTGAGGCACAGAGAGATTAAGAAACTTTCCTTGGATTAAGTGGTGGATCATCTCAGAGCAATGAGGGAATTTAGAGAAGGGAGTGATTATATCTGCCAGGTGGGTAAGGAAAGGCTTTTCTGAAGAGGGGCCATTTGTCTTGGCCTTTGAAGGATGCATAGGAGTCCACCAGGCAGAGAAATAGTGGGAACAACATGTGCAGGCCTGAGGCAAGATGAAGAAGCCAGAGTCAGCCCAGCCCAGGGCCCTGCACTGGAAACCATGGCATTTTACCTTGTCTTCTGGCACGGGAGCCAGGCAAGGGAGCGAGTCATAGCCCAAGAGACAGAAGCAGAGGGCTTGCAGGATCCAGGTGGGTGGCACGTGGGCTGAGACAGCATCTCAGCAAACGAACCCCGGTCTGAGGGACGTGACAGTGGGGCCGCTCAGACACACTCCTTCCCCAGACACCCCAGAATCCTGGTCCTCTGTGAGGGGCAGCCCCTCTGCCCGAGACACACAGGGACAGGGGAGAGAAAGCCTTGGAGGCTGGATCCCATGCTGAAGAGTAGTATAGAGGATGCAACTTGGGGAGACTCGTCTGTTATGTACTCACTATTTATTGAACACTTTGATATAGGGCATATATGGTTTTTCCTTCAAACTAGGACACTTGGAGAACAAATGGGGCACTATTAATAGTTACCCCGGGATGAGAGGCGTAAATCAGGACATACAGTCACACAGCATACGTGGCACCTGCCGTGAGCTTTACAATTATTAACTCGTTTAATCCTCTTGACAAATCTCATAAAGGGGTTTGCTATCCCTGCCATTTACCAGATGAAGAAGCACAGAGAAAAGAAATTCACATACATTGGCACTTACTCTTTGTTGGGCGCCGAGCCACACCATTTCACAGAAATCTCTCTAACCCTGACCACAGATCTGTAAAGGACATTTGGGGAACTCCATTCAGAGATTAAAAAAACAGGCTCTGAGACCCAACCCACGTCCAAAGGATCCCCAATCTCAACCTCTCTCTGCCTGACTGGCTCTCCTTGGAACATACATACCAACCCTAACCTCCTGCTTGCCTACTTTTTTTCTTTTCTTTTTCACACATCCCCCCTCCCCCACCCCGTGCCAGGGGGATTGTAGCCCAGAGAGAGGTGTGTCTCCAGCAGAAGAATGGGTGTGTTCCTTTAGGTGGGATGGGAACAGTAAGAGGAGGAGGAGGGGCCTGGCTGTTGGGCTGGGGCTGTGGGTGGGTTGGAGGGAGTGGACAGTTGGCGGTGGAATGGCCAAGTTGGATCTTTAGGCTCAGGCGCTCTGTCTTTCTCTGTGTTCTTCTTCTTCTTTTTGGTTTTTCTAAAGATTTTATTTATTTATTTGTCAGAGAGAAAGAGAGAGAGAAAAAGAGAGAGTGGACACAAGCAGGGAGAGGGAGAAGCAGACTCTCCGCTGAGCAGGGAGCCTGATGTGGGACTTGATCCCAGGACCCCGGGATCATGACCTGAGCCGAAGGCAGATGCTTAACCGACTCAGCCACCCAGGCATCACTCTCTGTCTCCTTCTGTCTCTCTCTCTCACCTTCTCTCTCAAGGAAGCAGGTGCACAAAGAATGCCTGTGTGGACGGGGCAGACTTTTCGAAGGGATTCCACCACTCAGGACTGGGTTCTGGCTGCCTATCTCTTCTGCCAGTCACTGACTCGCTGTGTGACTTTGTGCAGGGCCCTTCCTGATCTAGGCTGCACTCAGTGTCCCATCTAGAACTCCAGGAACAGAGACTCCAGGCCCTCTTAGAGCCTTGGGTTCTGTAGCTGGCTGTGCAGTGGATGGGGACTCTGGATTCAGGGCCCGGTGGCCTGGGTTCAAATCCAGGCTCTGCCTTTTCAGACGTCTGACCTTGTGGCAAGTTATTTAACCTACCTTTATGTGCTCATCTTGAAAACGGAATGATGGCGAAGATGATGATGATGATGATGATGCTTCATTAGGCTGCTGTGCAGGTTAATCAGTGAATAGTGCTTAGAGCAGTGCCTGAAACAGAGGAGGGGCTGTGTTGCATTTGTTACTATTATCTTCCAGGGTGAACATAAGAACAGAGACTCAAAGGGAGGGGTCCAGGGTGAGCACAGGAGGGAGTGTCTGGCTGTGGGCAGGCCCAACACAACCTTGCAGCGAGAACAGACAGGACATTGTGCACTGGTGGGAGCCTGGCAGGCTGAGGGAGCCATGCCCGGGCACCTGCTGGGAACAAGGGTGACCGTGGAGGGTGGGGAGTGGGCAGGGTGCCCAGGAATCTGGTCTCACTTGCTGTGGCCAGAGCTGGAGGGACCAAGCCCCCGGCCAGCCCGGTAACTGTCCAACCTCAGCCATTTGGGCGCCATCCTGGAGATTTTTACCTTATGAGTGAACATTACTATAATTTATTTCACGCTTGTCTTAATTTTAAATTTATTTTTTAATTTAATTTTTTTTCAGGATCTGAGTTATGCTCACATGGTTCAAAAATCAAAAAGTTTAATAAACACTTTGGGGAGAGTCTGCCTCCAGCCCTGTCTCCCACCACCTGGCCCTTCCCCACAGGCCAGGCTATTAGGCTATGTCAATAAATATAATGTATGCATTTGATATATTTCCCCCCATTTTAAAGACAATACAAAGCATGCAATGCACACTGTCCTACAACATGCTTTTTTTGCTTCATATTTTTTTATTTTTTTTAAAGATTTTATTTATTCACTTGAGAGAGAGAGGGAGAGAGAGAGAAAGAAGGAGCAAGCAGGGGGAGGTGCAGAGGGAGAGGGAGAAGCAGGCTCCCCGCTGAGCAGGGAGCCCGACGCGGGGCTCCATCCCAGGACCCTGGGATCATGACCCGAGCCGAAGGCAGACGCTTAATCAAGTGAGCCACCCAGGCGCCCCTCACTTAATATTTTCTAAAGCAACTTTTCTACTTAGGTGGATCTAAATGACAAAAGACAGCACCACTTCTTGTAAACAGAAGTACCCCTGACAAGAAGCACATGGGAATAGAGCAAGGCCAATAAATCCCAGCAGCATCCTATTGTCAATGGGAATCCTGAGTTCAAAGTCTGCCTTCTCTCTGTCCCAGTTGGACCAGGAAATGTTAGAAGTTGAGACACTCAGCACCACGCTAACCCCTGTTCTGTGAGATCATCAAAAGGACTAAAAAGATTTGGATGGGAAATTTCTTTCTCATCTTGGAATTCCGTGTATTTAATACAGCATTGCCTTTCTATATTTTTTCTTGATCAATCAATCTAGAAGTTTTTCCATTTTGTTGAACTTTTTCAAAGAACTGGCTTTTGGTTTCATTGATTTTCTCTATTTTTCTATTTTCTATTTCATTAATATCCTTTCTAACCTGTATTGTTTCCTTCCTTCTGCTTGGTTTATGTTGAGTTTGCTCTCCTTTTCCAGGTTATCCATAATAACCTATATAGATTAGGTTTTTGATAGGAAGTCTCTCTGCTTTTTGAATCTAGGCGTTTATAACTATGAATTTCTTCTAAGCACTGCTTTAGCTGCATCCCATATGTTTAGGAATGTTGTATCTTTGTATTCATTCATTTGAAATAATTTTTATTTTATTCAAAGTATTTTCTAATTTCCCCTGTGATTGGAAAGGAGTGTGTTGTTTCATCTCCACATAGTCGTGGAAATTAATATTCACATATTTTAATTTCCACAAATTTCTTTCTGACTTCAATCTATTGTGATTGGAGAACATAGTTAGTATAATTTCTATCCTTTCAAATGTATTGAGATTTGTAACATATCATACATCTTAGAGAATGTTCCATGTGTACCTGAGAAGAACATACATATCCTACTGGGTTGGGTGGAGTATTGTAGATGTCTATTAGGTCTATTTGATTTGTAGAGATGTTCAAACATTTATTTCCTTTTTGATTTTCTCCCTTGTTGTCCTATTCATTATTGAAAATAGGATATTGTAATTTCCAGTTATTATTGTTGAATTGTCTATTTTTCTCATCAATTCTGTCACTTTTTCCTTTATGTATTTTGGGGCTCTGTTATTAGGTCCATATATGTTTTTAATTGTTATACCTTCCTGTGGACTGACCTTTCTTATCCTTCTTTATCTCTAATAACATTTTTTTCTTTTAAAGTCTATTTTGTCTGATATTACCATTCCAGCTTTCTTATGGTTGCTGTTTGCATGATTTATCTCTCCCCATCCTTTCACTTTCAATATCTTAGTGTCTTTCAATCTGAAGTGTTTTTCCTACAGATGTCATAGAGGTAGAACTCATTTTTTAAGTCCAATCTGACAACCTCTGCCTTTTGATTGGATTGTCTATTACCATCACATTTATTGGTATTACTGGTGTCATTGGACTTATGTCTGCCACTTTACTTTTTGTTTTCTATGTCTTTTCTGTTCCTTTATTCATCCTTTACTGCTTTCTTTTGCGTTTAGTGAGTCTTTTCTAATGTAGCATTTAAATTCCTTTAATCAGTTTTTTACTATGTAATTTGAAATTATTTGCTTACTGGTTGCTCTAGGACTTACCATAATACATCTTAACTTTTCAGAATCAGCTTTAGATTCATACTAGCTTAATTCGAGGTAGAAATACAAATGTTACTTTTATGTAGCTCTATTCCCTTTTCTCTCTTTTTGGGTGATATTGTTGCTATGTATATTATGTATAATATATATAACTATTACAAACCCAAAACATATTGTTATAATTATTAGCTTACATAATTTTATGTCTTTTCAAGAAGTTAAGAGATGAAAAGAGAGTAAGAGTATGCTCATAGATTTCATGTTAACCTTCTTATTTAGCTTTCTGGTTATTTTCATTTGTTCCTATGGATTTGATTTACCATCTGGAGTCATTCTTTCAGCTTTGCTCCCACCAACCTCATGTTGGGTGGTCATTTACTTTCAGCCTGAAGAACATACCTTATTATTTCTTATATGGTAGGTCAGCTAGCAACAAACTCTCTGTTTTGTTTACCTGTAATGCCTTTAATTCACCTTCATTTTTGAAAGACAGTTCTGCTGGATATAGGATTCTTGGTAGACAGGTTTTTTCTTTGAGCATTTTGAATATGTTATCTCATTGCCTTCTGGCCTCCATTGTTTCTGATGAGAAGTCTGGAGTTTATCTTATTGGGATTCCTTATACATGGGTCATTTTTCTCTCGCTGCTTTCAAGATTTTCTCTTTGTCTTTGGATTTTAGCGTTTTTACTATGATGTGTTTGTCAGTCTGTTTGTATTTATCCCACTCAGAATTCACTGAGCTTCCTGGATGTGTGATTTAACGTTTTTCAATAAATTTGGGCAGTTTTCAGGTATTTCTTTGAATATTATGCATTGTGCTTAATGATGTCCCACGTTTATCTAAGGCTCTGTTCATTGTTGTCATTTTCCCCCTCTGCTCTTCAAATTTCACAATCTCTATCAATTTAGCTTCAAGTTTACTGATTTTTTCTTATGCCAGTTAAATATATTGTTGAGCCCTTTTAGTGAATTTTTCATGTCAATTATTGCATTTTTCAAACCCAAAATTTCCATTGGATTCTTTTTTATATTTTTTATCTCTATTGGTATTCTCAATTTGATATGGCATTGTCATTATACCTTCCTTTACTTCTTTAATCATGGTTTCATTTAGTGCTTTGAACATATTTACAATTGATATTTTGAAGTCTTTGTTAAGTGCAACATCTGGTCACTGTCACAGGCAGTTGTTATTACCACCACCCCCACCCCAGGGTATGGCTCATAATTTCCTAGGCTTTTTTTTTTTTCTTGTATGTCTCATAATTTTTTGTTGGAAACTAGACATCTTAAATGATGTAGCAAATCTGGATACTAGTTCTCCTTTTAGGGGCTTGTTATTATTTCTTTGTTTACTTTTTTGGTGACTTGCTGGATTATCCTATTGAAGTCTATTTCTCCCAGCCCCTGCAGTGTGTAGCCTCTGATGTTACTCCTCTGGGGGCACAGCCTTGGGAATACCCAGAGTTATCCTGGGATGACTTGGTTTTACAGGGCTCTCTTTGACTGTCTCTTTCCCTGGCTGCACCCAGCTATTAAGCTCCATTAATTGCTGGCTGATTGCCTATTGTTTTCAACGATGCCCTGGGGCATACATTTCTTCACAAACACATCCAATCAAAACCAGGCTCCTTTGAACAGATAGTTCCTAAAGTCAGTGTTGGAGATTTTCTATAACCACCCCCAGAGGTTTCTTCCCAGCCTTCTCTCTTTCTGGTTCTCCCCAGAAAAATAGCTGGTTTATAGTTTACACTATATTTCCAATGAATCTATCAATCTCTTCCCAATTGCCTTTCACCATGCCTCCACTGTTTTTGAGTGTGCTCTTTCACTTGAACTTCTCCACACTGGGTTGCAAATGAAATCATTTCCTTTGGAGAGAGTTGTACCTCTCTTTTCTATGGCCTGCTTCTCCCTTCATAAAATGTCTCTGATGTGTAGCCCTGGTCCTGGGAGTGGGGCAGTGGTGAGCTTCTCTTTGAATGACACCCCAAATTTAGGATCCAAAAGCTCAGTATATGGGAAGAAGCAGCCCTGGGTCTTGATTAGGCTCTCTTGGTATAGAACCCTTGCTCCATGAGATGGGACAAGAGTTATTGAGGCTCTAGTATCTCTGTGGATCTGTGCCCAGGTATAGCCTTTATACCATGAGCAGGGGTTGAGTAGAAGAAGGAAGAAGGAACTCCCATCTCTTGGCTGCACTTGCCTGGAACTTAGACTCAGCAATAGGTAGCTGGGACAGAATGAGAAATGCTGATGCTCTTCCCTTCTTGGGAAGACAGCCCCTGACTAGGAGCTGGGGAGAGAGGAAACCCTGTGTTCTTGGATGTACCAGTCTGTCTCATTGAGCTGGGAGTGGGAAAGGATGGAGTAGATCTTGGTTTAAATACTACAAACTTGTTGCTCTTACTGAATTTTAGTACATTTTTCTGAATAATATATTCATTTGCTCTATGCCCTTATTTCCATATATTTTGGTTGTTTTAAAATTTTTTCGCTGATTTCTTTTTTTTTTTTTAAGATTTTTTAATTTATTTATATGACAGAGAGAGACACAGCGAGAGAGGGAACATAAGCAGGGGGAGTGGGAGAGGGAGAAGCAGGCTTCCTGTGGAGCAGGGAGCCCAATGCAGGGCTCGATCCCAGGACGCTGGGATCATGACCTCAGCCCAAGGCAGACGCTGAACGACTAAGCCACCCAGGCGCCCCTTTTTCACTGATTTCTTTGGAGAGCGGTCCATTGAGCTCCTCATGCTGTCATGCTGGAAATGGAACTCACAAAAATATTGTCTTATAATAGCTTCTAGAAGCTATGTTGCTTTGCCTTTCATATTTAGGTCTATAATTCACCTGAATTTGATTTTTGTGTGTTTGATGTGAAGTAGGGGTTAAGTTTCCTCTTATCTTCTATTGAAGAAATTGTCTTTTTCTCATTGCTCAGATGAGTCTCCTTTGGCATAATTTCAATGTCCAAATATGGCTGGGTTTGTTTCTAAACTTTCTATGCTGTTCTACTTATCTATTTATCTATTTTTGTGCTGATAAACTATACCATTTTTGTGTTAATTTACTGAGGCTTAATGGTAAGTTTTCACTTTATCTTAGCTATGCCTCTTGTATATCCATACAAATTTTAGAATTCCCTTGTCAATTGTCTTCTTGTCAAAAACTCCTCTAATAGTTTAGTTGGGATTGCATTGGTTGATTTTTTAGCACTTAAGAGCGGACTCCTGAACATGGTTATTTAGATTGAGTTGACAGACTCTGACCAGCAGACCAAATCTTGCCCACAGCCTGTTTTTGTGTGACCCTTGAGTTAAGAATGATTTTTACATGTTTAAAGAGTTGTCAAAAAAGAATATGTGAAAGAGATCATATTTCTCAGTTTTGATTGCTACTGTTTTGTTTAAGATTTTCCAACTATGTTCATGAATATAATTGGCCTGTAATTTTCCTTTCTTATGATGCCTTGTTGAAACCAGGCTATTGGTATCAAGATTATGTTGCCCTCATAAACTAATTAGAGAGTTTTCCTTCTTTTTCTATTATCTGGAAAAAAATCTGTGGAAAATTGACTCTATTTCTTCCTTATGAATTTGGTAGAATTTGCCAGTGTATCCATTTTTCTGGGTGGAAAACATTTAAATACAGATGACATTTCTGTAATAGCTATAGGATTACTCACACTTCCATTTCTTCTTATCTCATTTTGATACTTTGCATTACCTTAGGAATTTGCCCATTTAACCAAAATTTTCAAATTTATAGGTATAAAATTGTTCATAATAGCATCTTATTTTTTAAATGTCTGCAGAATCTGTAGAGATGCCCCCTTTTAATTAATAATTTATGTCTTCATTCTCTCATATCCTCAGTCTGATATTTTCATTATTATTTTCTTCCTACTTCCTTTTTTGGGGTTTATTTTGTTTTCTTTTTCTAACTTCTTGTGATGATTCACTGTTTCTTTTCAGCCTTTCTTCTTTTTGAATACTAAAAATTTTTAATTACTTTTAAGCACTGTATTAGTTTCAGTCAAAAGTTCTGATATGTAACATTTTCATTATCTTTCAGATATATTTTATAACTTTCACTGTGATTTCTTCTTTGACTCACTGGTTATTTGGAACTGCATATTTTAATTTCCAAGAATGTGAGGATTTCCTAGTTATTGATTTCTATCTTAATTGTATTGTGGTGAGAGTGTACTTTGGGTGATTTTGTGTCTTTTCTTTACAGCCTAGAATATGATCAATTTTTTGACAATGTTCCAACTGTGCAGGAAAAATAAACATTTTGTATTTGCACATGCAGTGTTCTATACGTATTAATTAGGTGATGTCTGTTTGCCATGTTGTTCAAACCTTATGTATCTTTAATGATTTTTTGTGTTTTACTTTTATCAATTACTGAGAGAGGTGTTTTATAATCTGCCTATATGATTATAGACTTGTCTGTTTCTCCTTATAGTTCTGAAAATTTTTTCCTTTATATATTTTGAGGCCAGGTGTATCTAAATTTAGAATTGCTAAATAGTCCTAGTAAATTGAATTTTTTAATAGTGTGACATGCCCCACTTTATATCTCTACTAACGCTTTTTTTTTTGCTTTAATGTTTGCTTTGCCTGGTATTAACATAACTATACTTGCTGACTTTTGGTCTTATTGTTTGTCTGCATATGTCCCATCCTTAACTTTCAATCTATTAATTATCTTTTACTTCAAATGTATCTTTTGGAAACAGCATATAGTTATAGCATTTAAAAAAATCCAATCTATCTTTTTCTTATAATTAAAACTTTTTAGACAATTTACATTTTATGTAGTTATTCCTACATCTGGGCTTAAATTTAGCATCTTACCAAATGCTTTTTATTTATTCAACCTATGCCATTTTCCTTACTCTCTACTTCAATGACTACTTTTGTATTTATTAAAATGTATTTTATTTTTTATTTTTATTTTTTTAAAGATTTTATTTATTTATTTGACAGAGAGAGACACAGAGAGAGAGGGAACACAAGCAGGGGGAGTGGGAGAGAGAAGCAGGCTCCCTGCTGAGCAGGGAGCCCGATGCGGAGCTCCATCCCAGGACCTTGGGATCATGACCTAAGCCAAAGGCAGATGCTTAACCAACTGAGCCACCCAGGTGCCCCAATTTAAATGTATTTTAAAGATTTTATTTATTTATTTATTTTTTTTTTTTTTTTTTTTAAGAGTTTATTTATTTATTTGAGACAGAGAGAATGAGAGACAGAGAGCATGAGAGGGAGGGGGGTCAGAGGGAGAAGCAGACTCCCTGCCGAGCAGGGAGCCCGATGCGGGACTCGATCCCGGGACTCCAGGATCATGACCTGAGCCGAAGGCAGTCGCTTAACCAACTGAGCCACCCAGGCGCCCTTAAATGTATTTTAAATCATTCCATTTTTCTCTGTTAGTTTGGAAATTATACACTCTTTTACTATTCTTTCGATTATTACCCTAGAGATTAAAATCTGCATCCTTCATTTATCAAAGTCTAATATTAATCGGTACTTTCCCCTTTCTTAGACACTGCAAGGACTTTGACATATTTGACATATCCTCCTAATTTTTATGTTGTTGCTGAAATTTATTTTAATTCCCTATATATTTTTAACATTCTAGACATTACTAATTACAGTAGCATTACTATTGTCAGTAAATTTCTTTTAGACCTGTGTGCATATATTTTAAGTTTTTGTTTTGAAATATCTTTAGACTTACATAGTACCTTTCATCCAGCTACGCTCAGTGTTATTATCTTACATAACCATAGTACAATGATCAAGACCAGACAATTAACATGATGCAGTGAACTGAACTGCAGACCCTATTCAGTTCTTTTTTTTTTAAGATTTTATTTATTTATTTGAGAGAGAGAGAGAATGAGAGAGAGCACATGAGAGTGGGGAGGGTCAGAGGGAGAAGCAGACTCCCTGCCGAGCAGGGAGCCCGATGCGGGACTCGATCCTGGGACCCCAGGATCATGACCTGAGCCAAAGGCAGTCGCTTAACCAACTGAGCCACCCAGGCGCCCCGACCCTATTCAGTTTTTACATGAATTCACATGTGTGTGTGCTTACAGTTCTATGAAGTTTTATCATATGTGTAGATTCATGTAACCATCCCATAATCAGAATATAAAAATTTTCATTGTCTTAAACTCTCATGCATCCCTTTTGTAGTCATGCATTTCTCTCACCCCTTACACATTACAGCCACTGATCTGCTCATAATTATAACTTGGTCATTTTAAGAATGTCATATAAATAAGAATCATACAGTATGTGACCTTCTGAGACTGGCATTTTTTCCCCCTCAGTATAGTGTCTTTGAGATCTAGCTAAGTTGTATGTATCAATAGTTCATTTATTTTTATTGCTGAATAGTATTCCATGGTAAGGATATGTTAAAATTTGTTTAACTATTCACCTGTTAAGGAACATTCTGGTTGTTTCTGGGTTTTGCCTTTTACAAATAAGACAGCTATGAACATTTGTGCACAGGTTTTTGCATGGACATAAATTTTCATTTCCCTGAGATAGACACCTGAGAGTGATTGCTGTTTTATTATAGTTTTTTTAATTGAAATATCTTTGACATATAACATTGTGAAAACTTAAGGTGTACATACACTGACTTGGTACATTTATATATGGTAATACGATTATCATTATAGTGAAATAGCACTGCTATCACAGCACATAATTATCATTTCTTTTTTTTAATTGAGATATAATTGACAGGTTATATCTCAGTGAAAATGTATTGTATTGCAGTTTTAAAAGAAACTGCCAAACTGTTCTCCAGAGTAACTATAGCATTGTACATTCCCATGAGCAATGAAAGGAGAGATCCTGGCTTAAAGTTTATTTTGTATGATTTTAATATAGCCACTCTAGCTTTCTATGGTTGCTATTTATATAGTATATATTTTCTATCCTTTTGCTTTCAAGTTATTTGTCTTTGCATCTAAGGTTTATCTCTTGTCAAGAGTTCATAATTGGGTCTCTCCTTTACATCCAGTCTGACAATCTCTCTTTTTAGATTGGGATGTTTAAACCATTCATATTTAATGTAGTTATTAATACGGTTGGATTTACATTTGCCATTTTGCTATTTGTTTTCTGTCTCTTTTTTATTTGTTTTTCTGTTTTTCCTTGACTGCTTTCCTTTGTATTAAATAAATATTTTTTAGGGTACCAGTTTAATTTTTCTGTAGATTTTTTCCTACATTTTGGGTTATTTTCTCAATTCTTGCTCTAGGAATTTCAATATGCACCCTAACTTATCACTGTTACTTCAACTTAATACTAACTTACCCTAGTAGACTACAAAAACTTTGCTCCAATAAAACTTTATTCCCTTTCCCCTTTATGCTGGTATTTTCATGATATTACATCTACATATGTCATAAACCCAACAATACAGTGTTATAATTTTTGCTTTATGAAACATTATGTATTTTTTTAAATGTTAAAAGAAATGAGAAAAATGTTTTAATAGAATCTTTTATATTAAATCATATATTTATCATCTTTGGTGTTTTTTGTTTCTTCCTATGGATTGGATTTACTCCCTAGAGTGATTTCCTCTCAGCCTGGAAGACTTCTTTTAGGATTTCTTTAAAAGTACATAAGTCAGCAATAAATTCTGTCAGTTTTTGCTTATCTGGGAATGTCTTAATTTTGCCTTAATTTTTGAAGGATAGTCTCGCTGGGTATAGTAATTTTGGCTGACAGCATTTTCCTTTCATCACTTGGAATATGGTGTGCACTTCCTTATGGTTTCCACTGTTCCTGAGGAGAAGTCAGCCATTACTCTTCCTGCTGCTCCTCTGTATGTGAGCCATTTTTTTTCTTGCTACTTTCAAGGTTTTGCCTTCTCTTGCCTTTCAGTTTTGTGTCTACATATGGATCTCTTTTCTATTTCCATCTCAGGATTTGTTGAGCTCCTTAGATATGTGGTTTAGTATTTTTCATCAAATTTGGGAAGTTGGGCCATTATTTCTTCAAAAACAATTTCCTGCCTCCTTCTTTCTTTGCTCCTTTTGGCACTCCCATTACACATATGTTGGTGTGCTTGATGTTGTCTCATGGGTCTCTGAGACTCTCTTGATTTCTCTTCAATCTTGTTTACTCTTGGTTCTTCAGACTGGATAATTTCTGCTGACATATCTTCGAGTTCATGGGTTCTTTCTTCTGCCATCACAAATCTGAATCCTTCCAAGGATTCCTTTCATTTCAGCTGTGTTTTTCAGCTCCACAATTTCACTTTGATTCTTTTCTATAATTTATGTCTCCTCATCAATAATTAGTTTGTTGGTTCACTGTTGTCATACTTTCTTTCAGTTCATTAACTATTATTTCTTAGTTATTTGGACGTTTTCATACAAGTTTCTTTGAAGTATTTTTCTCCAAGTCAAACATCCAGGGACACTCAGCAACAGTTTCTACTGAGTGCTCTTTTTCCTCTTTTTTTTTAATAAAAGATTTTATTTTATTATTTGACAGAGTGAGAGCAGGAACACAAGCAGGGGGAGTGGGAGAGGGAGAAGCAGGCTTCCCGCCGAGCAGGGAGCCTGATGCAGAGCTCTATCCCAGGACCCTGGGATAATGACCTGAGCCGAAGGCAGACGCTTAACAACTGAGCCACCCAGGCGCCCCTGAGTGCTCTTTTTCCTAAGCATGGGTCACACTTTACTGTTTCTTTTCATATCTCATGATTTTGTTGAAAATTGGACATTTTAGATAATGTAGTAGCTTTGGGTTCTGATATGATATTTTCACCCTGGAAGTTATTGATATTTTGTGTTTAGTAACTTTTGTTTGTTTAGTAACTTCCTTAGCTAAAACTGAAATCTGTCAACCCCACAGTGTGGCTGCTGCTGTTTTTGTTCCATTTTTTAATTCTTGTTTTTACTCTTAAGCCTAACTTCCTATAGGTCATTCCTGTGTTTGGATAGCTTAAAAGCAATCCAGTAGGTGGACAGAGGTCATGTTTAAACATTTTGAATCAATAAGGCTTCTATCTTCTCCTGATGTATGTGTGTATATAGGAGAGAGTCCGTTCAAAGTTCAGGATGTTTTAAAATATGCCTTTACCTTCACTTTCTTCTGAAAATCTCCATGTCTCTTATCTACAACTGTGTAACTCAGGGTTGGCCAGGAGCATGTGAATAGCTTGGGCTTTCTCTATTCTTTACTTCACACATGTAGGTCCTCAAGGCCTGACCCATCCTGGAAGAAGACTTGTGCCAACTGAGTTGGGGAGACTGAGAGCCACTAAAACACAAAGGCCACAGCCTCCCACTGTTTTTATCTGAATCTCAGCAGTTTTTCAAGCATAAAAGCTTCCAGGATTTGGGGCATTGAATGAAGGTGTAAAAGGCAGGGAACTAGATCCCCTTAAAGGCCTATGTGATTTTGCTCTCCTGGCAGAAAGAAGTCTATGTGATTTGGCTAGAATATCCCACACTCTACCTCTTTGGGCCACAAATGCCAATTGTGTGTCCTTGGGACTGAAGCCATAGCAGTGGAAACTGAGGCCCAGCGTGGAGAAGGGGATTGCTGCATGGAAGGCACAGAACTAGGATCCTGGCTGTTGCTCTCACAGGCCAGTAACCAGTTCAGGATCAACTTCTCTGACCCTTGACATTTCTAGTTCATGAGAAGAGAAGATGTGTTTCCTGCCCTGGCATCCCACTGCAGTGTGGGTGATGCCCACAGCCCCTCTGGAGCTTTGGCCATGCCAGTCTCTCTTTGACCCCCACATACATGGAGCTTGTCCAGTGTCAAGGCTTTCGTACCTGCTTTTCTTGGCCTGGGATGCTCTTGCCCAGTTTTCCACACTCCCCTTCAAGATCACCCGCTCAGACACTCCCCTGACCACTCAGTGGAAAGGGCATCTCCTTCATTCTCCATCACTATCTGTAGCTTCCCTTTTATTAAGTCTCTCATACTGGCCTGCAGTTATTTGAATTATTTAAGTATTTGTTTCTGGCTTGCTTCTCCCTTCCTAAAGGGAAAGTCCCCAAGCTCAGGGACTGGTATGTCCTTTACACCTATCCCCAGTACTGGGGCTGGTGGCCAGACAACAGACATGCCAGTGCATGTGCAGTGGAAGGCTACACAGAAGAAGGAGTGAGTGAATGCCCATGATCTCTCAGGACCCTCACATGGAACTCCTCTGTGCGGGGTCAGGCCCCACGTGGCATGAGGACAAGTGTGCCAAGAACTGGGGAGCTATGTATGTGTGTGTATAAACACAGACTTTGTTTCATTATCCAGCAATGTTTTCTGGGGAGACTTTCATGTGCTGGGAGTGAACAAAACTGATGAAATGTCCTGCTATTCTGGATATACAGGATAATTATATATTATCACTTAATACCTGATCTGATAACAGCTGTTAGAACTAGAGCAGGGGGGAGGAGAAAGTGCTGGAGGGACCCGCTGCAATTTAAAGTAATATATATACAATGGAATATCATTCAGCCATGAGAAAGCAGGAAATCCTGCCATTTGCAAGGTGGATGGACCTCAAGGCCATGGTGCTAAGTGAGAACGGTCAGACAGAGAAAGTCAAATCCTGTATAATCTCACTTATATGTGGAATCTAAAAAAAACAACAACAAAAAACTGAACTCGTAAAAACAGAGAATAGAATGGTGGTCACCAGGGGCTGGGAGGTGAGGGAACTGGGGAGTTGTGGTTTAAGGGTACAAACTTGCAACCAGTAGATAAATAAGTCCTGGAGATTTAATGCACAGCACAGTGATTATGGTCAACAATGCTGTATTATAAACTTCAAAGCTGCTAAGAGGCTAGATCCTAACTTTTCTCAACACAAAAAGGAAATTGGAATTATGTGACCTGATGGAGCTATTAGCTAATGAATGAATAATATTGCAATATTTAAATGTATCAAATTATCAAATCAAGGCTTTTTACACCTTAAACTTGCACACTATTTATGTCAATTATATCTCAACTAAAAAAACATAAAACAATGTATATATCTCTCTGAGGTTATTATATACAAATACAGTAACATATAACACATTGTGCATCCTATTCATTCAACATTGTATAAAATATATTACATTATATGTTATAATGTATAATATACATTATATATATTATATGATACCATATACATATATAATTATACTATATAATAAATTTTATGATCATGATACATAGATAATGATTATATACAACACCGTATTATGTGTTCTATTATATATATTCCCATGAAGTTCTGATCCACAGGCAGGTTCGGGGACAACTTCTGTGGGGACATGGGTGGTGCCTTTGGGGACTCCTCAAGACTAAGATGCCACATGGCCCTGGCCCCAAGTCCCACAGCTGTCACTTTCACAGTGATTGCATGGCTCTGAGACTCAGCCTCTCTCCTGCACAGAGGAGGTAAAGGTTCCTCCCTTGGGGGCTCTGGGGAGGATTGCCTGAAATGGGATTGAGGGAGTGATAAGTGCCTGCTGTATACCATTTAATTCCCACAGCCAGCAGGCTGAGGCTCAGCTAACAGCCCACAGTGTAGGAGCCACCATTCCTCTGAACTTAAAAAAAAAAAATATGGACATTAAAAATGTACTGGGGATTGAGAGCATGGCATAATCATTACACAATAGTGCACCCTCCTGAGCCTCTCACCCAGAGCCGGCCCTCATCAAACTCTGTTGTTCATGTTTGATCCCAGAGTCTTTATTTGTATGCCTGTGGGGGGCAAGCTGAGGGGTTGCCTAGAACAATTTCAAGGAACTCCCACACTTTACAGATACTACAAAACCGTCATCGCATCTTAAAAAATGGACAATAATTCCTTAATATTTTCTGACTTGGAATGTATTCAGTTGTTCTTGTTCATTTCAAGAGTGTTTATTTTTTTCCCAATGGATTTAATCAAACCAGGATCCATACAAGAACCACATATTGCATTTTGTTTATAAGTCTCTTAAGTGTCTTTTAAATCTGTAACCCTTTTTACTTTCATGCCTTTTATTTCTTGAACAAACCTAATCACTTGTCTTGTAGACCAGTACATGCTTTGGAATGAATGAATGAATGAATTGAATGAATGAGTTAGTGAATGAATGACAGCTCATATACATCCTTTTGGTCTTTTTGCCGGGAAAGTGGAAGAGTTCAACCCTGGGCCTTGGAAGGTGTGTATACCCCGTGGTGCTTGAATTTACTTATTGATTGTCTTTTTGGAAATCTTTATTTCCCCAAACTCATCTAAACAACTGACCTCTGGCAGGAAATGTGGATGTGGCAGGGTCTCGTGTGAGCACCTGCCACGCCCCATCCTGAGCGGGAGTGCTCCAAGAGGCTGGGCATTATTTATGGAGATGTCCCAGTGACAGGGGGAACTTCTGGCCAGGAACTGCCGGTGGTGTCACATCCTTAACCTGGCTGACATCGGAATGCCCTGGGGGGAGCATTTCTCCAGGAAAGGATGGTGGGTCAGGAGCCCCCATGGCGTCTTTTCAAAGCAATAATAAAGATATCAGAAGGGCAATCTGTCAGGTGCAGACGTTGGTGGTGAGTGCTGAAGCCAGGCAGATGGCGCAGAGGAGAAGGACGGGGCTGGGAACCAGATGTTACGTTTCCTGAAAATAGACATGTCAGGTCTCTGGGGCTGTCAGGTGCCCCCTTATTACGCTATTGGGCTAAATGGAGCCACTGAGCAGTGACATCTCACTCAGCCGTGGCACCTGGCAGAGGACCCTGGTGTCTGCAGAGGCTGGGTAGGTAGGGCTACGATAGTCAGTCCTTTCCCCTAGGGGGAAACTGAGGCTCAGAGCCTGCTGCAGAAGACCGTGCACAGTGTGGCAGTGGCTCAGGGGCAGAGACTAACGGGGGCCCAGGTTTCAGTGATCAGGACCCATTGGGAGGGTTCCTCGTGTCCACTTGTTCGAGGCTCTCTTGAGCTGCCCTAGAGCTGCACGGCCCATCCCCATTTCTACTACATCATGGAGCACTTACTTGTCTTTGCACTGACCTTTATTTAAGCACATCTGCTTTTTTCCCTTAAGCAAGTGGAAACTTGATAGACTCTCTTAAAAACCCAAACAAACAAGCCCAGCATCACATACTGTAAATGAAAGAAGTGGTACAAATAAACTCTGTGACTTCTAAGTGAGGCTGGTAAGCGCGAACAAGCAGGTCCGTCTCAGGCAGCTGAGCCTGCACTCTGCTCTCTGGGTTAACAAAGGTGGAAGGCAAAGACAGGCAGGCACCGGACCTTCCCCGTGGTGCCATTTGGCGGGGGAGGGGGGGGGCGGAGAAAGGATCATGGAAACTGGCTCAGCATGCAGCACCAACATTACCTAATGCCCATGTCCCATCCAATGTCATCTTCTGGATGGGAAACTCAAGATCAACCAGGAGACCCAGGCCCACAGAGGAGGAGGGACTCACTCAAGGTCACACAGCAGGATGCTGCCTCTGGAAGCTTCATTTCTAGGAAGGTCACTCTGCTTCCTTGCAACCTGCTTGGTTCTAGTGAGCACATGCACCTGTCACTGTGTGGCCATGACCCTGGGAGAACTGCCTGCCCTCTCTGGGCCTCGGTTTTCTCTCCTTTACAATAGGAACAATAACTCTTCCTTTTCTGGGTTGGTTGTGAGACATCGTAAGAGGAGACCATTCAGTCAGTGGATGTTTACTGAACATCGTACGTCTGGCACATAATAGGTGCTCAACACATGGAATCTCCTTCACTTCTAAAAAGTGACTCTGTGGCATAATAAGCACCAGATATTAACGCCTACTCCACACCAGTGTGAGCATCTATCCACACTTAGTGAGATAGGTATTAACATAACCATTTAACTGACAAGGACACTGAGAGTCTGAGACATGAAGTCGCTTGCTCAAACATCGAGAGCTGCTCTGGACAGTGCGTAAGCCAGAGGCTCTGGCCGACACAGGGCCATGCTGGGACTCAGACCTGGGGACACAGAGGCCCAGGGAGACAAGACTCGCCTGGGGCTTCGATTCGAACGGCCAAGCTGCCTGCTGGCAATTTTAGATTCAGGCTGTTGAATTTCCAGCCTAGGAGAGAGCAAAGCCTGTCTCCGAGCCTCTTGGGGGAGTAGATGTGTAATTATTTCGGGCAGATTGAATGCTTCTGACAAAAAGAAGGAGGGAGGAGGGAATAATTAGCCCCGCTTTGCAGGCTGCTGGTATTTCTCTTGCAACGAACACTGCAGCCCGAGACGCTGTAATTAGGCCTTGGTAATAACAGGCTCCGTATCTCCCGCACCCTGTCAGGGAGAAGAATCCATCTTATCGGTAATTGTAGGGTTGGCAGTTTCTGAATGTCTCTTTCCGCTAGCCTGGGCCTTTCCTGGGGCAGGGGGGTGCTGGCAGGGCTTTCTGAGTGAACACTGCCTGGGCTGGGGTGCAGGGCGGGTGGGGGGACCAAGTCCGGAGAAGCCTCCCTCAGAGCTCGGGTGGGAGGCCCGAAGCTGCTGCCTGGATCATGGCCCCAGCCTCCCAGCCTGTCTTCCCTGCTTCCCACCCTCCTGCAATCCATTCTCCACAAGCCGCTGGAAGACGTGCAGCTAAACTGGAAGCCATGCTGTATCCCTCCTCTGCTTCACACCCTCCATGGCTCCCATCTCCCTCAGAGGCAGAGACAGAGTCCTCTCCGTGGTCTGCAAGCCTGCGTCTTTGGGGCTGTCCCTCTCTATCTCCTTCTACCTTCCTCTCACTCATTCGGCTCCAGGCCCACTGGCCTGTTCCCTGAGCACACGCCCGCACATTCCTCCCTCTGGGCCTTTGCATTGGCTGTTTCCTCCTCCTGGACGGCTTTTCCTTCATATGCTCACTCCCTCACCTCCTTCAGGTCCCTTCTCGGGAACAGCCACCCTCCAGCACTTCTTATTCACCTGTCCTACTTTATTTTTCCTCTTACCGTATTGCCTTCTAACTCACCATATATATTACTCAATACTCTGTTTTCCCCATAAGACTGTCAGCTCCGTGAGGCCAGAGGTATTTGTCTGGTTGGTTCATTGCTGTACTTGAAAGGCTAAAATAGTGCCTGTCACACAGTAGGTGCTCCATTAATGACACACAGCTGGCTTGACCTCCCCAGCCTGTGTGTTCTCTTCTTCCTGTGAAGTTCACGTCATCACCAGGGCTCCACCCAGGGGCCCTCTCCTCTAGGAAGGCTTCCAGGAATTTTCCATGCACCACACCCTCTGGTCAAGGCCTGTTGAAGACACCTGACCTCCCTCCACTCAGTCACCATCTGTCCCTCCATCGGTCACCGCGAACTCCTTTGGGGCTGAGGCCCAAGGCTGAGCGTCCTCTGGGTCCCTAGAGACTGGCCATGGCCCTGGGTCCTAGCAGGTGCTGAATAGATGTTTCTGAAGAAATGTAGGGTGGAAAGGGGCCAAATGTCTGGGGAAGGGGGTGAACATGGGATAGCAAACAGTAATGACCACTAATCTGAATCGAGAGCATTCTACCACCAGACACTCTGCTGTGTGCCCTGCCTGTCCCTGCTCGCTCCACCTCAAAACAACGCTGGGAGGCAACTCTTGCTGTCATCATGCCCATTGGACCAAAAAGAGAGGTTCTTTTAGCCGAAGGGGTCTAAACTGTTTTGGTAGCACATCCTAATAGGTTAAAAAAAAAATCAAGTGTAGCTCTCCACCTTCTGGTCTTCCATCTACTCATTTATAAATTTTTATATATATATATATACACACACACACACACACACACACACGATTTATACACACATGTGCCCCCAAATAGAGATATTAAAGAGATGGATGAACATAAAGAGATATTCTTATGTGCTCTTCTTTTCCACGGTGGATCTCACACAACCCTGGGACTGCACATCCTATTCTGGAACCCAGTACACCATGGCTGGGTGAAGCAGTGAATGAGAATGAGTGAATGCTCATGAATCACTGCATTCAAGAACAGAGGCCCATTTGGGTCAGTTGTTTGGTTGTTTTCTTCACTTACTGGCTGTGTGTCCTTGGGTGAGTTGCTTAACCTCTCTGAACCATGGTTTTCTCATCTGTAAAGCGGAGATGGAAGTAGTCTCATCTTCAAAGGGCTGTAAAGGAGTAAATGAGGAGTCAATGAGATTGTCTATATAAAGTGCTTAGAACAGGGCCTGGTACCTTGTTAGCTGTTATGATTGGGAAAACATTTCTTCCTAGAAATAAGGCTGAAAAAATGGCCAGAGTCAGAAAGTGAAAGACTGAGGACTCAAGAGAGAATGCTTGTCATCAGCTCCCTTCTGCTGTCACCACTGACTCGAGCTGGAGCTGAAACCCCTCTTGGCGGTCAGTGTGGTACAAGAGTGGGTGGTGATTCGGGAGGACGGGGGCTGCTTCTAGCTCGTGTGACCAGATTGGGTTCCCCGTCTGTGCAATGGGGTAACAATGTACAGTGGTTGGGGTCAGAGACTTGGATGACTCCACGGGGGTGAATGTACTTTGCCAAGCAGAGGAGGACATACTAGGCTCCGGGAAGCAGAGCTGCAAACCTGAGCAGCTTTTGGCTAAGGACTTTGCTTGTCAGGGTCATAACTCATTCATCTTGTACCCAAATGGACAGCCCCGATTCCAGGCTTACTAATCTGTGGACAGACTACATCAGAATCCCCTGTCCTCTCCCAGCCTCATCCCATTGGAATCACGGGGGGTGTGGGGGAGGGGGGACTCAGAACTCTAGAACAAGTTCCCCCGGGACTCTACAGCACGACTGACTTGGAAATGGTTGTATTACATAATCCATATTGTCTGCTTTGTAATTTTTAAGGGACTCGGAATCTGTCTCTGGGAGGGGTTAGAGACCAGTGGGCATGATCAGGTAGGACTGGGGTTCAAATCTGCTAGCAGCGTGACTTTGGATGATTCATT
This sequence comes from Neomonachus schauinslandi, assembly GCF_002201575.2. Lineage (NCBI taxonomy): Eukaryota > Metazoa > Chordata > Mammalia > Carnivora > Phocidae > Neomonachus > Neomonachus schauinslandi. The sequence continues at coordinate 159,315,306 of NC_058403.1, forward strand.
TCATGGCTGAGCCTCAGATTTTACATCCGTCAACGGGGACAGTAAGAGCACCTGTTTTCCTCAAAAATGAGGTCTAAATCCTCTCGTAGAGACCTGGTTGCTAAGTTCTCCATAAGTAGGAAGCGTGAGTATTCCTATTTATGTAATAGTATTGATTGCAGCATTACTAAAGCTGTAATAGTGATTACTATTATTAGTGGTTATTGTTGTTGTGTTACATTAAAATATTTCTTCCAGGAATTTAAGTTCATAAAAAAAAGGGGGGGTGGAAGCTTGAATGTCACAGAAAAGAAACCCCTGATCCATCAGATCAGAGCTAAACAGTGTGTAAGCCTTTTGCTGATTATGTTCAAAGGGGCCTCAAAACAGGATTGAACCCCTCCTCTGTCTTTACTGAACTCTGAACGTGAAATGTGCTGCATGTAGGTGGCAAATCCCGCTAATCACTCGGTTTTCTTTTCAATAGAAGGATGACCGTGTAAACAAAATCAGAACCTGAAAAAGATAATGCCCAATATATTAAAACACAGATACTTGTTCAATGCAAAAGCAAGTACAAATTTTCTCATTAAAATTTTTTGTTACTTTAATATAAAAGACAGCAATGCTCCACATTTCACGTACTATTTAGACAAGTTTTAAAACCCTCTAATAAGGGGGTTGGTGCAGTCAGTTAGGCATCCAACTCTTGGTTTCAGCTCAGGTCTGATCTCAGGATCATGAGAACGAGCCCCATGTCCAGCACCGCATGGAGCACCGCATTGGGCTCCATGCTCTGTGGGGAGTCGGCTTGAGGTTCTCTCTCCCTCCCTCTCTGCCACTCCTGCTCATGCTCTGTCTCTCTCTCTAAAATAAATAAATAAATCTTTTTTTTAAACCCCCTAATAAGTGTTTAATGAAAATAAATTTTTTAAAGAGTAGCATGACTACAAAATCAATACTACCAAATGGTTAGTGATGCCTTTCGCATTAACAATATTCGGAGGGTAGGTGGAGAAAATAAACAAGGATATGGACATTTTAAAATGATATTTTCTCCAGGCTTTGTCTTTTTACTGAATCTTGTGTGTATTAGAAGATGTATTCAAGATGGTTGTAAAGATACTCAGCTGAAGTCATACTTCAAATGCCAAATGGACTTTGGCAGCATTTGATATCAGCAAACTTCACCAATCGACACATAAAGGAACTCTTAGGTTTTCAGATTTTAACTGCCTAGAGTCTCTTAGCTGATGAGTCTGGCCTTGTAAACCTTTTTTTGGCCCTCATTAGTGTGTTATAAATTATTTTTAATTCGGTGGAGAGCATCCTATTGTAGGTACCTTGATAGAAGTTGTCAATAACAAAATAAGACCACACTTAAGAAAAATTGGAATCATAAGAACGCTCTAAACAGACTCAAAGGTGGTTTGACGTTTTTCCATGTGATTTTAAAAAATGTTTTTTGCAAAGCAGTCATTGCATTTGTAATGATCTTGGCAGTTCATTGGAAAATTTTCTCGTGCTTTCAAAGCTAATATGATTGGAGTAAAATTGCAAAAGAACACTTAGATCTTGCAATCTTGTTCTAATTAGTGCATTTACAAAATCAAACGCTCAGTGAAAAACGTTTTTGGAAAAATCAGCGTTAAGACCAGGGATTTGGCTTCCTGACTTTCCCCACGGTTCGTGGACAGAATTTGATGATGCAAGAAATTTGTGACGTCATCAGAGCCCATCAACATTTTGGCCAAGGGAACTTGGGATGTGGGAAATATGAATTTAAAATTTATTTTTCATGTATTTTTTAGAAAGGCAATGATACTCTTCTCTAGGTATCAACTCATGATTTCACAAAGTCCTGTCCATCCTTCTAGCCAAATGTCCTAATGGCTGTTAATGTCTATGAATCAGTTTGTCTTCCCCAATATTTAAGAAGGGTCTTAAATCCTTTAGGCCTTCAACATGCTAGAGAAATATACATCCCAACTCTTTGCATCTTAAGGAAATCCAAGTAAGCTACTCTCTTCTAGAATGATCTAGAATGATCCAGAGAAATTCGAACTCTGGACTAAGCAGGCTGAACTTAAACCAGCGCAATATCCATGATCATAAACCTTTACACCATGGTACTTACACCTCACCCAGCAGGAGAGTCAGTGTGCCCATTATGCTTCTGTTGCAGGAGGTGTGCAGGCGGGAGCTGGGAATCTGCCACTGTTCCCTGCACTCTGGTGGATCCAACACAGGAGGCCCACGGACCACACTTTGAGAAGCAGCTATTTGCAGCTCCTGTCTGTTTTTCCATCAGTGCTAGGTGCACCAGTGACAGGATGATTTATGACTTTGTGGGTCACCGGAATGAGACGCACACAGACATTTGTGGAATGTCATCGAAGGCATTTTCATGGAGGCCCATCATGAAATGAAAATATGCACGCTAGTGTGGTAACACTAGCCCCAGATTTTAATGAAACCCCAGGCAGCCCTGTCTTGATTATTGGAGTTTTATAACCCATCCTGGCATCTGAGAAGGCGAGTCCTTTTGCATCTTCTTCAGGTATGTCCTGGCTCTTCCTGAGTTCCGTGTGATTTTTTGTGTGTTATTTATGCTTTTAAAAAATTGCTATACAATTCACATTCAGTAAAATTCATTTTAAAGTATACAATGTGGGCTTTTTAAGTATATTCACAGGCTTCTGCAACCACCACCACAATCTACTTCCAGAATGTTGTCATCCTCCAAATAAACCCTGTACCTTTTAGCAACCACTTCCCATTGTCCTTTCCCTCAGTCCTAATTTCAGTCTCTATGTTTACCTATTCTGGAAATTTCTTAGAAATGGAATCATGCAATATGTAACCTCTGTGTCTGGCTTCTTTAATGTAGCATAATGCTTTCAAGGTTCATCCGTGTTGTAGGGTGTTTTAGTGTTTCATTCCTTTTTATGGTTGAATAATATTCCATTATATGGATACGTCATATTCTGTTTATCCATTTATCAGGTGATGAAAAATTGAGTTGTTTCTGGGTGCCTGGGTGGCTCGGTCGGTTAAGTGCGTTTGCCTTCCTCTCAGGTTGTGATCTCAGGGTCCTGGGATTGAGTCCCGAGTCGGGCTCTCTGCTCAGCGGGGAGCCTGCTTCTCCCTCTCCCTCTGCTGCTCCCCCTGCTCGTGCTCTCTCTCTCTGTCTCAAATAAACAAAATCTTAAAAAGTTAAAAAAAAAGAAAAATTGGGTTGTTTCCACCTTTTGGGTCCGTGAATGGTATTGTTATGAACATTCATTTTTTGTGAACATGTATTTTCAATTCTCTTGCGTATATACCTAGGAGTGGAATTGCTGGGTCATATAATGACTATGTTTACTTTTTGAGGACCCTCTATGCAGTTTACCACAGCAGTGGCACGGTTTTACAGCCCCACTAGCAAAATCTGTCCACATTCTTGCCCACACTTTTTGTTGTCCCAGTGGGTGCGAAGTAGAATCTTATTGTTTTGGTTCACTTTACCTTATGACTAATGATGTTGAGCATCTTTTCATGGGCCATTTTAACATCTTCTTTGGAGAAATGTCTATTCAAATTCTTTGCCCATTTTTAATTGTGTTACTTGTCTCTTTATTTTAAGAGTCTTTTATTTATTCTGAATATTAGACCCTTACCCGATATATGATTTGCAAAAGTATCCTCTGAAGCACAAATGTGTTTATTTTGATGAAGTCCAATTTATCTATTTTTCCTTTGGTTGTTTATGCTTTAGATATCATTAAGGAACTGTTGCCTAATCTAAAGTCATAAAGATTTACACCTATATCTTCTTCTAAGGGTCTTACAGTTTCAAGTCTCATACTTAGGTCTTTGATCCATTTTGAGATATTTTTGTATATGGTATGAGGTAGGGGTCTGAATTCCTTCATTTGCTGTGGTTATCCGGTTGCCTAGTACCATTTGTTGAAAAGACTATTATTTCTGCACTGAATTGTCTTGGCATCCTTGTCAAAATCAACTGGTCATAGATACATGCGTTTATTTTGGAACCTTCAAGTGATCCATACGTCCACCCTTATGCCAACATTACACTGTCTTGATTACTGTGGCTTTGTAGTAAGTCTTGAGATCGAGAAATGTGAATCCTCCAAACAATTATTTTTTAAATATTATGGGGATTAACATAAGAATAAAAAAATATATATATTGTTTTGGCTATTCTGGGTCCCTTGCATTTCCATATAGATTTTAGGACCAGCTTATCAATTTTTTTTGGAAACAACCTATTTTTGTATATTAACCTTGTTTATCTTAATCTTGCTGAACTTATTTATTGGTCCTAATAGGTCTTTTGTGTGTGTGCCATGTAAAATTCATACTCAGCTTGTCAAGGTTCCCAAAGAAATCTGTTGAGATTTTGATTGGAATTGTATTGAATCTATAGACAATTTTGTGGTTGAATTGACATCTTTTCAATATTGAAAATTTCTTATCCATTATCTTTCCATTTATTTAGGTCATCTTTAATACTTTTTTGTTCAATTTAAATTTTCTGTATACAAGTCCTACACATCTGTTTTTGGATTTATTCCTAGGTAGTGTGTTTATATTTTTTTTTTGCTTGATATTATAAATTATCTTTAAAAAAATAATGCTTTGGGGGCATCTGGGTGGCTCAGTCAGTTAAGTGTCTGCCTTCAGCTCAGGTTATGATCCCAGAGTCCTGGGATCGAGTCTTGCGTGGGGCTCCTTGCTCAGTGGGTAGCCTGCCACTCCCCCTGTTTGTGCAATCTCTCTCTCTGACAAGCAAATAAATAAAATCTTTAAAAAAAAAGCTTTGAAGTGTTTTTTGTTAGTACATAAACTACAATTGCCTTTCATATATTTATCTTATAGTCAGTCATCTTGCTAAACTTTCCCATTGTGCTTACTAATTTTTCTATAAGCTCTTTGAGTTCCTATTAGTCAAGGATTAAAATTAATCTAATTCTAGGCATTTGGGGACTGAGAGGAGGGAAAGAGCCAAAACTGATATCAACTTAAGTAAAATATTGTTTGTTTTCTGATGGTAACACATTGAACTTTAAACACAGTCAGCCAGGGGCGCCGGGGTGGCTCAGACGTTAAGCGTCTGCCTTTAGCTCAGGTCATGATCCCAGGGTCCTGGGATCGAGCCCCCCTGCATCGGTCTCCCTGCTCGGCGGGAAGCCTGCTTCTCCCTCTCCCTCTGCCCCTGCTTGTGTTCCTTCTCTCACTGTGTCTCTCTCTGTCAAATAAATAAAATCTCAAAAAAATAAATAAATAAACATAGTCAGCCATACAATATATGGTCTAAGCTATGAAACCTTCATCTCTATTGGTTCCCTTATTGATCATGGGCTTGGATATAATTCAAAAGGTAAAGGCTATCTTCACCATGGGTGGAGATGAACCCCACACACAGGAAGCTGGACAGGAAAAGGTGAAGCATTAGTGGCCTTGAGTTTCTCCCAGTTAAAGTTGCAGGGGGACAGTTAATGGTGGGAAATAGGAAGTGTCATGGCACCAAGCAATAGGGGATTCACTTTCAGTTACCACTCAAGCAGTAAAAGACTCCTCACAGCTGTTGAAGACAGCTGTCTGTAGGTGCAGAGATTTTAGGGGCCGTTGACCACAGCCATGGGTGATTCTGAATGAGGACATCCTTCTCTACTCCTCAAGCTAGGCTCCAGAATGTCTGAATCTGGGATCAGAGCCTGGATAGAGGAAGTGGATGGGGCCACTGCCTTGCATAACTCCAGTATGTTCTATCCACTTTGCATTCCAGAATTAGCATTTGTTGGACACTTACTCTCCACCCAGCACCATTCTTACTTAATCCTCACCACAACCCACCATATTCTTCTTATCTCTGTTTGTATGGTGAGGAAACTGAAGTGTGGAGAGATGAAAGAACAGGGTCAAAGTCATCCAGCTGGTAGGTGTCAGAGCAGAGGCAGATCCCAGGATCTCTGCTCTCAACTGTTATGTCATCTGTGCCTTTCCAGTCTGGAACAGAGATGTGCTCCAGAGAGAAGAAAAAGAGAGACTCTGCTCTGATTCCCTCCGAATTTCCAGGTCTTGGCTGCTTTTACTGATCAACCCTTCCAATAAATCACTTTAAATTCTACTATTCATTTATTTATCTATTTATTTATTATTATTTTGCCTAGGCTCTCTCAAAGGGAATTCTATGACCTTGGTCTAGGTATTATATATGGAAGCTTAAGGTCAGGGATGGAATTCTTTTGTATCTTTGTAGCCCTACACAGGGCTTGGCATCTGGTTGAGGCTGGGAGTATTTATTGGAAGAATGAATGACTAATTCTCACAGGGAGACTACTGAGATAAAACCAGCCCACATTTTTTTGAAAGTTTACTCCGCATCAGGGATCACTAGTATTTAAAATGCAATAAACCGCTTAGTCCTCACAACAACCCTACGATACATTATGGGTACATTATGATTTCCACTTTATAGATGAGGAGATTGAGACCCAGAGAGGTTACGTCCGTGCCTGAGGTAGCAGCCACAGTAAGGCGGGGAGGGCTGAGCCAGAATCGAACTTATGCAATCAAATCTGAAGCCTGGCCTCACATCGTATGACTCTATGTCGCCTGAATCTTATTCTTCCTCTTCAGCAGGGTCAGCCAGCCACTGTCTGATGTCTCCAGTGATGGGGGGCTTAGGACTGTGCAGCCCTGCCTCTCCTTCCCCACGCTAGTTGGGGCCCTCCCAGCCCCTCTGCTGCACTGACCTGTGTGAAGTCCTCTGAGGCAGAAGAGAAACCTCGCTGAGTCCTTTCTCTATCCACCCCTCTTCATGGAGCTGCTTTCTCTGTCTGAAATGTCCGGCCACATTGTCTGGCTAGAAAATGCACTTCAAAATCTGGCGTATTCCGCTGACTCTAAAATATCACTGATTGTAAGATGCACATTCATTTTATGTTCACTTGAGAAAGAAAAATGTTACCAGCTAAACTTTGACATAATACTTTCTTATCACTTGGAATTTTTATTTTATTGTTACTGAAAGAAGCTCATTAGACAGAGTTTATCATTTATTACTCGTGTGCCTAAAAAAAAATAAGAGAAATAAACTGGGTAAGTTAGTCCTAAAACGTGTTCACATTCAGAGTCTGACTGTTTTGAATAATTTCCGACTTGGTCATTGATGCCTGTGGTTTTCCATGTAATATTGTCCTCTGTGCCATCAATACCAAATGACACTGCAGCATTTCTGGAAAGAGTGCTTCTTTGTTATCCCTGAGGCTCTCTTCCAAACCTCTGACACCCATTCTGTGAGTTCTGAGTCAGGTGTTTTCTTGCTTGGTGTACCATGGTCAACCCTCTTGCATGTATCGCTAACAGAAAGTGACAACTTCATCTGTTTGTATGGATCTTGGGACCCTAGAACATTCGGTGGTTGTTTTGCAAGAAAATATGGTTATTCCTCCGATGATAAACATATGCTTTACTAATGTTACCTTTGTACTCTGTTCCCATGTTTTATTGCACACACAATAACTTCTCACTTCAACGCTAAGTCCTGGTGTAATCTTGTTGAAGACATTTTAAGTGGCAATTAAATGTAACACATGTCATTCCAACAACACACAGACCTCAACAGAGTGATGACAAATGAACAGCCATTGACAAAGCTCACACAGGCTGAGGCAGTGACAGCCGTACCCCGCTGCCGCCTGGTGACCAGGATGGTGAGCTGCTGTGCCTTCTCAGAGATGTCAAAATGAGAAGAACAAGTGTTTGAGCTCCCTGAGGCCAGGATGCCTCATTCCTCTGTGTAACCCCAGGGCCTGGCCCCAGGAAATTTTTTTTGTCTAAACAGATGAATTGAATAAGACACGAGGCAGCTGGGGAGAGTAACAGTGTAGAAGGATTCAGGAAAACATTAAAACACAGAAGTAAGAACTCAAATCACAGAAGGCTGGGGCCAGGTCGTTTGGGGGCAAAATGCCCACTTAGCCAGAGGTAGACCCTTGAAAGTATCACAGCTTCCTGGCACAGGAAACAGTTGGCCCTGGATGATAGAATATCAGATGTGACAGGGTCCTAAGAGATCTCGTTTAACTCCCAACAGCTAATTTATAGAGGAGCCAAGACTCAAACCTGAGAAGGTGTAGCCCCAACCATGAAGCCTCCCTGCCGCCACCCCCCTTCCTGCCAGGAAGGGTTGCCTTGGGCAGCATAGAGCTCCTTGACACTTGAGGTCTATAGTATAAGCATGAAACTTGGAAACTAGACCCTGTTCTACCTCTGACAGTAGGAAACAGGCTATGAGATGACCAGCATTTGGGAGCTTTGCCAAATCACCTCATCCAGTCTGAATGATTTGCCGATGAGGAAACTGAGGCTCATGGATTTCCTTTAGGACTCCTGTCCTTCCTCCTCCAAATACCTCTCTCTGTGCCCCAAGCCACTTGCCACTCTGTTAGCGGTGTGTCTGTTTTTCTGCCTTCATGTATCAGTTATCTGTGTCTGGATTTATCTCCCTGACCACAAAATAAGCTTAGTAAAGATGCCATCTCCTTAGGGTGGCCACATCATCTGGTGGAGGGAGGGTTGACTTTGAACCACTCAAAAAACTGTGGGATATCAGGGATGTTACTTAAAAGATCTGTGCCTCAGTTTCCCCAGTCCGTAAAATGGGGATGACGATGATATTACCTGCCCCATCTGTGGCTGAGAGGATTAAATGAGATATGGAACATGTGCTAAGCTCCCAGTAAATGTTAGGTTTGAATGGTCATCATCATCGTTATCACCTCTAAGCCTTCTCCACGGTGCTAAACAGATGTTTGTGAATTAAAGGAATTTGTGTCAGTGTAACATCTCTACGGCCCTGCTCCCCATCCTCTGGTAAATGCCCATGGTCCTGGTAGGCTCCCCGCTAGCTCCCTGATCCTGGTCCATACCAATCTGCGCATCATTTCCCCAGCCACAGCGATTGGGTTATCACATGACCCAGTCCTGGCCAATCAGAAATAGGAAGACTGAATGCGAGGTCTTCGAGTTCTTTGGCCCCCAGGGACCTAAAGCTGGATAAGCGGAGTGTTGACCCCTCTGCATCCCTCCCTTCACCCCAACAGGGGAGGCTGCCGGAGAAAAGAGCCAGTGCAGAAGGGGTAGGTGGACCCCATAGAGGAAGAGAGAAATCAGTGCCAGTGACACAATTTGACCCCTGCATTAAGCTATGCCTGAAAGCAGATCTACTCATTGCTTTTTTTTAATTAGTGAGAAAAAAATTCCTTGTATGCTTAAGCCAGCTTGGGTTAGGCATCTGAAAGGGGCCAAAGCAATAGTTACTCCAAGACTGTGTGACATACAAATTTACATATATTTCTAATAGCATTTTTTAGAAAGAACTTATTCCACAATTGAAGTCAGTGCTGAAATCATCTTTGGCCTTATACATATAAATGCCTGGCTCCACACAGCCTTTTGAAAACCTGCTGGCTTACCAGCTTCCCTCCACGTCTTCCACACAGTCTGAGCCTGCAACCAAGCTGTGTGGGGCCGGCAGGGCTACCCCATGGCTAAGCATGTCCGACTCAGTGTTTTCCCACAGCTTTCTACAGTGTCCTGGGGGAGAATTATTACCATCCTTTCCCTTGTACCTCTTTTTAGTTATAAGCAGCTCAGCTCAATTCAGGCAATTTCCTTAGACCTACACATGTTGCCCTTCTCCTTGTCCAATGCCTTCTGGAGATCACCCCCTCCAAACTCTTGCTCTGCCCCTTCTGTTTCTCTACCTGTTTATGGATTTCTCGCCCCCAAAGGAGTCCTACCCTCCTCATTATGATTGTGAGGGCTTCAAAGTGCTAGTGATGTCGGCAGGGTGGTGGTTTTGGGGGGAGTTCACTCCACCTCTCCCAAACCCTATCTCTGCCCCTATCTGCTCCATTGACAGTGACACTCTGGGGACTGAGTAACCATCTCTGTTTCTTCCCCACCTCACTGACAGAAGGCCTGTCAGAGAGGAGACCCGAAAAGTGTTTGTCATGGAAACACACCCCAAGGGCTTGGCTTGTGGGCTCTGTCTGATCCACATGCAGTGAGCCTTCTTCTCCCATGGCTTGGAGCTCAGACCCAATGCCCCCTCTTTCAATAAGTATATTGCAATGGTTCCTGTCCTCTCCTGAAGTCAAATTCATAGCTAACATTGCCTACTTGCAACCTATGATTTATTTTTTTAAAGATTTTATTTATTTATTTGAGAGAGAGAATGAGATAGAGAGAGAGAGCATGAGAGGGGGGAGGGTCAGAGGGAGAAGCAGACTCCCCGCCGAGCAGGGAGCCCGATGCGGGACTCGATCCCGGGACTCCAGGATCATGACCTGAGCCGAAGGCAGTCGCTTAACCAACTGAGCCACCCAGGCGCCCAAATTTAAACAAATCAATATAATATCTTAGTTACAATATTACAGAGAAGTAAAAGGAAAATAATTTGTAACAAATAGTACATATTTCATCACATGAATGCTTAGGTGGGAACTACGCCAGGAGAGAGGATAAAGTTGTCAAATGATTGTGCCTATTTACAATGAATGTGTTTAGATTTAAGAGCACTAAGACACGCTTTAACGTTAATACACTGAAATAAGGGCTAAAACCTGTATTCACACACATGCATAGAATGCACCATATATGCACCTGCAGACTGACACAGGTGGGGGGCTGCAGGTGATGTTAGGAAAGGGTGGGCAACTCTTAACTCTTGGGAAAGTCCTGGGAAATAGAAAGCATATCCTTCCCTTGATTTACACAGTGGTTCCATCCCTGGCAAGTTCACGAGTACGCAAACACCTTTCGAAAAATAATCAAACCACTTTTTGTTTAAATGCAAAATCGAGTGTGATCCTAGACTCTGTTAGTCACAAAAAAGGATGCTGACAGTTCTTGCTGGGTGGGACAGTCCTGCACACTGAGATGTCCAGTTTCCAGGAATCCTGTCTGCTGAATGGGAGCAGCTCTACCCCCAACTTGTGGGATGAACATAAACACCTCATAAAAGTCCACATGCCCCTGGGGTGATAAAAACCCCTTTGAGAAACCCTAGTTTAGAAAAGAGTCTGGCAGCTTCAGAGACCAGGGTTGACTATAGCCATGGGTAAACTGCTCCCTGAGGCTCAGTTTTCTCCTCTGTTAAATGGGGGCTTTTGAAGTTAGGTAAGATGGTGCATTGACACATGGCAGATACTCAATGGGCAGGAGCTCTTTCCTCCATTGCACCCATGCCTCCCCAGTCTTCTGGCCTCCAGCTGCGCCCCTCCAATCCATCCCTGACACCTTCTGCCAAAAGGACATCTTCCCCCAATTTACTTGTAACTTTGTTCAGCTCTGCTTAAACCCTCCATGGCCCCCATCTCCTGCCGAGCTTTTAGATCCTGGGTGACTTGGACCACTGGTTGTTCTGGCCTCCACCCTAGGACTTCCTGCCCATACTCGGTGGTTTATTCATGTTTTCATTCAACACATATTTATTGAATACCTGCTGTATGCCACTTCCTGCTCTAGAGGCCAGGCAATTAGTAAAACCCAAGCAGAGAAATTCTCGATCTCATGGAACTGACATTTTGGTGGAGAGGTAGACAAGAAAACCCAAAAACATGAGATGACAATTGGAGTTAAGATCAGATAAGAAAAATGTAGCAGGGTCAGGGGACAGAGAGTAAGGAAGGGGTTTTCTTAAATATGTATTTTTAAATTTAAGGGTCTGGGGCGCCTGGGTGGCTCAGTCGTTAAGTGTCTGCCTTCGGCTCAGGTCATGATCTCAGGGTCCTGGGATCGAGCCCCGCATTGGGCTCCCTGCTCAGTGGGAACCTGCTTCTCCCTCTCCTACTCCCCCTGCTTGCGTTCCCTCTCTCACTGTGTCTCTCTCTGTCAAATAAATAAATAAATAAATAAATAAATAAAATCTTTAAATAATAAAAAAAAGAAATAAAATTTAAGGGTCTATCAGATACCATTTTGTCCTTCCTGGCTTAAAAAAATCCTATGATTTTTAATTAATCCTATGATCCTATGACAGTTTTGTGCCTAATTCTGAGGATGAATTTTGATTGGACTTGGCTGATCTTGGCAGTCCCACTCCCTTTTGCCAAGGATTGGTCTAGGGATGGGCATGTGACTCCATTTTGGCCAGTAGCATTTAAGGTAAAGACTGCCAGGGGGCCAGGGGTGTCTGGGAATGATTTTCCTAGGAAGGGTCATGCGGCGAGAAAGCCCTTTTTGCCGTATCTCCCCTTTTTGCTTGAGCGACTTTCATGAGGGGATGTGATGTTGGGAGCTGTGGCATCTCTCCTGTGGCCATGAGGGGAGATAGAATGGCATGCCAAGAGTGGCAGAGTGGAGACATTGTCCTCAGTGACATCAGTGAACCCTTGAACAAGCACAGGGTCCTTACTTTAGAACTTCTTGTTCAGTCAACACTAACATTTAAGATAAAACTTCCTATTGGTTGGTGTTACTGGTTCTCGGTATGCTGCGCTGTGACTTCCCCCAGCCTCAGGCAGCTAGAGCCAGCTGAGTGGCTGGAGCTCCCAGGCTTATAGCCTCTGACCTCAAGCAGTGCCTTCTACTTCCCACAGTAGCCAATCCATGCCATCATTTCTCTGTATACCATGGAGGGGTGGGGTAGAGGTTGGGTATTCTTCACTGTTCCCCAGACTTTCCAGATCCTCTCTAGCTTCATGCTTTGTACCTGCTATTCTAGAATGCCCTATCTAGAAAACTCCTACTCACCCTTCAGAGACCAGTTAGAGATCAAATGTTGCTTCTATGAAAGTTCTCCAAGCCCCCAAGCCTCTGCTCCAGTATCTCTTGTGTGTTTCCTTCTGCTCTACCACTCACTCCCATTGGCTGATGGGCTCTCCTGCTATAGACTGGACCTCCCACAAGTCCAGGAACTGGGTTTCCATTTATATATGTGGTCCCCATTCCTAATGCAAGGACTGGAGGGCTCAGAGCAGGGGCTAATGATTTTCATTGGTTAGCTAAATGAGTAGGGTGAGGGAGTGAATGAATGAGTGAATTTTCCCAGGCTCCGAACTGAGGGCAGAGGCCAGATTGGCCTCTCCTCTGTGTGGGGGCACAGTGCAGAGGTGGTGCTGGCCCAGTGGTTGTTCCAGTGATTTGGAGGTGACTCTCCTCGAAGGTAGACCAGGTGGCCCTGCTGCTCACAGGGCAGGTAGAGGCCTGCCTGCTCCCAGCCCTCCTGCTTCCCCTAATCTCTGCTTCTTTCCCTCCATCTCAGGCAGGCAGCCACCCAGGGGCCAGTCCCACCCTCTTTCTCCCCCAGGCCTCTGCCAGCTCAGTTATCCTCTCCGCCATCTCCAGGACTCCCCGATCAGCGCCCCCCTTCCTTCAGGTGTGCTTGGGGGCTGGGGTGGGACGCTGGAGACTGAGACAGGTGACAGTCCTCACTGCTCTGGGGAAAATTAATTAGCCTAGGTTCGCAAATCACTTTGAAGATTAAAAAAAAAAAAAAGCAAAAGCAAAAGCAAATACATGCACCAGTCCCTTATCGAGACGATTATTACCTTCAGGCTTACCTCTCCCCTTTGCTAGGGCAGGGTATGTCCCCATTCCACTCCATACCTGTTTTTCTAGAAAATCCAACTTCTGAAACTCAGGCGCTTTGGAGCACGGTGCAAGGAAAAGAGCATTTTGGCCCTTTCTGGGCAGGGCCCCCATGGCCGAAAACCAGTTCCCAGTTGCTGCTGGGATCTGGGGCTTCAAGATGTGGGTTCAGATTGGGACCTACCCTTTCTGAGCCTTGGTATTTCAGCAAAATGAGAATAGGTAATGCTTCCCTCGGGAACGAGCATACAACAGGTGCTCAGGAAATAGAGCTCCTGCCTGTCTTGGGACAGAGCAGACAGAGTCCACACAGCCCCCAGGTAGAGGCTGGGCCTGTTGTCTGGGCTTGGTTCCCCAGGTACCTCCCCAGGGACCACCCAGCCAGCCTGCCCGCTACGGGGCAGACTCCAGCTCGGAACCGCAGAGACAGCTGACAGCTGCCGGGATACCGGCTTCCTCCCACAGTCGGAAGGGCCTCCCAGGGCCACGGCGGGCCATGGAGTGGACCCTTGGCGTCACACCCCCCAGCCTGCAGTCAGCTCCTTGAGATGTCCTGGAATGTTCCCGTTGCCCTTTCCTGGAGAGGAAACTGAGGCTCAGAGAGGTCAGTCTCTGGTCAATGGATACCCGGCTGGGCTTCCTGGCTTCACACCTCAGCTGGGCTGGGGGAGGGGGCGGCTGACAGGCAGGCAGGTGAGGTTTGGCAGAGGGAAGGTCTGTGAGCTTTTATGGGGCTTCAAAAGTTTGGCATGGTTCAGCTTGAGGAGGGCGACGCTTCCTTCTGGAGGACCCCTCCCCCTCTCGGGTCCTGGCATACCTGCCAGGCAACAGGTGGGCCTCAGAACCAGCTCATTTATGGCTCCAGGTGAGTGATCGTGGGGCCCCCCACTGAGGGGTTGGGGGAGGGGTCCTCAGGCTCTAGATGAAAGGCCAGAGGTGCTCCCCATCTCTACCCCTCCCCACCTGGGGCCCCGGCTCCCGACCAGCTCTATCACCTGGAGCTCAGACACCCGAGGGCAACCTGGGAAACCAAAGCGCTTCTCCTTCATCCCCCTCCCCATGTGGGCCCCCGCCCTCTCCAAATGGGTCCCCTCTGCCTTCCAAGATGGATTACAAGTGCCTAGAAGGTGCCAGGCCTGAGGAGAGAATGGCGGTGTTGGCGGGCTTGCTCCAGAGCGGGTGCCTCCCCTCAGAGCCTGTTTCCTCTTCTGTAAAATGGGGAGAAGAACGGCCTCCAGCACAGGGTTGCAGAGGGGAATACAGTGAAAGGGAAAGGAGTGCTAGAGAATCAGCTGAAGCAGGGGGCTCGCAGGTGTTGGTTCACAGCAACCATGGACCCACTCTGTGCAAGCCACAGGGGATCAAGGGGGGGGGCAGTGAGGTTGGGGACTCCATCTCCTGAGGGCGACAGGACCCTGTTGTTGGTGTCTACCTGCTGGCAGACTCCTAGCTGATCTTTGCCCTTGAGGAACTTGCAAAGTAAGATGGGAGATAAGACAGAGATGATGAGGATGATAGCAAGGACTAGCATCTATTGAGCACCTACTGTGTGCCAGCCCCTGTTCTAAATGCTCTACACGTTTTATCTCATCGAATGCCTCCACCACACCATCCCGGGAAGTTGGTATTTTGTGGCCATTCTCAATTTCGGGAGGAGGACCTGAAGCACAGAGGGGTCGGGGCATGGCCTGAGGACACAGCACACAGCTGGGAAGTGGCTGACCAACAGTCTGAACCCCCAGGTTATCAGGCTAGAAAGCCACTACTTTTGACTGTGGAATCCTGCTGCCTTCCCAAGAATGCTGAGGGTCTTTACAAACAAGCATAGGATCAATGTCAGAAAGGAGAAGGGGAGAGGAATCTGGAAGATGCCCCATTGGTCTTCCAAAGCTATAGCTGTCTTCTGCTCACATATCATCTGGGGCTCCCCAGTGCCTACAGGACTGATGTAGGGCCCTGGGTTCCCTAACCACCGTGTCCTCCTTACTTTCCACAGCCCATGTCATCTACTGGCCACTCCCTGGTTGGCCTCATCTTCCTGAACAGCTTTTTTGCCCCATTGCCCACCCTGCTCTCTGCCCTACCCTTTTCTCCCTTTCCACAAGTCCGGCTCCTGGCCTCCAGCTCCCATGCTGCCTTGGCTCCCTGGGCTGGAGGGAACAGTCACTCCTGTCCTGCCCCAGGCTGGCGAGGTCCTGGGCCTCCCAACCAGACACAGTTGCTCCAGGAGTTTCTAAGAAGTGCTGGACTTTAATACCATGATTGTTGTCACATTTTTGTTTTTTCTTTTTAAACCCCTGAGTGTACAGTAGAGATGTATGTACTACAGAAAGTCTGGAAGATAGAAAAGCAGAAGGCAAACAAAGGCTCTTAGAATCCTGCACCCCACCCCCCTCCTCCAAGAGATAGCTGTTATGAATGCCTATGGGTCCTGCCAGCAGGCTTTTCTCTTTATGAGCAATTTCAAAGCATTTATTTAAATCGGGAAGTGCCACGTTTTCCTTTCATATTTCAGGCTCTGTTCCCCAGGGGGGTCAGTAAGTCCTCCTGCATGTAGCCTAAATGCCTCTCATGGGGTTCATCACAGGTCAGGCCCCCCAAAGCAGTGGACCCCTAAGAGACTGCCATCCTGGGTTGCAGAGGTGGGTGAGAAAGAGGGTCTTCACTGGAATCTGGTCAGAGGTTCTGGGCGCTCCATCAAACAAGGACTAGGGGGTCCCTAAGTAGCCCCAGCAACCCGGAAGTCCAGCTCCACAGGGCAGGTGCCTCTGTCTGTCTTGTCCACTCCTGTATCTCCATGACCTACACAGCGCCTGGCCCAGAGCAGGTGCGCATGCTTGTGGAATGACCGAGGAAGTAAGTGCCATGTGCAGAGGTAGGGAGGTGGCACAGACCAGAGAGAAGAAGGCCTTGCGCACCCTCCAAGGCTTGACCATCAGAGGCTGGGCTGTCCCCAAGGGTCAGGGGGAGGGAGAGCCCTGGGGCCAGGATAGGGTGGAGGGGCTTCCTGGCAGGGTCAGGAGGCCCCGCCCAGCCACCCGCCCACCGCTGGGGCACAGGAAGTGGAGGCTGCCATGTCCCAACCCTGAGGGCAGCCTTGCTTTGCAGCCATTTATCACCTGTAGCAATTCCAGGAATGCGGAGATAGAGGGGCCAAAGTCAGAAGGAGGTACCTTGGGGGGGGAGGGCGGGCGTCATCCCACTTTTCTCCAGGAAGCAGAGAACCCAGACCCCTTGGCATCTGGGAAGGCGTGAGTGTCTCCTGAAGACCCTCACTCACAGAACATTGGATAATGTTGGCTTTTAGGGAGGGCCCACTGCATGCCGGGCACTGTCGTGACCCTCACAGTAGTAGATGCTGTTACAGTCCCCAGGGTCACACCGCTGGGGACAGGCAGAGCCATGATTCACACCCAGCAGTCTGGGGCTAGAGCTTGCACACTGATGTAGAGTGCTCCTGTTAGCACCCAAGCCAGGCGGGGTCCTGCTGTCTGCCCAGCACCCTGCATGGCTCCTACCTACTCAGAGGAAAAGCCAAAGTCCTCACGGTGGCCACAGTGTCAACTGAGCCAGTGCCTCTCTTGCCTTGCTCACTCAGCTCCAGGGGTAAACTCATGTTTGCCTCAGGGCCTTTGCACTTGCTGATCCCACTGCCTGGGATGCTTGTCCCCTATTTAGATTCTTGGCTCACTCCCTGGCCTCCAGGTCCCTGCTCAGAAATCATCTCCTCCAAGAAGACTTCCCTGACCACCCTTGTATGCCCTGTACCCTCTAGACGGCTCTGGCTAGTACAGCAGCCACCAGCCACGTGTGACTCCTGAGTACTTGCAATGTGGCAAGTCAGAATTGAGACGTGCTGAGTGTGAAATACGCACTGGATCTCCAAGACCCAGTATTTAAAAAAAATGTAAAACATTTCATTAATAATTTTTTGCATTGATTACATGTTGCCAAGATAATATTTTGGATCTATTGGATGAAACATATTCTTAATATTTATTTTATCTTTTTCCTTTTTTCAAAGCGATGAGGAGAAAATTTAGAATTACATGGATGACCCCTTCTCCCCAATCTCTTTCTTCCCGGCATTCACCCCACCTGGCACGTTACAGATTTGCTTGTCTGTGTGTCTATCACCTGGGTCTCCCCAGCAGGACAGGGATCCCTGTTCCCACCACTCTACCCAGCACACACAGTGGTAGCTGTCGAGTGAACGAAGTGCCTGCTCTGTGTCCACAGTTGAAACTGGGCTTTGTTCCTGAGCATCTGAACTTGGAATGGGGGTGGGGAGTCAGGGGAGGAGTGTTGGGGTCCATGGCAGTGGGGGGCAGTGCACTACGGGATAAGTGAGGTTTGGATTTGGGTGCAAACACTGCGTCTGGCTCACTTTGTCCCTGTACGTTTTACTGCCTGTCCTATGAGGATCTCAGTCTCCGCCCAGAGGTTCTGATGGGCTCCTGGAGGTTGTCCCGTGAGCCACAGCAGGTGGGAGAGGCTGCGGAAGCTGCTGGACAATGAAAGAACCGTACCCTAGTGGGGGACCACCACGTCTCCCATGGCCCCATGGGAGGCAGTGGAAATGGAGGAGGTGGGCCTGGCTTGGGCAGGAGGTCGAAGTGCCTTCTGGGGAGGGGACAGGAGCCAGTGGGACCTGGGGATGCACAGAGGGACATGGCATGGTCTGTGTCCTTGATAGGGATCTCAGAGAATTCCAGGGAAGCGAGGTAAAATGGCAGAGTTGGTCAGAGAGGGGCGTGGGATTCCAGAGGCAGAGGCGAGCGTGGGGGGGAAGGATTCCCAGAGGAAGTGGCATCTGGCCTGGGAAGGGAAGGCTGAGTAGGGCCTATGCAAAGCTGTGCAAAGGCCTAGGAGGTATGGGGTGGGCCAGGGGACGGTGAGGCTGGAGCAATGGAGCTCCTGGTGGTAGTGGGAGCTGGGCCAGGGGGCTGTCAGACCCCGGCCTGCCCTGGGGCTCTGCACTCATGGTGGGGTGGTGGCCGCCGCTCAGGTCTGCTCAGAATGGGGCCAGAGGACCTGGGGCGTGCCTGCTGAAAGGATGCTGAGAAGTCAGTCAGCAGCTGTCGGGTCGTGCCTGGTACCCTGTATGGCAGGGCAGCCACCGTGGGCCCATCTCCCTGCACGAGGCCCCCGCTCCTTCCATGCAGCTCAGGACCCATCAACGTTCTCCTGGGGCGGAGCTGCGTTTGCCCCTCCTGTGACCACCCCCACCCCACCCAGGTCTGGGCTCAGGGACGCAAACGCTCCTGCTCTGAGTGTTCCGGAGGGCCCTGCAGAGCCTGGGCATGGTGACCGGGCCCTGCGTGGAGGCTGCTCTCTCCAGGCTGGACCGCCTGAATTCTCTGCAGCGCCTCACAACCCCATCTCCAGCCTGCCCTGCAGGGCCAGAGGGTGCCTCTCCCCCTGACTTGTCTGTGACCTTGAGCACATGATGACCCTTCTCTCAGCCTCTGTCCACTCTCTCCTCTCTCTAGCCTTTCTGCCTCTGGAAAGCGGGTATGGATCCCAGAGCTTGCCTCGAAGGGTAATGGAGAGGCCTGGCCCCAGCGGTGACTGACTGGGCGCCCTTCTTTCCCAGGGAGCTGGGTTCTGAGGGTGAGCTGCCAGGCAGGTAGGCAGGCAGGCAGGCAGGCAGGCCTGGCCCATGGCAGGGGTGGGGGGTAGTGGTTAGGGCTGGCTGGCTCTGGAATGATCACACCCCTGCTGTGGGGGGGGTGGGCAGGGAGGTAGAAGAGGGGGCAGGTGAGGAGCCAGG
Source organism: Neomonachus schauinslandi (assembly GCF_002201575.2). NCBI lineage: Eukaryota > Metazoa > Chordata > Mammalia > Carnivora > Phocidae > Neomonachus > Neomonachus schauinslandi. The sequence continues at coordinate 159,334,666 of NC_058403.1, forward strand.
AATGATTTAACACCTGCACATAATTACCAAATGATCCGCCTTCTGGGAATTATCTTTATCTTAATCTTTTATTTGGTTCCAAATAAAATGAGAGAGGGACCAGCAAAGCCTAGGAAAGGGGCAGCAGGGAGCTGCTGGGCTACCAGGAGGTTACCGCCCTCACTGTCACACGGCCCTGAGGCTCTCCTGGCCATTGCAAGAGGATGTCCAGCCGCTCTGGGGCCTGCAGCTCACCTGGGGAAAGCAGGAGCCCGGCTGAAGGCAAAGGAGACCCTATACTGCTGCTGGGAGAGTGCGTGTGTGCACGTGTGTGTGTGTGTGTGTGTGTGTGAGAGAGAGAGAGAGGGAGAGGGTTGACATAGTACTGGGAAGGACTGGGTGTGTGACTGAATTTAGCTTGGGGATATATCTGAGCAAATGGGTATGCATCTGTGTGTATCTGAGTGTGTTTGTCAGGGCAGTGTGTGTGTACATGTGTGTGTGTGCATGTATCTGAGTGTGTCTCGGAGGAGGTATAGCGTTTCTTGGGGGGCTGACAGCAAAATCACAATGCAGATTCCTGGGCCCCACCCATCCCTGACAGATCCAATCCAAAGCCCCGGAGGACAAAGTTCATGAATCTTCATCTTTGGCAATCCTAATTTTTAACTTCCTAATAGAAGTGACCCAATGACTCGTATACATCTTGAATTTTGAAAATCACTGCCTGATTCTAGCATTGTAGAATCTTCGGCAGTTTGGGAATTTTACAATGGTCAGATTCTTTGGGCTGTTAAAATCTTCAAAAGTCTGGAATATTCTGATCTTAGGGAGAAGGGAGGATGCTTAGAATTGTTATAACTTCCAGGTGTTTTCAGTTTTGAAGAACCATTCAAAGTCTAGAATGTTCAGATGCCTTGGAGCAGGGTTTTGCAAATGTCAAATACTCCTATACCTCTTCAAAACTTCTGCCTTCCCCACATCACGCCTATGTTTTTCTTCTTTTTTGTTCAGTCAGTTACCATTTATCTTCTTTTTAAAAAAAAAAATTATTTTGGAGTAACTTAGACTTACAAAGAGCTCCTATGGAGCCTTCACCCAGCTTCCCCTGATGTTGACAATCTTGAGCATGAGTGCAATTGTTAAAACCAGGAAATGAACACGGATAAAAATGCCATTTACGATTCTGAGGACCTTAAGGGAATTTTTGCTATTTTCACCCCATGTCCCTTGTCTGGTCCAGAATCCGATTGAGAATCCCTTATTGCCTTTAGTGGTCATGCCTCCTTCCTCTCTACCAATTTGGGACAGCTCTTCAGTCTTGTTGTCTCATTTCTGGTTTGTTTCAGGCCTTGAAACAATGCTGAGCAGTTATTTTGTCGAATACCCTTCAGTTTGGGTCTGTCTGGCATTTGTTCTCTAATGACCGGAAGGAGGTTATACATTTGGGGCCAGAATGCTACAGGAGTACTCCTCGGGGCATCATATCAGGGGGTACACAGGTGTCTTTTTACTCTCTGCCTCTGCTATCGTCTGTGTTTTTATTTAAACAGATCCCGTTTTTTTAGTGTGCTACCTGATTTTATCCAACCATAAAAAATCATATCCTCCCGGTTGTGATAGGTTTGACACTGTAGCTATTAAAATGGAAAATCACCTAAAATAATCTCAGTGACCTCCAGGACTTTGTGCACCACTTTTGACAAATGTTGCTTTAGATTATGTAGGATCTTTGGGACCGTGCAATGCTGATTTGGTTTATTTTATTATTATTGTCCTCAAAGAGTCATCAGAACCATCAGAATTCTTTGCCTGTTGATCCAGTCCATCGAGAATTTTTGGAAGATAAGGCCCAAGTCCTACCTCTCTGCATTCCAACCTGGCTTCCTCAGCTCCCCGGTTGCCTGGGGGGCTGTGGCTTGTTAAAACTGCAGATTTCTTGGGGCCCCTGGGTGGCTCTGTCGGTTAAGCGTCTGCCTTCGGCTCAAGTCATGATCCCAGGGTCCTGGGATCAAGCCCCGCGTTGCGGGGGGGGGGGTCCCTGCTCAGCGGGGAGTTTGCTTCTCTCTCTGCTCCTCCCACTCATGCTCATACACGCGCGCTCTCTCTCTCTCAAATAAGTAAATGAAATCTTTAAAAAAAAACAAAAACAAAAAAACCCTGCAGATTTCTTGGCACCAAGAAATCTTAGCCTATTTAGTACCTTTGGGATGAGGCCCCAGACTCTGCCACTTTATTGGGTCCCGCACGCATGGACAAGACCCCCAGCCATACTGAAGTAGTCCTGTCTCTCTGGCGTCCTGCAGACGAATTTATCACTTCTCAGCTGATACATGAGCCTCCATATAGGAAAAGCACAGAAGTCTGGGAAGTTATGGGGCCTGGCTCCCCAAAGTACACTGCAATCTGGGAGCCACCGTGTCAGCACAGGTCACTGCACCTGCCCCTGCCACTCCCTGGCCACATCTACTCTGCTCCTCATCCTATAGGAATACCACTGGCTGGAAGCTCTTCACCGCACCAGGCAGGGAGGGGATCCTGGGAAGCACTGTTCCCAGACTTTGTGGTGTGCTAAGGTGAGCAAGGGGCAACCCAACACAGCTATGTTGTGTCCAGTCCACATCCTAAGGACGCAGTTTGACCATACTACCTTTGGAATAAGACCACGACAACACTGCATTTATACCTAACCCAGGGCAACTGCCCTTCGACCCTCTGAAGGCACGCTCTGCTTGTCCCCCAAGGGGGAAGCAACATCTCTGATGTCACCGGGTCCCTTGCAGCGGGGCCACATGCCTCTTTGATGCTGAGATACGGGGTTACCACCATCAGTGTACCTTACGTCTTGACAGGATGGAGATGGGAGAGGAGGAGGAGAAAAATAATGACTTACTATGTATAAGTATAGTCATATGAAAGCAGAAGAAAATACACAAATTCTACAGTCTGCAATTAGTCACGTGGCCTCAACTGCATTTATAATTCCTTCTTCCCCTCCTGAGCCCATTTCCCCTTGGTTCTCACCTGAGCTTGGTTCCTGGCCTGGGGGCTGCATTCCCAAAGGGGCGATGCCGTTAGTGGTTCTGCCTGTATGCGCTGCTACAGTCTTCTGTTCCCACAGGACACTGGGTACCCGGCGGGGAGCCCAGAGAACCCCTGATCTCCAGGGGCGTGCACTGTGATTCTGCTGTCAACACGCCAGGAGGCCCTCAGAAACCTCTGCTTTAGAGATCCCAAGGTGCCGTCCCACTTGGCCCAAGGGGCAGGGACCAGCCCGACCTGGAAGGGGTCATAGGGGAGCAGAAGATGGGGCATTTTCTGGTGGGTGCTGAACAGCAGCCTAGCAGACCCCATCGGTGCCAGGTTGGAGCCCCACTGCTCGAGGGGCTGGAGGGGGTGGACGGGGGTCTCTGGGGACTCAGTTGAGCCTCTTTTATCCCACCCTACCCCTGAGCCCTGCCCGAGTGCCACTCAGGAAGCGGGGCCAATTCTGGGGCTGGAGTGTGTGGGGAGGGCAGCCCGGCAGGGCCCGCAGGAGGCATGTGCATGGGGTCGGGAAGGAGCCAGGGTGCGAGGGCAGCCTGCAAGCAGTGCAGGGCCTGGGCATGCAGCAACAGGCTGTGGTGGAGATACAAAGCGCCCATTCACTGTCTCCCAGGGCAGTGGCGACTCGCAGGGGAATCCCTCAGCAGCCTGGGGCTGTGGGGAAGCCAGTTCCCAGGAGACAGCTCCGTGCCGGTGTGGCATGACATCTTGGGTGGGGTGAGACTCATTGGACCTCCCCTCCAAGACTGTCACACCCAGAGCCCACAGCCTAAGCCCCTGCCCCGAACAACAGTGCCAGGCACTACTCTCAACACCTTACCTGCGCTTAGCCACTGAATCTTCACAACAACCCTGTGACCTGGGAACTGTTAGAAATGGGGGAAACTGAGGCCCAGAGAAGCCAGGACTCAAAACCTTGAAGTCAGACTCTGAAATCCACAAGCCTGACCCACTTGCTGTGCTGCCTCCGTAAACCTGGATCTCATGGAGAAGTGAATACTCATGGATCAAGGGCCTGAACTCCAATTCCGGGCTGGAATTTGCTCCCCGGCAGCCCTGCAGGCTTCGCTCTACTCCTGCTTGCATTCCCCGCCACCACTGACCCACATACCTTAGGCAGCCCATTTAATCCCTACATAGCTCTAACGCTAAGGATGTGCTTTCTTGCAAGGAGCTGGAGTCTGACTCCCCGTGACTTCCCTTATAGCCCTGGCTCCTCCCAGGCTGGGGTCTCCAGCCCATATCCTCTCCTTTTCTGAACATACTTTAGGATATTCCTGCTTCACCTTCACAGTGGGACTCAGTTCCTTCCGGGAAGACTCTGCATAGTACAGAACAGAATTGAATGATCACCTCCCTTATGCTGGGTATAGGTCTTTGTTAATATGACCTCAACCAGGTACTTCCTTCTTTACAGGCACGGTCCCCTTGGTGATTTCAATTAGTTCTCAAGGAGGCCTTAAAATACTTTTCACTTGACATAACTATGACTTCCAAGTTTTGAGAATTTTCCTTTTGCCTCTTTTCAGCCCCATCATGCCCAAGGGCATCAGGAGGGCATCTTGGGGGTGGGGGCTGGCTCTAATGACTTCACCACAGTGATAACCAACACCAACACCTGCTTTTCCCACTGGTATCTCCTGAACACCCCACAACCACTACACTGGGAAACTAAGGCTCAGAGACATGGAGGGACTCCCCAAGGTCGGTCACATGGCCAGAGAGGGGCAGAGCTAATGGTAAAGCTAACTCACACTTTTTTTTTTTTAAGATTTTATTTATTTATTTGAGAGAGAGAGAATGAGAGAGAGCACATGAAAGGGGGGAGGGTCAGAGGGAGAAGCAGACTCCCTGCCGAGCAGGGAGCCCGATGCGGTACTTGATCCCGGGACTCCAGGATCATGACCTGAGCCGAAGGCAGTCGCTTAACCAACTGAACCACCCAGGCGCCCTAACTCACACTTTTTTAAAAAGATTTTATTTATTTATTTGAGAGAGAGCAAGAGAGCACAAGTGGGTAGTGGGGGGCAGGCAGAGGGAGAGGGAGAAGAAGGCTCTCTGCTGAGCAGGGAGCCCGAGTGTAAGGCACAAGTTTCGGCTCCAAAAATGATGTTGGGTCAGGCTGGTCCCCTTCAAGGCATGCTTTCTTCACTATGATTTGGGGATAACAGTATCTTCCCCATGGGATGTGGGACAATATCCACATGGTGTTGGCTGACCTCTCAGCGCAGAGCCCAGCACTCAGGGATAGAGAGTTTACAATGAAAGAAAAAGAAAAGAAATGTTTAAAAGCCTTTTTGGAGTTAGACTGCCCCCCAGGTTCCTTCCAGTTCATCCATTCATTCCTTCAACCAATATTTTTCAAATGCCTGCCAAAGTCTCCCTGGGGCCTTTAAGCTCCCATGATCTGGAAACTGCGACTTGTCTCACCTCATCCCCTGCACTAAGGCCACAGAGTCTGCCTGGCTACTCCTTGGCTTTAGCTGGCACAGTGGTGCCCCAGGGTATTTGCATCAGCTGCTCTTGCTCCTGGGAAGCTCTTTCCCCAGATGCCCCCTTGGCTCACTGCCTCATTTCCAAAGACCTTTCATTTCTCAGGGAGACCTCTGACGACCATGTCTAAAATTTCAACACCCTCTTCCACACAACGTATCGTGTCTTCCATCCCAGCTCCATTATCTCTCTTTAACCTTTATGGTGCCCTAAGACACCACATACATTACTCACTTTTGTGGTTATTGTTCTTTGACTATCAGCTCTGCCAGAATGGGGATTTTTGTCTGATACGTTCACTACTGTAAGCTCAGCACCTAGTGAGTGCCTTGCACATAGAAGGTTCTCAATAAACATGTTTGGAACGGAGACACACTGTGTGCTTGGAGTAGATCTAGAGGAAGCCATCTTTGTTCTTAAGGACCTGACATTCTTGTGGGTGACGGCAGATACCCACGCTGGTGACCACCATCTGGGAAGTGGTAGAGCCTCTGGCTGAAGCCAGCCCAGGGCCTCAGAAAAGCCCAAGTGGGCCTTGGGCCCAAGGCTGGCAGGAGAAGGGCATCAGAGTTGGGGGAGGGGCCAAACTTAGAAATTTGACATTAATACCTCAGGACCTAATTCATAAAAACATCTAATTACAGGGTGCCAGTGTTTAATTGTCATTTAGGTAATGACCTGCAACAGCATACAAATTATAGGGTAATCAACTCAAACGTGCTTACAGCTGCTGTAAATGCCATTTAATCTAATATGGAGCTCCCCAGCCAGTGTCTCCAGGGCTCAGGCAAGGGCAGGGTGCTGGGGACGTCCTCCCTTTGGCTTGAAATGCCACAACGAGGTGAATCGCGTGATGCTGGGCTGCAAATGAGTTTCTACCCACCCCCCCACCCTGCCCATGAATGGTGGCTTCCTCATAAACCCCAGTTTGAACTGCAGCAAGAGGAATTGAGGTTCCTGAATCTGGAAGGGGAAGGTCGGCCTCCTGGTTGGCTTGGGGCAGGTGGGGAGCCCAGAGAGGGGGCATGGCTGCTCTGGCTTCCTCTCTACCAGCAGGGATTAGACCCAATTAGAGGTCAGATGCCAATGGCCCCTGCTGTGTTTTCTCTGGGCCGCACAGGGCTCTGGAAGAAGGCATCTGAGAGCCTCAGATGGGGCCCACACTCTCCTGGACCCACATTTCCTGCTGTCCCCATCACCTCCCCTGAAGCCCACTTGCTTTCACCTTCCCTTGTACCTTTACCACCTGGGCGCTGTTGGCCCTGTGTTGCCTGCCCCTTTCCAGAAGCAGGTGCCCGTGGTAAGAGCACCGTGGGCTTTGGAGCCGGACACCCAACGGTTGCTACCTGCACTTTGTCCCTTTGCCAGCTGTGTGGCCTTGGGCAAGGGAAGGGATCTCTCTGAGCCTCTCCATGGGCCAGAGAGACTACGCACATATATAAAAATGCCCAAAAGGAAACAGTCAACAAAACCAAAAGACAACCGACAGAATGGGAGAAGATATTTGCAAATGACATATCAGATAAAGGGCTAGTATCCAAAATCTATAAAGAATTCATCAAACTCAACACCCAAAGAACAAAGAATCCAATCAAGAAATGGGCAGAAGACATGAAGAGACATTTTTCCAAAGAAGACATCCAAATGGCCAACAGACACATGAAAAAGTGCTCAATATCGCTCGGCATCAGGGAAATCCAAATCAAAACCTCAATGAGATACCACCTCACACCAGTCAGAATGGCTAAAATTAACAAGTCAGGAAACGACAGATGTTGGCGGGGATGCGGAGAAAGGGGAACCCTCCTACACTGTTGGTGGGAATGCAAGCTGGTGCAGCCACTCTGGAAAACTGTATGGAGGTTCCTCAAAAAGTTGAAAATAGAGCTACCATATGATCCAGCAATTGCACTACTGGGTATTTACCCCAAAGATACAAAAGTAGGGATCCGAAGGGGTACGTGCACCCCGATGTTTATAGCAGCAATGTCCACAATAGCCAAATTGTGGAAAGAGCCAAGATGTCCATCAACAGATGAATGGATAAAGAAGATGTGGTATATATATACAATGGAATATTATGCAGCCATCAAAAGGAATGAGATCTTGCCATTTGCAACAACGTGGATGGAACTGGAGGGTATTATGTTGAGTGAAATAAGTCAAACAGAGAAAGACATGTATCATATGCTCTCACTGATATGAGGAATTCTTAATCTCAGGAAACAAACTGAGGGTTGCTGGAGTGGGGGGTGGGGTGGGAAGGATGGGGTGACTGGGTGATGGACACTGGGGAGGGTATGTGCTCTGGTAAGCGCTGTGAATTGTGCAAGACTGTTGAATCTCAGATCTGTACCTCTGAAACAAATAATGCAATATATGTTAAGAAAAAAAAAAGAAGAAGAAGAAGAAGGTAGCGGGAGGGGAAGAATGAAGCGGGGGAAATCGGAGGGGTAGACGAACCATGAGAGACAATGGACTCTGAAAAACAAACTGAGGGTTCTAGAGGGGAGGGGGGTGGGAGGATGGGTTAGCCTGGTGGTGGGTATTGAGGAGGGCACATTCTGCATGGAGCACTGGGTGTTATGCACAAACAATGAATCATGGAACACTTCATCTAAAACTAATGATGTAATGTATGGGAATTAACATAAGAATAAAAAAAAAATGCCCAGCTTGCAGGGTCTGGTCCACACATTTTCCAGCTGCAGGAGGCAATATAATGTCCTGGTGAAGAGAGTGGGCTCTGGTACCGACTGCACAAGTACCCAACCCAGCCCTGGGACCTGTGAGCTTCCTGAACTTGCCTATACTACTTTACCACTTAAAGTCCTCGCTTCTCCAGCTGTAAAATGGGCATAATTGTAGAGTGCCACCTACCTCCTAGAGTTCATGAATATGAAGTGCTGAGAACAGCGCCTAGTACAGAGTGAGCACTCAAGAAGTGGTAGCCACGAGAAAATCCCACGTTCTGAGGAAACTGTGGATAGAGTAGAGGGCAATGTAGCCCAAGTTCCTGCACACGTACACACATGCGTGCACACACACACACGCACGCACGCACACGCACACACACGCACATACATGCGCACAATGCACGCCATACTCTCTTTCCTCTCCCTCGCCTTGAAAACTCTCCCTTGCTGATCTGTCTGAAGAACTCTTATTCATCCTTCAAAACCCAGCTGGCTTCTCCTTGTCTGGGGCAATATCTGGTAGATGCTAGCTGCTCTTGGCTTGTCTCTGTCTCTGAGTTGGGGGTGTTCGGGAGGCTGGCATCATAACCACCGCGGGCACGGCACTCAGAAGAACTTCCTAATGTTGGTTAAACTGATCCTATTGAATCAGCAAACAAGGAGGACCCTCAGAAGAAAATATATTTATTTTCATGGGGAAAATAAATATATAACAATAAAAAAGTACCTAGGGTAAAAATAAAATTTTTCCTTTTCAGCCTCTTGAATTTTCTCGAGGTAGCCAATGTGTATAGTTTCCCATACTGCACTGCGGGCATATTCTATGCATCTACACACAGTATATATTTATCTCCAAATGGACCCCTTTGTCTGCATCTCTTTTTTCACTTGCTACTGTTTCTCGAACATTCTTCTATTTCAAATTTCGCAGACCGCCCCATCCGTTTTAGTGGTGCATGGTGTTCCAAGGTGTGAATGCCCGGTGATTTACATAGCTGTCCCCTATTTAGAGGCATTTGGGTGGTTTCTGATTTTTTGCTAGTGCAAGCCAGGCTGCACAAACATGTTTGTGCACACACCTTGGCATATGTTTGTATCTGCGAGTGGTGACGTGCCCAGTGGTGATGAGCTCCCCTGAACTAACTAGGCCAGACCCCCCCACCACAGGGCATTTTGGTTGCTTCCAGTCCTTTGGCATTTGACTCGTCTTTTGGGTGCTGAGTGCTGATTCTAGACTGCTTTAGAAATAGCCTTATCTTGATGGCTTCCTGCCCCTGTTCAGGAGCTCCAAGGTTTTGCTGGGAGACAGTATCGAGAGTGAGAAGACAGACAGACAGGCACCCCTCCCTGGCCATTCTCCGCCCCTCATCACCCACCAACCAACTCTGACAGCTCTTCTTTGCCCGATTTTCTATGGATTTTTTATTGTGAATGCGAGTTTCTCAGCTACAAAACCATGTCCAAAGGCATTTATTTAGTCAGGGGCCCCCTTCCCCCTCCATGTTGAGATCCAGGGAAACTGAGGCCCCGGGAGAGGTGCTTTGTGCGTGTGAGGCCCTGCCCTGGCTGGGGCAGGCAGCAGCCGACACCCATCTTTCCTGGGCGACCCCCATTGGAGGCCTTCAGCCCTGTCCCTTGGCCTAATCCCGTTTTCTGCCCAGCTGAACAGTGGAGGAGGCTTATTTCTCATCCCATTTTAATGCAAAGGAGGCTGCCAGGCCTGGCTTGTTCTGAGTGTGGTGACAGTGGCCGTGAATGGGGACCCCAGTAACGGGGACAAAAATGTGACAGGGCCCTCCATCATGGCATTGTCCGACAATCGGGACATTATGGTTGCTCCTGGAGCCCTCTCCGGGAAGGGGCAGGGGCCCCCGCCTAGTATGCTAAGCAGACAGAGGCCAGGCCCGCCTTGGGCCACCCGGCCTTGGCCTGGTCAGTAATTTCATTGTGTCAGGCGCTTGGACCTGAGCAATTCAAAGTGTCCCCCCAGCTGCCTTCCTCCCTCTACCTCCCGCCACCGAGGCCTGGACGTCTGGGGTGTGGGTGGAGGGGCTCCCAGACCCCGCCTTGGGGAGGCTGCTGGTCCCACTGCCCTGTGGCGTGACCCCAGGACAGGTGCTTCCCACTCTGGGCCTCAGTGGGTAACAACAGCGGTGACAAAAGTGACAATCACCCGCAACGCTGGACATTTCTGCGCGTTGGCTGTAAGCACTTGACAGGCATTCTCTCTACTAATGCTTACAGTAACCTTGTGACGGAGCTTGGGCCACCCCTCGCGCACACCCCGAGGCACCCCGAGAGAGGTAACCGGCCCGGGGGGGAGCGCAGCACGGTTTGGCAGGGGGACCACAGGACTCAGCAACGCGAGGGTGACACGGTGCCAGCCAGCAGAAAGACAGCCACGCGCGTTAAAACCTCAAGCTTTTAAAAATAAATAAATAAATAAATAAAAAATAACACCTCAAGTCTTCTGGTCGCCATGTTAAACAATGTAAAAAGAAACAAGTGAAATGAATTTTAATAATATAATTTATGTGCCTCTACCCAAAATATTCTCATTTCAGCCTATAATCTGTATTTAAAATACTATTAATAAGACATTTTATAGTACTTTTCTTCGAACTAAGCCTCTGGAACTGGGTGAATAGTGGACACTCACAGCACACCTCAATCCAGACTTGTCACGTCTCAAGTGCTCGGGGGCCACATACGGCTGGTGGCTGTCGTGCTGGACAGCGCAGCTCTGCAGGGGAACGACCGGCCGAGTGCTCCTGCTCAGCCTGGGCTGCTCACCTGCTCTGAGACCCCAGGCAGGGCGCTCCACCTCCCTGGGGATCAGTTTCCTTCTCTGAAGCTCCCTTCACAATCTGGATGATGGAGAGGAACAAAGTGATGCCCAGAGCCCTCCCTGGCTCACGGTTACTTGGGTGTCGGCACTCTAGCAAGGCCTCTTTGGGACCCTGGATCACTGGGCAGCTCCCCGGCAGGGCCCCTCTCCCAGACCCTGGCTGGGGCAGCCCCGCCTCCTTTCAGGCCCAGCAGAGCCCACGCAGCTTCTGTGCATCACCCCCCCCCCCAGAGTACTGGGATGGGGGCCGTGGGGTATGGCTGGTGGGGGGTGCACCAAGTCGGGGGGAGTCCCAAGACCGGTTGCCTTTACTCAACCTCCCCATGCTTAACCCATTTTGCAGAAGTGGAGACAAAGGCCCACTTACCCAAAGACACAGGTGGGAAGCAACCAGCATCCTGAATCGGGCAGACCCAATCCAAGGCCAGAGAGTGAGCAGACTTGGGAGCCTCAGGGCCGGACCCCGAAGTACCAGAGCAGATGGGGAGGACAGGGAAGCAGACAGGGAAGCAGTGGCTGAGCTGCATGTTCACCGGCCTCTTGTAGAAGTTTAGCTAGGAGAGTCCTCCCCACTCCAATTTCTTCAAAGATCTATGAGACCCTTCACTTACAAATGAAAATGCCACTCCCCAGAACGAAACCCAGGGAGAGGCAGCTGGGAAGAGCCTGTGGTCAGGAACTGGGTCTGTCCAAACTTAGTTCCGGCTGGCTCTGTGTGATGAGCGACTTGTGATAAATCACTTACCCTCTCCACTGGGTTTGCTCATGGGCGAGGCCAGGGTCTCTGCATCAAGGACAGGAAGGTGGGCCCGTGCAAACGGTTCCAGGTCAGGGGTGGAAGGGCAAAGGGAGCGGACGTAGAGACAGCTTCTTTCTCTCCACCTACACCACCTCCTCCAGACCCCATTGATCAGAGGAGGCTCCTGTCCTCAGAACCGCAGGCCGGCCAGCTCTGCCAACCCCCGGCTCCTTTCCGTTTGCGACTGGACAACTTCCAGGGCCGGAGTTGGGATAGGCAGTAATGGACCACAGAGTGAGTGATGGAGCCCCGGGAGCAGACTGGGAGGAAATGGGGGCTGGGGTGGCAGAGGACAGGACCCTGTGGGCCTCCGTGCAGCTCAGGAGCGGTGTGCCTCCCGTCCTCCCCTTCCCCCACTCGGCTCCTCCCCCACGTGCCATCCTCCTCTGAGCCTCCCTCTAGCCCTCCCTGGTTGGCGCGGCAGCTCCATTTTCCAGAACTGGAGACTGAGGCCCGGAGAAGAGAAGGGGCTTGCCCTCGGTGACACAATAAGTGAACTCTAGAGTCCCAGAACCTTCTCCTGCTGGTCCGGAGGTGCCTAGGGACCCTCCCAGCAGCCTGTGGCATGAGTCCTCCCCATCTGCTCTGGTACTTCGGGGTCCGGCCCTGAGGCTCCCTAGTCTGCCCACCCTCTGGCCTTGGATTGGGTCTGCCCGATTCAGGATGCTGGTTGCTTCCCACCTTATGTGCCATGTGACTTTGGCCAGGCCACTTCTCATTGAGTCTCAATTTCCTCATCCACAAAATGAGGAGCAGGGCTTTTGCACCTGCTCCCAGGGCAGTTGGGAACAATGTGAGAATAATTACCAGGGCCTTGGCCCTTCAGGACATGCTTGTCTGAGCCTTGACACTGGGGCCTCCTGCATCCTGGAGCCCACATTCAGACTAGGGGTCCTGATGAGCCCTGGGCTAGCCCCGAGAAGGATGAACCTGCATCCCCTCCCCTGACCTCCAGAGCTTCTGAGGCCCCGACCACAGAGTGCCTCTGACCACAGAAACTTTGTGGGCTCTGTTGTGCCTGAAGGGAAGAAAAGCTGCCCCAGCCACAGCATGGGGGAGAGGCCCCTGGTGAGGGTTGCATGATGAGCCAGTGGTCCCAAGAGAGGCCCTGCCGGGGTGCCTCCACCTGAGCAGCCACGAGGCAAGGCTCTAGGAATCACTTCGCTCCTCTTCATCACCAGGTTGTGAAGGGAGCCTCAGAAGGAGCGGGGAACTGATCCCAAGAGGGGCAGAAGGCCAGTGAACAGCCCAGGCAGAGTGCGAGCACATCCCCTGGCCCTGATGCTGATGGTTTGACACCTGTCTGCAACACATAGGGAGGATGTGGGAGCCACACACGCATTCTTAGAGCATTTATCGAGCACTTGCTGTGTATTGAGCACCAGGTGTTAGGGTACACCCGGCAAAGCAGTCCCAGGCCTGCTCCCAGGAACACCCAGCCCACTGGGAACTTCATCGAGCACCTAGGGATAAAGGAACAAAAGCTGGGGAAAACCTGCATCAGCGATAGAGGAATTGAAAACCATGCAGGGGTAGAAAAATCACTGAGCTTGTTGGGGGGGCAGTGGGGCGCAGGGGACTCACCCGGAGGGGCTTAAGGAGACCCCTCTGAGAGGAGACTAGAGCTGACTCAGGGCGGCATAGCTGGGAGAAGCATATTCCAGGCAGGGCGAACAGCAAGGGCCAGGGTCCCGAAGCAGGAAGAAGCTTTAGGGAGCCCGGGAATAGGAAGGTCCTGTGTGGTTGCAGTGCAGGAGTGACAGGAAGGGCAGGAGTGACTCTGGGGACTCAGTGAGGCCCAGGTGAGGAGTCACTGGGGCGGGGAACACTGGGCTGTTCCAAGCAAGGTAATGACATCTCTGATTTCTCGGTGGGAAGAGAAGCCAGGAGACTGGCCAGGAGGCTCTTGCAGCCACCCAGACAAGAGCTGATGGTGGCAGGTCGGCGGGGGGGGGGGGGGGGGGGTGGAGGGGGAGGGGAGCAGTAGATGGATGCCAGAGCTATTTAGGAGTGGGAACAGTAAGCTCAAGGATCAGGCATGGAAGGTGAAGAAGAAAGACAGGTGAGGAATGATGCTGAAGTTTATGGTCTGAGCAGGAAGATCTGGGTGGGGGATAATCAGGAGTTCTATATTGGCCTCATGGAATTGCCTGTGAGACCTTAGAATGGATAGGACACAGGTGGTAGGATGCCTGATTTTGCTGGAGTGGATGTTTCATACCAATGGATGTTCACCTGGAGACAGACACAGAGAGAGCAGGGAGGTTGGGCCCATGGCCAGGCCAACTTGACCTTAGGTCCTATTAATCAAGGCCTACACCTAGAATGAGGGAGGTGACATTTGTGCTTTATGCTGCTCAGACTCTTCCTGGATCCTGTGCCTGGGACTGGTTGAGAGGAACCAACCAGGATTGGGAGGAGTCTGCAGACACTATTTGGTAAGTGGGACTGGGGAGATGCCACGCTTCATCTTGAGTCTCTGCAGGCTGCCCCAGGCAGGGGGAGGAGGTGGGGCTTATGGCTCCAGTGGCCAGAGCATAGAGAGGCAGGCTCCAGTGTGGTGTGAGCTAGAGTTTCCTCCCAGACAGGTTCCACAGACATGGGGCAGGCTGACCAGCAAGGAGGGAGCTCTGTGTTCGGGGAGCTATGTGAGCTGGGGATGGACAGCCTCACAAGGAGGGTGATGCAGATGGTCTCTCGCACTGGGAGGGGGTAAGACCCCTCCTACTCAGCGATGCGGCCTCCAAAGGGGAACAATGTTCCCAGGGAGCAGCAGAAACCACTACTGATTACAAATTGCTCTGTGATTTTTCTCTCGTTACCAGGGTGACGGCAGGCTGAGCATCTTAAGCAGCAGCAGGATGCAGCCAGCTCTTTTAAAGCCATAGATGATTTCCCTTCAGGGTTCTCTTTCTTCACTTCCTCATCCTCCCCTTCCCCTTGCCCTCCTGTCTTCTTCACACCGTTCCCTCCCTCCCTCCCCCCACCCACCCTGTGCTTGGCATTAGGGATCATACCTGTTCCCTACTCACTTTCTAAGTAACGTGCCTTCTTCTTGCAACTCATGCCCAGGCTTCTCGCTCACAACTTCTCTGGGCCTTGGTTTCCCCACTGTCGGAACAGGAAGGACATAAGCCTGGATGACCCTACCCATCCCCGCATCTGCAAATCCAGCTCACCTGTGGATGTCCAGTGCTAATATTACCTCTGGCAGGAGGACGCTTGCTTTCCCCCGCCTGAAGCATGTTTGCGTGCGTGGCACGCATTCAGCAGCCTGCACCGGCCAACGCCGTCACCACTGGCCACAAGGGACTACCGAGCCCTTGACATATGGCCGCTTATGTTTCATGCGCTCAAACATTTCAGATGTATTGGGTGTAATGACATTAAAACGAATTGCACCAGTTTATTTTTGCTTTTTTAGAAAAGCTTGTAATGACCTACGTGGCTCACGTTCTATTTCTATCGGAAACGACATTAAGCGGCCATTTGTGAATGTGGAGTCTCGAAGACAATGGCAGCTGCTGTGACGGAGCTCAGTGACTCATCTCATCCTGACAGAACCCCGTGACATTCTGTTCATTTTCCTATTTAGTATTCCTATTTGACGGGGGGAGAAACAAGAGGCCTGGAGGGGGAGCCCTGTGTCTGAGGGCACACGGCTCGGGTGGTGGTGGTGGAGCCCCCCAGTCTCCATGAGAGGCTCGAGGAAATCCAGCCGACAGGCGTGGTGATTGAGGCAGAGGCCGGGAGGCTTCGCAGCTGGCCGGGCGGGTGGCGCAGCTTCTCGTGGCGGGCGTTCAGGTTGCTGGCAATGGCCAGAGGCCGTCCAGGCGTCCAGGGCGTCAGGTCATGGTAAGCCCTGAGGGCTTCATCACCAAGCCTTACCCCCTTCTCAGCTCATCGCCCTGAAACTCTGGCATCACCACTCCATCCAGGCGGATCTGACATTCAGGTGCCACCTGCCATTCTGTCCACAGGTTACACAGGTGACCTGGCCCCACACCAGCGTAGCCCCATTGCAGCTTGTACAACAGCCTGGTCTGTAAGCGTGCCTGGTCCAGCGTTTCTGAAGCCACAGGTCTGTAGGATAGGGAGGGAGCAGGAGGGCCACAGCCCACCCCAGCAGGGGCTGCCACCCAGACTCAGTCCAAATGGCTCCAGAGATCTTGGTCTTAAACACCCTGACTGTGCCCACTAGGCTGGCTGTTCTTTTTACCCTACCCCATTCACTCCCTGCCCTTCTCTACCCTGCTCGGCTCCCAGAGGCTGACCTCTGGGGACCCCATCATCCAGGCTCTGTTGCCCGCCTGCTCCCGGCTGGGCTTGGCCAGTGGAAAGGCAGAAGAAGGGCATGGGTGCGCTTCGTCCCCATCTTTCTCTGTCCAGGGTCACCGTGGCTGCCTTTCTCTATAGCTGCAGCTCCGGGCATGAGGCCCCCACCTGTGGCTCCAGGCCTTTTCCGGGAGCCACTCCCTGCCCCGGCCCCAGGTCCAGGGTGGTGATGGCACTCCCCTGTGCCCAGCCGTGGGCGCTGCTCTGACCCCGGGGGCTCCCTGAGTCCTGCCCAAGCCCTGTAAGTCGGGCCTCCATCCGGGGCTCTTCAGGCACCCTGCTGAGGGGACATCTGTGTCCAGCCCGGACCTGCGTGAATCTACCTGGGGCTCCTCCACAGCCCGGAGCTCGGCTGGCCCCCTGGCTCTGGCTCGCTCTGACTCCTGCTGCAGTCCAGCCGTGGCAGCCCCATCTCGCTCTCCCCGGCCCTGCAGCCTTCTCCTCTACATCTGCTTTGCTGCACATTCTGCTTCCTCTTACTGTTGTCAGTTCCTCTGCGTCTTGGCCTCTTCACTGGGTCCTGGCCTCACTCAAGGCCTACAGCTCATTATCGCTCAGTGATAGGGTCCTTGACCCTGCTCAGGGGCTTCTAGAGACATGGCTCTACGTCCAATTCTTTCCCTATCTCCTTTATCCCGGGGCCGGGCACGCAGGTGACCCCAGTACATTTCGTTCAATGGCTGAGTAAATGAAGTAATACAGAATACCCACAAAGTCTGCAAGCAAAGACAGATACATGTATGTGTATGTGAGTATGTGTGTGATACATATATGTATAGACACACGTATCTAGTGCATATATACATGTCCGCATATACATGCATGTTCACACACAAACACATAATACACATTCACATACACACACACACATATATATACATATGTATGTATGTATATAAAATGTCATCAAGGACATCTTCAATTTGTAAAACCATTTAAAAATGCCATGTAAGCGCCAGACTCTGGCAACTCCGCACCCTGCAGATGCCAACTGGATGCCTAGGGGGTAGAACACTTTCTGCAGCCTCCACAGCTTCTGTGGTTTCCTCTGTCCAGCAGAGCATCTAGCGTAGGGCCTCCTGCACACTCAGCATGAAGAAATGGTTGGTAAATGGACGAATAGGCCCTTGCTAGATGGAGGCAGGAAGTCCTTGGGACTTTGTGTCATTTCTGTGGCCATGCCAGGCATGAGTGGGCCTCAGGCAGTGCGGCGAGCTAGTGGATCAATGGGAAGCCTGGGTAGTGCGTGCACTCTGCGGGAGCCCGGGCTCTGGCATTCACCCACTCTGGGGAGACAGCAGCCTGCCTATTCTCCATAAGCCCCTCCAGATCCACTCAGGGCCCTGCTCTGTGCCCTGGGGGCTGACCTTGAGTCTGCGTCCATGGCCTCCCAGCTCCACCTGGACTGAAAGGGATCAGAGGGTGAGGGGGCCCCCTAGCCCTCCTGCTGGGTGGCAGGTGGCGGTGGCTGCGTCCCCCAGTGTCTGTGGCTCGTGTCCGGCAGCCACCCGTCCAGCTGCAGCTGCCCGCAGCAGGTTCCGGGAAGGGCTATTCTGTGCCCCAGGCCCCAGGAAGGAACAGCTCCCCACTGCTGGCAGTGTGCTTCACCGTCCCTGGCTGGTTTCTCTGACCCTGCCCACGTCTCTGCAACCGGCCCCTTCATTAATTACCCATTTGACTGCTGTCTGTTCCCTGCTATGACCCTGCCTCATTTTCCAGGCATGTCACTTCCCAGAGTTGAGTCTTGGCTTCTGTCAAATGGGAGCAGCCTCCAGATAGGGTGGTGGAACAGGTTAAATGAGAGAGCTCACCTGGGAGCATGGCCAGCTCATTGCTAGTGCACAGGAAATGGCTGTTATTTCACCATGCTAAGTGGGGCGGGGGGGCAGGGGCTGGGAGCAGGGTAGAGTGGTGCTTAGTCGCACGGACCCTGCAGTCAGATGGTCTGGGTTCAGATCCCAGCTCTACCCCATCACAGCTGTGTGACCTTGGGCAAATTACTTGGCCTCTCTGTGCCTCCTCTGTAAAATGTTACTATCTATCACACGAGGGCTGAACACATTAACAGCACGGAATACTCCAACAGCAAGGGCTGTGACTGCCGCTGCCCAGTGGCCACAGAATCCCCACGTGTGCTGGCTAGGAGGTAAACGTTAGCGGTGGGCCCCGGCAGGCTGCTACCAGCATTTACACCAGGGCCACTGGCAAACACTACAGATGGGCGTCACCTCCGCTCCCCGTGCGGTTTAATTTTCCCACATTTTCCTGGACTTCGTCTTCCGTGTTGACCGTTGGACCCATGTGGTCAAGCAGTCCTGCACAGCGTGTTCGTGGCCTCTCCCGACAGAGTGGGGGGGGCGCCCCATGATCCCTCACACCGGGCACACACCCCCGCAGCCCCACGGCCCTCACCCTGGGCGGATCACTCCAGACCGTGTGCCGTGGACATGCCACGGGGCCTGCAGCCGGGCCAGCAGCTCTGCGGGCCCTTCCCGGCCCGGCGTCCCCCCCCCCCCCTCCGGCTCTGTAACTGAAGCCGCGGGCGGCGGAGCTGCCCCCGGCCGCCAGATCGCACAGGTATCGGCTGACCGCCCGTGTCCCGTTTTCCTTCGCTCGAGGCGCAGGTAACAATGGCCGACAGTCCTCACAGGGGGCCCGGCCCCCCCAGGGAGAGGCCCCGGTGTGCTATCGGGCCACACGATCTCACCCCTTAAAAGGCCTGCCCTCCCCGCCGACATATCGCACAAACAGGGCCTTCACTTGCTGCCAGCGACCGTCTGCCGCCCTGGGAGTGTGGGCCGGAACCCGGGCCCCCGTGCCAGCCGGGCCTGCACCGCTCGCCCTTTCCCTCCATGTGAACCTGCCTCTCCATACACCTGACCATTCTTCTCCCCTCGGCCTGGGTTACACCCCGTGAAAGCCCTTTGTTCCTCCGCCCTGGTCGAAACTGGGTCTGGCCCGGCGAGGGGCTGCCCTGCCTCTGCCAGCCTAGCCATCTGCCCGTGGGCAGCCCCGGGGGCCCTGAGCCGCTGCGAGCCCCAGGCTGGGGATGTGGGCGGGGCCGGGGTCCTGCTTTTGTCTCTTCCCTGCCTCAGGCTGCCGGGCTCCTTGCTCGCCAGCTTGCTCTGCAGCAGGGCACAGAGGCCTGGCCGAGGGGTCTAGTTCGGCCCTGCTTTCCTGCATGGACTGGGGAAGCCTCTGGCGCTCACAGAGCCCCTCTCTTCCTCATCTCCAAGGCGGAAATAACGAGACCCACCTCCCTGTGTTGTTGCGAGGACCGAATGTCCACAGTGCGCGTGGGCCTTCCAGGATGCTGGCTGGCATGGAGGCGGCAGGCCTGTGAGAGCTGCGACAAGGCCGGGGGACCGGGAGAAGGACCCGGCTGGCCAGCCGACACTGGGCTAGAGACCATTACAATGGAACCCGCACAGTGGGATGGGGAGGGGAGTTTCAGGTTCAGGCCACGTCTTGGGGTTCATTTTCTTGCACACCCCCAGTGTGGGGTTCTTGAGAGAGAATTCAGCCTAAGTGAAGTCACACCAGCCATACTGAAGGACTCTGTAGCCACGCGTGGCCAGTGGCCCCCGAGCTGGGCAGGGCAGCTTTAGAGCATCTCCAGCACTGCCGAACGTTCTCTTGGAGGGCACTACTGTCGCGCCTGCTGGGTGACTTAATTCAGCACACACTTGCTGAGCCCCTACAGTGTGCCAGGCCCCACCCGGGCCATCCACAACCTACCAGTCACAGGCGCCCTCTGAGCTTTCGCTGCTTGATCTTCCCACACACATTAATTGGGCGCGGACCGTGGGCTGGCACCAGAGGGAAGGGCATCGCGCTCTGCCCTTGGCAAGCTCGCAGTGGGCAGGGAGGGAAAGCTTGGATGCACATCCCAGTGACACAAACCTGGGTGTGAGAAGTCCCCTGAGAGCCGTGCTGAGGGAGGGCCCTGGTGGGGAAGTCACCCCCACTAAAACAAAGGATGCTTCCATTTCGCCTTCTGGAAGCGTGCCAGAGTGTCTGAGAAGAAGCTTCTAGGTCTTCAGATTCTGAGTTAAGCACCCATGACTCCCACTGCCAAGGTTTTGAGTGGGCTTAAGATGTGCTTCCATACATCCAGGGGTGGGGAGCTCATTATCTCCACTTTAGCAAAATTTAGCCTAACCTACTGGTGGTAGGCAGGATAATGCCCCCCAAATATGGTCATGTCCTAATGCCTGGAGGCTGTCGATATGGCAAAAAGGATGGTGAGCGTGCGAATAAATGAAGGATTTTGAGATGGGGAGATTATCCTGGATTATGCAGAAGGACCTGATGTAATTGTAATGGTCTTACATGAGGAAGGTGGGAGGGGGGCAGATGTGATGACAGCAGCAGAGATTGGGGTGATGTGGAGCGATGTGCTCTGAAGACAGAGGAAGGGGGCCGTGAGCCAAGAAATACAGGGGGCACTAGAAGCTGAAAAGTCAAGGAAAGGGGTTCACCTCTCAGAGGTTCCTGAAAGATCCAGCCCTGCCACCACCTCAATGTTAGCACAACGAGACTGATTTCAAACTTCTGACTCCCAGAACTGTAAGGGAATAAATTTGCGTTGTTTTTTTTTTTTAAAGATTTTATTTATTTGACAGAGAGAGACACAGCGAGAGAGGGAACACAAGCAGGGGGAGTGGAAGAGGGAGAATCAGGCTTCCCGCCGAGCAGGGAGCCCGATGTGGGGCTCGATCCCAGGACCCTGGGATCATGACCTGAGCTGAAGGCAGGCGCTCAACGACTGAGCCACCCAGGTGCCCCAGCGTTGTTTTAAGCCACCACGTTTGTGGTGATTTGTTACAGCAGCCAGAGGAAACGAATATACTAGCTTTGGGGTTAACAGCATGGGTTTTAGGACTGGACTGAAACAGGTCTGAATCCCAGCTGCTACCTTTTCTAACTGGATAATCTTGGGGAAGTAGCTCCATTGCACTGTGCCTCAGTTTACCTTCCCTGATAAGTGGGGCTCATGAGACCCACCCAATAGGGTCACTAAAGGACTTGAGAGAAATCATGAAAGCAGATTATTCAGAAAGTGCTCTCTGCTGGTATCATTATCATGACCTCTTGAAAGGCAATGTGTGGTTTACTGAGAGTGTAGTGACCAGAGGCAGACCATCTGGGCTGTAAAATTACTCAATCCTGCCTCCGTTTTTTTCACCTGTAAAATTACAGTAATAATGGGGGGGGTGTTACAAAGATGACGAGAAATACTCTGCATACGGCACTGAGAATAGAGCTGGCTCCTGGTAAGCTTTTAATCAGCACTAATTATTATTATCGATGTTATTGTAATCGCAGCCGGGATGCCCCATCCTGAGGACCACCCCCTAGGCCTGGCCCCCCAATAGCCAGGCCTGTAGGCCAGAGCCCAGGATGCGGTCAGGTAGGCTGCATGGCAAATGCCCTACAGGGGGGACAGGCAGAAGGGGCCTGCGACTGGCCAGGCCAGGCCTGGTTCTCTGTTGCTCCACTTTCTCTGCCCCCCACGCCCCTCAAGCTGTCCAAACACGGGCCGGGCGCCTGAGGAGGACTCCCAAGGAACAGCTCTGGGAAAGGTTGGCCATCCGCAGCGTGCGGCTGGAGGAAGTGGCCCTTGTTTGCTTTCCTGCGGCCCCAGGAGCTTCCTTCCTTCTGCGTGTTTGCTTTGCTTTCCAGCAGCTGCCTGCTGTGGAGGGCTGGTTGCCCAGTGGACCCCGGTCCTGGAGCCCCAGACACTTCCAGACCCGGAGAAGCAGCTTAGAACAATAGCCCAATCCCTGGCCTCGGCTCCCATAATCAACACTTGGACTGCTGGCCCTCGAAACTAATGGAAGAACAACGAAAGCCAGCATTCGCTGAGCACTCACTGTGTGCCAGGCCCCCTTCTCAGCCTCAGTATCCACGTGTATCAGCTCCTTGAACCCTCGCTGAGACACTATGGGCCAATACCTTGCTATTTGCGTCTACCAGCCAGCAAACTGAGGCATGGAGCTGGCAGGCAGTGCGCCCAAGTTCTCAACACTCATAAGAGTTGGGTCTCCAGGAGCCCCGCTCCAAAACCACCTGCCCTGTGCACCGCTTGGAGCTTTAACACAGAATCAGAGGCTCGGAATCACGACATCAGAGCATTTCAAAACAGAGTCGTAGAATGCAGGCACCAGATCACAGAAATTCTCATCAGTATTACAGGATCTTGTAATAAAATCAGAGATCCTTATTCTCAGGCTCATTACCTCTCATTGCCAGGAGACCCTAAATGTCCTATGCCCCTCCTTCTGCTCGTCCCTCCTAAGATGCATTTTCTTGCACACCCCCAGTGTGGGGCTCTCCTGCCTCCCCGAGCCCGCCCATCCTCCCAGCAGCTTCCATCCCCCCTCCTCTCCCTCCTCCTTGCCTGCATCAATTAGCACCCCTGCCTCTGAACATCTGGTGACAAACAGTGGCACTGATTACAAGGCTGTGCGTTTCTTGTGCAGATTTCACAGGACCGTCCCAGGGGAGGACGGGGGAGTTGCATCCTCAAGCTGGGGGTTGGCCGGAGGCTGCTCTAGCTCCCCCAGCAGGCCCCCAGGAGAGGGAACTTAAGACTGTGGCCATGAAGGAACCTCATACGATTCTCAGCCAGGATCAGCCCCAGAACGTTTGTACGGAAATAAAACATGCTAGTGGGAACAAACAAGGGTTGTCCAGGGCAACCCAGAACTTGATGGAGGAACCCCTTCTGCAGCACCCTCGTGGGTGCTTGTCTAAAGCCCCTGGGATTCCTCCAGCAAAGGAAAGCTCCCTATCTCCTAGGCTTTCCACGGTTTATCCAGGGTCATCCTGCAGGATGATCAAACCCCTTCTCGGGGGAATCCCTCAACATGTAAAAGCCAACACTGTTTGACCCAGAACCCCCACTTCTAGGAGACAAGAAGACTTTGCAGCAAGACTCACACCAGTGCTGAAAGATAAATGTTCAAGGACCTTTGTTACCATGTTGTTGGTGATGGTGGAAAAACCAACGGAATCCTTGTCCAGATCCATCTACAGGAGGTTGAGGAAGAAAATTTGGGTACCTCCATGTTATGAAATCCTCTATGACTGTTAAAAACAATGAGGCAGGTCTACTTATGTGTAATGTGGAGTTGAGAAAAATACCTTGGGGAAGAAGCATGTCTCTGGGACATATATGTGTATGTTTGCATTCACATACACCAAGTGTGGTCCTAGCGGTTCCCTCTGGGGAGCAGGATTTTGGAACATATTTTTATCTTTTACTATAGACACTTCTGTATATTTTAAAATCAGGGAAGGTGTAATGCTTTTGTTATTAAAAGCTATAAAGGAAGAAGATGTCCTTCCTTATCCCGAGGCAGCATGCCTGGAGAGAGCTCTGAGCAGGAAGGACGGGCTCACCGACTCCCATCGATCAGCTCATTTGCTGAGACTTTGGGCTGGACACCTGCCTCTAGCTACAGATGGACACGGCTCCAATCTTACTGTTCTAGTTGGTAATTCCAGTTGCTCTACCAGCAAAACCTGGGGATCTCAGTGGCTTAATGCAATCGAGGTGACCCCTTGCATTTCAGCAGTCTGGAGTGGGCGTGTGGCAGGAGACAGGCCCAGGCTCCTGCCACCTTATGACTTCTCTGTCAGAACCCACCGGCTTCTTCCCCACGTAGGCCTGGATAGGATGCATATCCACTGCTGCTCCTGGTTCACTGGGGGCAAGCGGTCCTGCAGAGCCGTCTCCTAGACACAGGGGGGCTGGGACCCCCAGGACGTGGCTCTGCTCTGAGGCAGTGAGCGCAAATGCTCCGGACCGCTCTGCCTCCACCACCAATAGCTCTTCTTGTGCGGATTCAGCGCCTTGACTTCGAAGCAGGCAGTGCGACTCAGGAGAGAAATTAAGTGGGTTCACCTGAATATCCAGGTGGATCTGAGTTAAAGCTGCCCCAGGAGCTATGTCTGAGCGGTGCTGAGGAAGGTGCACCGGGTCTGTTTGGAGGTTCCTGCCAGGGGCTACCCTGTGCTTGCTATGGACTTGGCATGCGCCAGCTTCTTCACCTCTAAACACCACTGAACAAAAACCTGGGGGCACCCAGGGGGGCACAGTCAGTTAAGTGTCTGCCTTCAGCTCAGGTCATGATCCCGGGGGTCGAGCTCTCTGCTCCGCGGGGAGCCTGCTTCTCCCTCTCCTTCTGCCTGCCACTCCCCCTGCTCATGCGCTCTCTCTCTCTCTCTCTCACTCTCTCTCAAATAAATAAATAAAATCTTAACAAAAACAAACAATAAAAAGACATGCAGCGTAGTGGCCAGTGTGGATAAGTGCTGAGAAGAAAACGAAATCCGGGTCCAGGGTGACAGGGCAGTACGTAGTGGTGCGCTGGTGTCTCAGGCGGGGCCGTCTGTCGGGGGCGGCCTCTGTGTGGAGGGGACTCCTGCAGGGAGGGAGCCATGCGGCATCCCCGAGGTTGTGGATGAGCATGGCAGTTCAGACCCAGCCAGGAAGTCTTCTCTTGAGCCAGTGAGCCAGCCAGGACATCAGCAGAGGTCGGTGCAAGCAGATGGTGTGGACCTTCGGGCTGGCCATGGCGTTTGAATCTTATTCCAGCTGTGCTGGGAAATGATGGGTGAATGAATGAAGCCGGAAAGTCACAGGTGGGGAGAATGCAGCGCGGACAGGCCAAGTGTGGGGAACTGCAGGTGTCCCCGGTGTCCCGTGGATGTATGGCTGTGCAGGCTTCCTCAGGACAAGATGCCTGTGGAGCGGGAGGGGCTGGCCAGGTAGCAAGCTCAGAAAAGTCTTCCCAGGTAGTGGGCCAAAGACATAAACAGGCCATTTACAGACGAGAAGACAGAAAAGGCCAAGAAGCCCATGAAGAGATGAGCAAACTCATTAGCAGTAACCAGAGAAGCCCAAGGTATCACTTTGTGACGATTAGACTGGCAAGAACTGAAAAGCCGGGTACTGCCAAGTGCTGGTGCTGGCACGGGCAGAGAGGACCCCCGGTGCCCTGCGTGGGGATGGCAGCTGGTGGAGCCAATCAAGACAGCCACCTCCCAGGGCTCATGCAAACGAAGTCACACCTACCCCAGCCTCCAGGACACAGCAATTCCGCTCCTTGATACTTACCCGAGACGGGCTCATCCAGGTCCCTTAGGCAGCATTTGATGTGTAGGGAGGCGCCCGGCAGTGCTATTTGGGCCAGTGGGCTTTGCCGTATGGATGCCCACCACTCAAGAGTAGGTGGCCATGTCCTGAGCACCTGCTATTTGCTAGACACGGTGTGGCGCACTTGACCTCATTATTTCATTGCAGGAAGAGTCCCTTGTATCCCTGTTTACTGCTGAGGAGACTGAGGCTTACCAGGTGGAAGCCTGGCCCGAGTCACAGAGTTTGGAGCTAAGGTCTGTGTCACTTTGCCTCCCCCAGAGTCAGCTGTCCTGGGTGATTTCGCTCAGCTCCCTATTAAAGGAGCAGCTCCTGCAGAGATGGTGGCCCCGGCTGGGCAGGACCTGGTCTTGCAGGACACATCCTGGCTACCGTCAGGAGCCCTGCCGTGTGAGTCTTGGCTCTGCTTAGAAGGCCCATGACGTCAGACAAGTCGTCCCTTTGCTTGGCATCCTCAGGCTTCACACTTGTGAAATGGGTACAGTGAGACTGACATGAGAGACCTTAGTGAGGCTTCTCAGGCCAGTGTTTGCTTCCCTTCTCCCCATCGCCCAGATGCATAGGGGAAATCTCTCATCACCATGCCAAATTTCAATAAGGAAGGCTTCTCAGAGGGGGCGTGTCTAATCATGGAAGCTGGCTTTGCAAAAGTTAGATCCGGGCAAACCTAGCTCTCACTCCTGCTGTGTGGCCTTCGCTTAGTGCCTGTCCCTCCCCCATTGTTAAACCAGCTGGTCCAGGTGAGCAGACACTCTGACCCAAGCACTGCTACTTGGTCAGGGGCCGGGAGCTCTGGGGGCTCTTTGTGAAAGCCTGGCATCGGGGAGAGGCAGGGTCCCCAAGGAGCGTGGATGAATGTGCACACTGATGCGGGGTCACGTTGAGGGGGGCTTCCCAGCGGCCAGAGGCGTCGTGCTGGTGCCTGCTAGGCCCCCACCCCTTCTCTGATCGGCAGACCCTCTTCCATGAAACTGTCCTAGCTAACATACTCGGAGTCCAGCCTCCCCTACCATTAGCCTGGACCCAAATATACCAGAGAGGCCAGGCATGGAGCTGCACACCCTCCTCGTTGGGGCAAGCTGGCATTCGGGATGATAGTGGCTGGGGCCTGAAGGCTGACAGAGGTGAGAACAAGAACCACCTGAGGCTTCAAGTCCCGGCCCCGTCCCCTCTCAGCAACCTGGGCACGCTAGCTCACCTCTGTACCTCCAGTCCCTTGGGGACAACAGTAGTGCCTACTCACTGGGTTGTTGCGCCCACACAATGGGGCAATCAAGGGGCATTAAGCACACAACCCTGATAAGCCACAATCATTGTTATCCTGGCAAGTCCCACCCCTCCCAGAGCAGAGGGGACTGAGCCCTCAGGGTAACCCTCGGGTTGCAAAATCCCATTTGTCAGGACCCTCAGTCAGGTGAGGGTAAGTTATGCTGCTGTAACAAAAGCCCCAAATCCCACTGGCTTAATACAACAAAAGTTAATTTCTCACTCATGCAAAATGTCCCAAATGGGTCAGCTGTGGCTTTGTTCGGTGGCATAACAGAGCGGCAACCACCGTGGGGAGCACTGCCCATCCCTCTGGTAGAGGGGACAAGGGAGGTGGGAGGTGCGCCTGGCTCTTAAAGTGTCCGCCTGGACGTGAGACACATCACTGCCCCTTCCATTCAAACTGGCCAACGCCAGTCAGAGGCTGACCCTAAGGGTGAGGAGCGCGACCCTACTACGTGCCTGGAGGATGGAGAGATGGAATCTTTGCAAGCAGAGTTCCAGTGACTGCCGTACCATTCAACCTTCTTCATTACTATTATTGTCGTTATTATTTTAAATATGGGATCAAGGAGTCAGCCCAGACCACAGGGCAGTCATCGGCAGAACAAAAGCCATCCCCTTATTTAACAAGCATTTATTGAACAGCTGCTATGTACGGGACACTGTCTTTGGAATTGCGGAAATTATGCAAAATAAGAGAGTCAAAAAGCTCTGTGTTTAAAACTTTTTTTTTTCTGGTGGTAGTGGAAGCACAGATAAGAAACAGTCAACATAGTAAATAAGTGAACGAGAGCATAAGTGAAAAGGTAGAAACAAGAGCAAGGGTAAAAAGGTTGGAGTCCTGGAAGGAAGAAGGCCCTTTCAGCCTTAAATAGGGTGGTCAGGCCTCATTGAGAAGGTGACACATAAGTAAGGACTTGAAGGAGGTGAAGGGGTAAGCCATGGGGATGTCTGGGAAAGAACATTCCAGACAGAAGCTGCAGCAGGCACCAAGGCTTGTTTTGTTATTCAATCAACAAACATGTACTTATTAGGGCCCACTCAAGCTGAGCAGGTGCTGAAACCTTGGCACACAGAGCAGAATGAAATAATCCCTAACTGTGAAGACTTCAGAACCCAGCAGGGAAGAAGGGAAAGGCCTGGTCATTAGTGAATTAACCACCCATCCCTCCATCCATCCATCCACTAAGCATTTATTCAGTGCCCACAGAGTGCCCTGCCCTGCTGGGGCCTCAGTGCAGGATGAGACACAGTCTCTGTCCTTGAGTTGTCCTTCTCTGGTGGGGGAGGCAGGCCCCAACAGGCAGCTGCTCTCTAGTGTGAAGAGAGAGGCACGGTGGTCAGGGGAACCCAGGAAGAGCTGGGAGGCCAGGGCCACAGTCCTGAGGCCTGAGTAGGGAGCGGCAGCAGGGGTGATCTTTAATCAGAGGCCAGACATTGCAAATTTTACCTTGTTGGGTGCTGGATGTTTTTTGTGTTCCTGTGACTCTTCTCGAGCTTTATTCGGAGATGCAGTCATGTCACTTGGAAATAGTTTGCTTCCTTCGGGTCTTGCTCTTATGATCCAGTAGGTGGGTCTGGAACAGTGCTCAGTGTAGAGCTAATCATTCCCCACTACTGAGGCAAGGCCTTCCAGAATGCTCCACCCACCACCCTGTGAATTGTGAGACTTTCAGTCTGGTTAGTGGGGGCAAGTACTATTCCCAGGCTTGTGTGACACCGGGTCACCCTGTCTCTAACCCTTGCAGATGGTTCCTCCCCTGGCCTCAAGCAGTGTCCTCCTGTGCATGAACTGATTGCTCTGCTGGGTCCTCGGGCTCCTCCGCAGATCCGGGCGACCCTCTCCTCTGCCGCTCTGCCCTGTGAGCCATGGCTGCCTCGGTTTCTGTGGACCCCAGGGAATTCTAGGCATGCAGCTCCCTGTCCCCGTGCCCCAGCCTGGAAACCCTCAAGGCAGCAAGCCAAGCAACCATCGAGCTGACTTCATTTGTTCCCCATTTTGCAGGGATCATTGTCCTCTGTGGCCTGAAATCCTGTGCTTTGATAATCACCACTTCATGTGTCCTGTTTTGTTGGTTTTAGGCAGGAGGGTAAATTGGTGGCTGTGGCTCCATCTTGGCCAGAAGTGGACACCCTCAATAATTCTGTACCCTCCTCACCTGAATTAAACTAGATTCTTCTCTCCTCCGTCACCTCTCCTTCTGCTAACTCAGACGGATGTGTGCTCTGGGTCGGACCCTTCACCGTGCCTTGAGGGAGGCCACATGGAGGTCAGAGAGCCTCGGACCTGGAGGGGGCCCAGAACCCTGGGAGATGGAGGGGAGGTTTGCCCTGCAGTGCCGCCCAGGTGCCCGGCAGCATGTACTCAGGAGACATCCGGGAGCCCGGAGGAAGCTCGCTGTGATGTCTAGGGAAGGCCTGTCATCCTCCCCACCTTGAGAGGAGAAGCCCCTCCCAAGGTCACATGGCACAAGAGGTCAGAGCAGGACTTGAACCCAGGCCTGGCAGACTTTGATCTTAATAGCTAACATTTGTTGGGTACTTTTTCAGTGCCGGGCACTGTTCTAAACACTTCCCACCCTCGGCTGTGCAGTCCCTGGCACAGCCCCATCAGGCAGGAATGCCTGGCGCAGTTTCTAACAGGCAATGCTGCTGAGGTTTCAGAATAGTGGGCTCTGGAATGGAGGTTTGAATTCCACTTCTAGCTTTTGAAGCATGTGTGATCTTGAACCCATTACTTAAACTCCTTGCCTCAGTGTCCTTACCTATACCCAGATGTTATAGGTCCAATTGTGTATCCCCCACCCACCCAAATTCATATGTTGGAGTCCTGATATCCAGGGCCTCAGAACATGACCTTATTTGGAGATAGTGTCTTTTAAAAGAGGTGATCAAGTGGAAATGAGGCTATTTGGATGGCTCTAATCCAGTATGACTGGTGTTCTTATAAAAAGGGGCATTTGGACCCAGAGAATATGGAGGGAAGACAATGTGGAGAGGCTCAGGGAGAAAGCAGCCCTCTATGAGCCAAGGAACAGACTCTCTCCTATAACCCTGAGTAGGAACCAACCCAGCCCATGCCTTGATGTTGCACCGCAAGCCTCCAGAACTGCTGGGAGGTCAGCTTCTGTTGCTTAACACCACGCCCTCCCCAAGTCCATGGGACTCTTCTACCAAGGCTGATATCAACACCCATCTCATTTTGTGAGAATTACATGAGAGTCTGTGTAAGGTGTTTGGGAAAGGGCCTGGCATACACTAATACTCAGGCATTGGTGAGGAAGCTGAGGCCCAGAGAGGTGAAGCAACTTTCCCAGGATCACACAGCTCATGGTGTCCAAACCTAAACCCTATGCTCTTGACGACTCAACCGGCCTGCCGGAACTGCCATCTAAGTTCTCTCCTAAGTGCACTTTGCCGGAGCTCCTGCCACGCCGTGCCTCCTTTGCCCGTAGTTGGTGCTTAACCACATTCATCGATCATCCTATCAGAGGTCAAAGGGGAAGAAAATGAAACAGCAGAGAAGAGGGCCAGGCTGGCAGAGAGAGGATCTAACTCAAGGAAGTAATTATATATTAAGTGAAAACGTCCACCGGCATGATCACTGACTTAGCCGCGCCGCGTCCCTGATGGATATGCGGCCCTGGCTGCCTTCCAGTGGCAAGAGCCGTGTCAGAGTGTCTGCTGCAAGTCACGTCTCTGCCACCGTCCAGGTGTAAGGTGGGCTTTTCCAGAGGCCGGATGATGCGCAGGAGGCCGGATGCCGTGGTGGATGTGAGAAGGCAGCCGACTTCGATGAAGCCACACGGGAGAGATGGGCAGAGATGTAAAACAAATGCCACTTTTCTCACTGTTTTAGGGGCTGCCAGGTGGGCTGCCAGGTGGGTTGGAGGCTGTGCAGGGCAGAAGAAGACATTCCTGATGGAGCAGCCCGGTGGGGGCTGCCAGGTGGGCTGCAGGTGGGGGCTGCCAGGTGGGCTGGAGGCTGTGCAGGGCAGAAGAAGACATTCCTGATGGAGCAGCCCAGCACCTGATTGAGTGCTAAATGACAGGTGCTGGGAGCCAAGCCTCAGTTTCCTTGTCTGTAGAATGGGTGTCACTGGGATGGGGGAGCCCCAGGACCTGGGGGTGTTCAAGAGCCTGTTGCTGAGTGGCAACACCCAGCCATGCCTTGTTGGAGGCCAGAGAGGGTCAGGGTGAGGCTGCAGAGAACATAGTCCTCTCTGCTCACCCACGATGGAGGAGGGGTGCGGGGCGGGGGGTGGCGTGTGGGGGTGTGTGAAGGGAGCAGTTAGGTGGGTATTGAAAAGATTTCCCCAGGCTCTGAATTTGAGAGCAAATGTTACCAGAATGCAAAGTACCCAAGATCATCACAACCCAGCTCCCCCCACCTCTCATCTCTGCCCTGGCGGGAGGGACCATAATGCAGACCAGAGAGGAAAGGCATGATCTCAGGGTATACAGCCAGAAAGTGGTAGGGCTATGCTGCCCGGGGCAGACGTCCAGGACATGGGGACCCTCAGCCTCCAGAGGCCCCGGGCACAGTTTGGGTCACCAGATTCAGCAAATAAAAATATAGGATGTTAGTTAAATTTGAATTTCAAATAAACAATGAATTGTTCTTAGTATAAGTATGCCCCGTGTTAATATTTGGTACCTACTTGCACTAAACTTTTTGTTGTTGCTTATCTGAAATCCAGAGCTAACTGGGCCTCTCGTGTGTCACCTGACAGCCCTAGGCATGAGGAGGGGCAGGAGATGGCTGGGTTTGGGGAAGGTGGAGCCCTCAAGTCAGACTGCCCGAGTTTGGGTCCTGACCCCACCACTAAACTAACCCCACAACCCCATTTGATTGCTGGAAACTAAGGCTGGGTTTTCTCCTGTCTTTATAGTACCAACCTCATGAGACTGGTGTGGGGAGTCCACGAGATCCTTCTAAAGCCCTTAGATTGCATCCTGGCACACAGTCCAGGCTCAATATATGCTCCCTCTTTGTATTATGGACTGAATTGGGGTGAGCAGAGGAGCTATAATCAATCACTAGCCATGCATGTAAGGCAGCCGGTCTCAAACATCGGGGTATCTGGACCCCTTAACGTTTAAAGAAGTGATGGCAGGCCCCGAGCTGTCCTGCGTGTGTGTGTTTTATCTATCAGTTGTTACAGTAATAGAAATTGAAGCTGAGAAAAAAATGTAAATATCTATGTGTTCATCTTCAATGATAATGAGCCCACTGTTTACATAAATAACACATTTTGAGTGAAAATAGCTCTATGCTGTAAAACCAATAAAATAAAACAGTGAGAAAAGTGGCATTTGTTTTACATTTCTGCCCATCTCTCCCGTGTGGCTTCATCGAAGTCGGCTGCCTTCTCACATCCACCACGGCATCCGGCCTCCTGCGCGTCATCCGGCCTCTGGAAAAGCCCACCTTACACCTATGAGTGCGTGAGGGTAAAAAAGGCAAGTATCTTAGTATTACCATAAAAATAGTTGTGACCTTCTGATCTCCTAATCCCGAGGGAGGTCCGCGGCTCACGGGTTGAGAATCCCTGTCTGAGGCCCATCTCAGGCAGGCCCCTAGCCACCCCGGAGCCGCCCGCACATCCCGGCCACGGGGACAGAACTTGGGCTGGCGTGAGACAGTGCTGGTGCAGTCTCGGCCACGATGTCCACTCCCAGAGCCACGAGGAGCCCACCTGTGGTTAGAGTGCACTTTACAGCGAGGTCGCTGAGGCTCAGCGGCTGGAAGGGCCCTCCTGGCCCAGGCCCTCCATGGTCAGAGGGGGCAGAGCTGAATGGAGCCCAGGAGTATCCTGGGTGCCCTCCAACCTGCACACCCCTGATTCCCGCCCTGCCCCTGCACCCAACACATGCGCAGGTGCGCACACACGCGTGCGCGCACACACACACACATACACACACACACACACACACACACACTGGGGGCCTGACGCCAAGCAGGTGCCAGGGACTATAGGTGAACAGTGAAGGTCAAGCCAACGTCCAGGTAACCCAGGCTGCTCAATCTGTGAGCGGCCTCTGGGTGTACATCTTATGAGTATGACCTGACACTCCTTGGCGTGGCCTGTGTGTGTCCCTCAGGGCCTGCCAGTGAGGTCTGTCTGGGGCTCCGGTCATGGCAGATGTGGGCCTGCACTTCCCCTTTGTGAGGGCTTGGTCCCTCCCTTTGCCCCGTGCAGGTCCCTTTGGCTCTCTGGCTCAGTGTCCATGTGCTACGTGGGTCCGTGTGCACACCCACAAGCCTGTGCCATGACGCTCTCTCTGGATCAGGGGTGGCTGGGCATCTTGGAGGCTAAGCTGAGAGATGGCGGCAAAGTTTTGCTGTTGCCTCCAGCACATTCTTCTGGGGCCAGGAGCTTCGTTGTGGCAACCAGTGGCCACCTTGTCGAAGAGCGGGTGTGTCTGTGATCACGTTAAGAGAGCTGGGTCTGTCTCTGCACTCCCAGCCGGCCCCTGAGCAGGCAGGCAGCACTCGGGACCCGCCAACTCTCGTCCCCCAGCTCCTTAGCTCTAGAAGCTCGCCCGAGCCCAAGCGGGAGCCTGGCGAATCTGGGAACAGGCTCCAGATCTTTAGTCATTCTGATTCAACAAAGATTTATTAACTCCAGCTATGTGCTGGGCACTGGAGACCCAGTGCACCAAAGATAGATGAAGTCCTACACTTATGAAACTTAATAAATGTATTAATACCCAAGCCTCACACTTCCTCAGCCCTGACGGTGTGCCAGGCACTGCGTTTTGCAGTTTGTGTGTGTTAGTTCAGTTAATCACCGCACTGATTCTATTACTGTCCAGGCACAGGTTAGGTTACTGGCTCTAAACTACACAGCAGAAAACAGCAGAGGCAGGTTGGAACACAGGGCATCTGGCCCCGTGCTCTTCACCGCTAATCTGCACAGCCTCTAATAAATGAGGAATACCATTTAATATAACGGTAAATGCCACAAAGAAACAAAAATAGTGGATATAAGGTGTTGGAAGCCAGGGTCGCTGGGATTATACTATTGAAGAGTTGGCATTGGAGTTGAGTCTTATTAACCAAAAATAGCCAGCCATGCAAAGGTCAGAGGGAACAGCCGATGCAAAGGCCCAGAGGCAGGACGGAACATGGCACGTTTGGAAGAACAGAAGGAAGGCCACGAGCTGGAGCCTCGTGAGGGAGGGGCTCTGTGCTGTCACAGATGAATTGCCAAATCTCAGCGGCTTCCACAACAAGATGTATATTTCTTGCTTGTCAGTGTTCCTGATCAGAAGGTGGCTCTCCTCAAAGTGGCCATTCAGGGACAATTCGGAGCCCTTCCTTCTATGGTTCTGCTGCCCATACTCTATGGCCCTTGGGTGGCTGTGTCAGGCTTGCGGAAGGGAAAGAGCCTGCGAAGTGTTGATGGGCTGGGAGTGGAGCACATCACCCCCACTTCGTGGTCCTGAGCCTAGCCCCCCGGCCACTCTCAACTGCAAGGGAGACTGAAACGTGCTCCAGCAATATGACCTGGAACAAGAGGACCCCAGCATGGTGCGAATGTAGCCAGACTCTGCCACCAAAGGCTGCTGGCTGTGCCGACAGAGAGCTGTTAGATTTGGGTGTATTTTGACGTAGACTAATGGGATTTGCTGATGGATGGGGGGTAGAGGAAGATAAGACCCAAGACTGAGTCCGGGACCAGACAGCTGACAGAGGTGGAGAAGGTGAGGCTCTGGGATAGGGGAGAATGGGAGGATTTGGGGTTCCCTTGGCCAGCTGCCGGGGCACCCGCTGCAGACCTATCCCTTCAGGGCCCTTGGGAAGGCCTAGATCCTGCCCTGTGGAGCCTTGGGCTAGGTTTAAACTGAAGTCCAGAGGATGTGGGAATGTGTGTGCACACACATGTATGCATGCATATGTATGTCTGAACAACAAATAGGACATTTATCCTTCCCAAACCCCCTGCAAACTATTTTGCTGTGGCTGGGTGTACCGTGTTGATGAGAGGCCTTTCCCAGGAGGCACAAGTCCTGCCCTTGGGTCTTCTTTCTGCTAGACTTACTGCGTGCCCTTGCATAAAGCCCTGCCCCTCTCTGGGCCTCAGTTTCTCCACCTCTAAAACGAGAGTTTTGGTCCAAATCAGAGGCTGTACACTGGTGGTCCAAAGGCCAAATTCAGCTTGCAGCCTGCACCATCCTCATGGTGTTTGTCAAAATACCAAAAAGGTGGGAGATTTTACTTAAGTTTTTGATTCAGTCTCTTAAGATTTGGGCCTTTTTCATGTCTGCTTTATTGAAAAGCCATTTTAGGAATAAACCAAAGAGGGAGAAATAACTTTGCCCAACACAGTGTCCAATATTTTTTACCATTGTGTTTGAAGAATCTCATCATTATGGAAAGAATAGTATTAGTTAATAATAGTAATATTTATCATTCATCCATTGCTCTGCAACTCAAAGTGCCATACAATCATCACTAGGAGGACCCCTTGACGTAAATATTATTATCCTACCTTTACAGATGGATAAATTGAGGCTCAGAGCTCAACTGAGCTGGGGACCTCAGCGAGGGAGCAGGCCCAGGGTCAGGAACTAAAAGTGTGCTAAGGGGCCAGGTGACAGGCTGGCAGGCAACCTGGCCATTCTTTTCGTAGGCCTTGCTGCCCTCATGCCAGACACACTCCTCATCTGGATAGTAAGGACGGACATGGGGGTAATTTCTGGTATCTGGGGAGGCTGGTCAGAACCTTCCCAATTCTTGGACACCATGAGGCCAGGAACAGAGGGACTGCAAGCTTGGAAATTCTCTTTGCTCATGGTAGACTCTGGTTTTCTAAGGCAGAGATAGACTGTAACATGGGATCTATAAGAAGTTTCTGTATATTTTCTCCTCCCTTACCTACCCACCTACCTACCTATCCACCCATCCACCCACCCACTCCCCCATCCAGATATCCACGCATCTACCTACCCACCCACCTACCCACTCCACCATCCATCCATCCATCCATCCATCCACTCACCCATCCGTCCAGCTATCCATCCATCCACTCATTCCTTCACATCCCTACCCATCCTGACACCCAAGTAAAGAAGAAATAAACGGTCCAACGGAAGAAATCAACCAACCATCCAGCCATTTTATTTGTCCATGCTGTGATCCAGGCCCAGTGCTGACATTGGGGAGTCCAACACAGCCTAGACACTGAGGGGCTCCCAGTGCGTGGGGCCATCAGGCTGTGGTCTCAGAGGTATCTGAGTTTCACCAGTGTCTGTGGGCACAGAGTTCAGAGGTGCCATCTCTTGGTGGCTCAACACAATCGCCAAAGGTCCCTGTAGTCTGCCTCACACCACACCTCACCCGCAAGCAGAGACACCTGGGGACCAGCAGATGCACAGGCACACACCCCCCTGAATCTCTCAGGCACATGGAGAGAGACACACACACAGCTGGGTATATGCAGGAGAACACACAATGTAGGCACATCAGCACCGCAGAGGTGCTCGAAGGTGCAAAGTCACGTGACTACCCCCAAGACTCCCAAAGGTCACGCGCACACACACAAACACACACACATGCACACAGAAATGCAAACGGACACATATTAGAACACCCACAGCCTCTTGGAGGAGAGCTTTGCAGGTCGGCAGGCACTGGATATAGGTGGACCCAGAGCAAAGAGGACTCATCCACAACTCTCTGCCGGTCTGCTCTAGGACCGCGACATCCAGGAAGCCCTGTTGAGCCCTGCTACTCATGGGATCCCTCACCCCAGTTTTTCTGCTCCGTAACTGAGGACTGTGCCTCACCTGTCAGGACCCACGGCAATGGGAGGGGCATCCTGGTGAGCAGCGGGCTCCCTGAGCTGGTTTTGCCATGTGGCGAACCATCAAGCCCTCTAATGGTCACCCAATGCCAAGGGCACGGGCCTGCCCGCCACATGGCTCATCACAGTGACCTTGCTCAAAAGGCGTAGGCTGGGGATCTGATTCCTTTCCCAGGTAATACCAATGACACCCCAACCCAGGCATCCAGGGGCCACTTCTGCCTGCTTGGCCAACAGAACTCGAGAACCCAGCTATGTGAGGGTCCCCATGGGAACCAGGCCTCGCTCCTCCTTACCCCAAAGCAAGTACCAGAATTAAGAAGAAGCACAGGCCATGGAATCATACAGGCAGACTCGATATAAATAAAATATTCATATAAAAATAGTCTCTTACAAAATATTCTCTCTTATCCAGTGGCTCACTTTCCAAAAGATGGAAACTGCTGGGAGTTTTATTATTATCTTTCCTCTCTCTCTGTATTCCAAACTGGATTCTTCTACTGGTGTAAGTTTGAGCTGGGGAGGACTAAAGGATGGGAATCATAATCTGGGAGACGACTCCAAATCCGGACCAGCTTAAATTTCTGGATAAGTAGCAGCAAACAGCAAAAAAATAGAAACGTGTGTGTATATATATCTATATATGTATAAAGGACGTCTGCTCTTAAACATCTAGTGCTGCAAGGGGGTGGGGCGGTACTTGCAAAATCAACTAGTAGAAGTATCTGCATAAAGGATAAATTATGTACAGTTCTACTTGACTCCTTGTCCTAGTGACAAAATTATCCCGCAAGGAAAGCAAGCAGTCCACTTTGATTGCAGAAAACGGATCCCGATGAGGTGGGAGGATTCTTTTTTAATTTAATAAATTAATATTATTTTTTATCAGAATAAATTGTTAAATATTGCTATGTTGAGGCCCCAGGGCCCAGAGCTCCTGGTGCAAAAGGCTCTGCTCCAGCCGAGGAGGGCCCCACCAGGCAGTGTGTGGGGTGGGGCGGAGCAGCAGTGGGTGTGGAAGAGAACAGTCCAGGGCTCTGGGGAGATCTTTCCACCGGGCGCCTGCAGAAAACCCAGGAGAGGTGTCCCCACAGCAGAAAAGACAAGCTCAGCATTCCCCCGCCGAGATCCCGGACAAGACCTGCCAGGGTGACTGCAGCCGGAAGCTGTCCGGTCCTCCCTGCAGTCTGACTTGCGGCTGGAGGCGCCCAGCCGCCGAGTCCCGGGCTCACTTGCACGTGTACACCTCGGTGCGCTCGCTGCAGGTGTTGCACTTGACATAACAGCACCAGTGGAACTTGCAGTTGCACTGCCACACGCGGGCGTACTGGTGGGTGTTGTAGCCGCGGCCACAGCACATGAGGTCGCAGCCGCTGGCCTGCGGGGCCGTCTTGTTGCAGGCGCGGCCCTGCGTGCCCACGCTGCCCGTCACCGGGTCCTCCTCGCAGTAGTTGGGTGACTTCTCGATGTACACCAGGTCTGTGTCCATGGGCTTGCGGTACGACAGCGGCTTCTTGATCTTCAGGAAGGTGGGCCGCTTGTTGCGGCTGGCGCGCACGGGCTCCACGTGGACAGCCTCGTTGTACTTGTCCTTGAGCACGTAGCCCAGCTCCCGGAACTGCGGCAGCGTGGTCCAGCATGTCTTGGTGGTGCACGAGCCGGACACACCGTGGCACTTACATTCCAGCTTCATGTTCTCCTCCAGGATCTGCAGGGGCGGGCAGGGAAGAGCACAGCGCACGTCACTGCACACTGCAAGCAGCGGTCCCGGGCGGCCCCCAGGCCGGCCCAGCCCCGCCCAGCCCCGCCCAGCCCCGCCCAGCCTACCCAGCTTGGGCTTTTGTGGTTCTTTGTGGTGGGGGGTCTCAGACCTGGATTCAAATCCCTCTCACCCCTGGCCTCTGTGCTGTGCTTCTACCTGGAGCTCACTTGCTCTCCCGGCCCCTCCCAACTCCTATCTGGTCCTTAGATTGGTGCTCAGGTCAGTTCAGGCCAGTCCAGGGCACACAGAGGGTTCTCTTTGACCTGCACAGCTTTATTTATTTTTTATTATTTTTTTAAAAGATTTTATTTATTTATTTAAGAGAGAGAGATGGAGAGCGAGAGCACGAGCTGGGGAGGGGCAGAGGAAGTGGGAGAAGCAGACTCCCCGCTGAGCAGGGAGCGCCATGCGGGACTCGATCCCAGGACCCCGGGATCATGACCTGAGCTGAAGGCAGACATTTAACCGACTGAGCCACCCAGGCGCCCCTGGCCTGCACAGGTTTAAAATCATTTTTGAAGCAACATTTAAAAACCAGCAGATAGACTTCGGGGGTTGGTTGGTTGGTTGGTTTCTGTGTTTTGGCAAACAGAAAGGTCATCTGGCAACTCTAGGGTGAGAGTCAAATCATTTACTAACTGGCACAGCTGAGGGCTGACCTACGGGGAGGGCAGCATGGCCGTCCTCTCCCCACAGCCTCTGCCAGCACGGTCACGTGGCAGCAACACCGGGAGCTGTCCCAGCAGCTGCCTCCTTCCCTGGCTGGCATCCCTCAATCTGCCACAGTCCCCACCACTCCATATTGCCTCCCTGACCTCAGAGGTCCTCTGCTTTGACCACTTATGACATCTGCCAGGCACGGTGAACACCCGAGGCTGAGAACCCTGGCTCTGATTTAGCCTTCCCTGGCAGCTTTCCCTGCCCTCCAGGCTACATGGTGTGCCTCTTCTTCTGAGTTCTCAATTCCCCTCAGGCTCCCATCGCCATAGCACTGAGATGCAGCACTATACAGGGAACGAGAAGCACAGATGCTGGACTCTGGGTTTAAATCCCAGATCTAACACCAACCTGCTGTGTGCCCTTGGGCAACCTCCTTGAGTCCTCTGTGCTACAGTTTCCCCCTATGCAAAACAGGGATGATAATTGTAACTAACTGTAATCATACAACGAAGCACTTGACAGCAACAGAAAAGAATGAACTAATACACACAAAAAGAACAGATCTCTAAGATGTAATGCTGAGTGAAAGAAGTTGGATGCCAGAAAGAACCAACTGTGTGATCCCACTGATAACGAAGTTCAAGGACAGGCAAAACTAATGGCTGGTACGTGGGCAGTTGGCCCATGAGCCATATTTTGCTGACCCCTGCCTTGGAATATCCCTGCAAGCAAAGAAAGCAACATTTACCAACCCCCCATGGTACTGGATATTTAGGTTGTTTTCAGGCTTTGGGGTTCGTTCTTTTTAAAATCTTTTCTCTCCCTGCCTTCTTTCTTCTTTCTTTGTTTAAACTATATTATAGAAGGAAGTATCTTTGGAACTAAAGCTTCTCTTCCTTTCTCATCATCTTCAGCCCGATTTTATCCCAACAGACATTTATGAAGCTCCTACTGTGTACCAGGCACTGGGATGGGGATGTACTAGTGAGCACAGTTTCTGGGTCACAGTGTATGAGCATTTTCATGGTCTTCATCTGGACTGGCAAATTAACTTTGCCTGTTATAGAGTGAAAAAAAGAGTGGATTAATGAGTAAATGACTGAACATTTATTAATCACCTGTACACGCACTGGGCCCATGTTTTCGTATGTGGCATTATTTAACTCTATGAGGTTAGCATGATTCCATTTTACAGGGGTAAAAACTGAGGCTCAGTTAAGTCCTGGAGCTGGTCTGTGGGGCATTCAAAGGCAAGGGTCTTACTGCTGAGGGTTGTGAATCAACTGCTTGGTGGCTCTGCTGACTTGCTTTGTGACCTTGGAATTGTCACACCCCCTTTCTGGGCCTCAGCCGCCTTCACTGAAACATGGAATGAAGTCAATTCCATCTTTTCTTGGCGAAAGCCAGGGTGCTGGAACAGAATCAGACATTCAAAAAATAGTCATTAGCTCTGCCTCTGGGCCTGGGCCGGTGCGGGTGCTGGGGACACAGAGGTGACAAGATAAGTTTCCTCTCTCCAAGGATGGGCTCCTGTTCAGGGTCCTCCCAGTCCTGTGAGCTCTGCTTCCAGGAGGAGGTGACCAGTGCTTGGGTCAGTGGACTCAACGGGTAGGGAGCACCACTCTGTTTCAACCACAGTATCTGGAATCAAATGAGCCAGCAATGCCACAAGCATCCAGAATGTTCTGGGACAGAGATTTCAGATGGCTGAATGCTCTGATTCCAGGACACCTAGTGTGACAGAGCACCTACTGTGCGCTGTCGTCCTCATACGACCTGCACACACGCGCAGCTGCTACTGGGATGAGCAGCCCCCTAGATAACACAGATGTCCCTTTTGGTTGTCAGTGAGGAGATAGTTCCCCAGCGTCCAGCCCGCCTCCCCGCTTGGGCCTGAGAAGCATGGGAAAAGAGCAAGCAAGAAAAGGCTCGGGGGTGTGGCGATGCGCTTTGGGGGCAGGGTTCGGCAGCAGGTTCCGGCTGACTGGGATTGCAGTGCAGTCAGAGGTTTCAACACACACATGCTGGGGGACACTCAGAATGGATTCGGACGATACTGAGGATGCGGGGCACCTAGAACCCTCAGCACGGCCGGTGGGTGTGCATACACTGCACGGTGTCTGATAAGACACGCTGACCTATGGCTCAGAAATTTCACTTCCAAGGCATATACCTGAGAGAATCAAATGCTTGTGTGCACAGGAACCAGGTTCAAGGACGTTCATAGCAGCAGCATTGAAGGACATATGGTGAGGGCCCAGTGTGGTCTCACGGTATCTTCACACTGGGCACTCTCCGTATGGCCAGCCATGGTGGGATGGATAAGCTGAGGGGTGTGCTCAGCGGGACACTACAGGACAGTGACGATGAACAGCTACGGCAAAGCACACCAACAGAGGTCAAGCTCAGAAATACAGTGGGGAGGGAAAAAAGCAATTGGAAAAGACGTTCACGGAATGAGTTCATCTATATCAGGTTCAAAAGTAGGCAAAAGTGGATTGTATTGTTCGGGGGCACCTACAGAGGCAGAAAGTATAATAAGAAGTCAAGAAATGAGGGTCACAAATATCAAGACGGTGGCTGTCTCCAGGGTGGGGCGCGAGGGGCTGTGGTTGACAGGGGTCACCTGGGGCACTTCTGGGGTGCTGGCAATGTCTGTTCCTTGATACGGATGCTTTATAATTCTTCTTTTATTTTTATTTTTAAAAGATTTTATTTATTTGCCAGAGAGAGACACAGCGAGAGAGGGAACAAGCAGGCGGAGTGGGAGAGGGAGAAGCAGGAGAGGGAGAAGCAAGCTTCCCGCTGAGCAGGGAGCCCGATGTGGGACTCGATCCCAGGACCCTGGGATCATGACCTGAGCCGAAGGCAGATGCTTAAGGACTGAGCCTCCCGGGCACCCTATAATTCTTCTTTGAAATCAATATAAATGTCCTGTGTGCTTTTTTGCACAGAAGCTATATGTTACAATTTATAAAAATGCAGTGGGTACAACAGCCGCTAAGCACATGAAAGGATGCTCAACATCATTAGGCATCAGGCAAATGCAAATCAAAATAGCCACTTCACACCCTCTAGGACGGCTGACAGAAGAAATACAGACATAGCAAGTGTTAGCAAGGGTGTGGAGAAATGGAAACCTTCACACACTACTGGTGGGAATGTGAAATGGAGCAGCCCTGCGGAAAACTATCTGGTAGTTCCTCAAAATGTGAAACACAGGGTTATCATATGGCCCAGTGCTACGACCTGAATGTTTGAGTCCCACCCCCCAAATTCATGTGTTGAAATCCTAACCCCCCTTTGCCCCCCCAGCCCCCCCAGCCCCCTCCCCCCGGGGAGACAGTAAGTGGGGCCTTTGGGAGATTCTTAAGTCATGAGGGTGGAGCTGTCGTGGATAGGATGAATGCCTTATAAAAGAGGCTCCAGAGAGACCCCCTAGCCCCTTCCACCATGTGAGGACACAGCAAGAAGGCACTGGCTTTGAACCAGAAAGAGGGCGTTCCCAGAAGGCGACCATGCTGGTGACTTATCTTGGACTTCCAGCCTCCAGAACTGTAAGACATAAATGTCTGTTGTTTATAAGTCACCCAGTCTGTGGTTCTTTGCCTCCTAAAAAGACTAAGACACCCAGCCAGCAATTCTGCTCCTAAGTATATACTCAGGAGAAATAAAAACATACGCCCATAAAAACTTGTAAACCAATGTGAACAGCAGCATTCTTCATAATCGCCAAAAAGTGGAAACAACCCAACTGTCCATCAACTGATGAATGGATAAACAAAATGTGGCACATCCACACAATGGAACATTATTCAGCCATAAAAAGGAATGAAGTGCTGACATACACTACAACATGGATGGATCTTGGGAGCATTATGCTCAGGGACAGAAGCCAGACACAGAAGACACAAATTGTACGACTGCATTTATATGCGATGTCCAGAATAGGCAAATCTATAGAGACAGAAGGTAGACTAGCGGTGTGGGAAGAGGCTGGGGGAGATGAGTGACACCTGAGGGTACACGTTCCTTTCTGAGGTAATGAA
Organism: Neomonachus schauinslandi; assembly: GCF_002201575.2. NCBI lineage: Eukaryota > Metazoa > Chordata > Mammalia > Carnivora > Phocidae > Neomonachus > Neomonachus schauinslandi. The sequence goes on from NC_058403.1 coordinate 159,377,579, forward strand.
AATACTCGAAAATTATGATGGTTGAACATACCTGAGACTATGTTCGAGAGTGTGGAACTGTACGCTTTCCATAAGTGTACTGGGGATGATGTGTGAATTATACCTTAATAGAGTGGGTTTTCTAAAAAGTCTCTGGAGGGGCGCCTGGGTGGCTCAGATGGTTGAGCGTCTGCCTTCGGCTCAGGTCATGATCCCAGGGTCCTGGGATCGAGTCCCGCATCGGGCTCTCTGCTCCTTGGGAGCCTGCTTCTCCCTCTGCCTCTCTCTCTCTCTGTCTCTCATGAATAAATAAATTAAAATCTTAAAAAAAATAAATAAATAAAAAATAAAAAATAAAAAGTCTCTGGAAGGTTTTAGTGAAAAAAACCTTAGGTTGTATTTTTGAGGCTGTGACACCCACTGTTTTCGTGTGGCGGATGCTGGGCCAGGAGCCCTGGTGCCGGGGGTCAGGCTCCGGGGTCAGGCTGGGCACAGCTACCACTCACGCTGCACGCAGCCTCCCGCACATTGCCTCCCTCTTCCTGTGAGGCCACAGCTGGCCTGAGGCCATGGTAGTATTTGTGTGGGCCCCTAATCAGATGATGTCCAGCCTGTTAACCCTGCAAACTCTGCATTTTCCGAGCCTCAGTGATTGCATTATATCCGCGCTAAGCTGGGCATAATCACAGCTGCCCTGGCCAGAACTGGCCACCCAGACGGGCATCCGGGTGGGCACCCAGCCCTCTCCCCGAGGCAGGGGACAACAGCAGAGGAAACAAGTGTGGGACAAAGCCACATTCTTTGCACGCCCCGCTCCCACCCCCGGAGGCCAGGCTGACTACCAGCTTCTCAGCTGTCCAGAGGGACTTCAGGATAAGCTTCCTTTTACACTGGGAGAGTCTGGATTGTGATTCAATGACACGTGTAGTCCGAGGGTCTATGGGCTCTGAGATGACACAGCCCCATGCACTTTCCCAGTGCTTGGCACACAGCAGGTGCCCAGGAAATGCCCAAAGGTAAATTCACCAACAGGGTGCATTCAAACTATTCCACGACCAGCATGCAGCGAGCCTGAGCATCACCCCCTGAATGTTCAGGGTCTGCGAGACCCTGCCTGGCTGGCTGGAGGGGAAGTCCGGAGGATCCCGGGAGCAACGATGATGCGGGGACGGGCATTCAGAGGGCTTGGAGCAGCTGGGACGGATCCATGTCAGTATTTTATGGCCCTGGCGCCACTGCTGGGTCCCAGCTTACAGAGCAGCAACATACGACTACTTGGGGGCTGCCATTTTACCATCCTGTGATGCAGAGAGGCCTCGATGCAGTAGGAAAGTAAAGGGGAAAATAAATCTGTGAGGCCCAGGGTCAGGTGTCTCAGAGGGTCTCTGGAGAACACAGAGTTCTCCCGCCTCCCACCCCACCAGTGGCCAGGGGTCTGAACACAGCAAGGGGCCTCAGCTTAGCGGACTGGGGGGACTTTGGGGGAGACAAGAAGTGGCTGCTACAGGGTTCACATTTTACCTGATGAACGGAACGTGTTCCCTTCTCTTCTCCACCTGTGGCTGCTGGTCGGCTAGGAGGTGGGATTTTATCGTGAGTGGACAGGGAAGCCAGTGGAGGCCAGGAACACAAGTCAGGACTTATAAGGACCTCGTATTGGTTGTAACAAATGTGTCTCTCTGGTGCAGAGAGACTTCGTGTGTGGGGGGCGGGGGGTGTATGGGAGATCTCTGTCCCTTCTGCTTAGTTTTGCTGTGAACCTAAAACCGATCTGAAAAATAAAGTCTATTTTTAAGGAAATGATCTCAGAAGAGAAGTTGTATGCAGGGATGGTCTCCAGCGCTGAGACTGGGCTGTGTCTGCTGCTGACTGGCCGGGTACCCTCGCTGGCCCTCAGTTTCCCCATTTTGAACCCAAGGGTCTAAACTAGATGATTTCCAAAGCTGCTTCTGATGCTGTCTCTCTGTCTTCCAATTCTGTCTGTCTTGGCTTTGTATCCATCCTCCTCTTTAACTGATATGGTGTTTCCAGAGCCCTGTCTGATTTTCCTGACACTCCCTGAGAGATGGACGTTATCATTCCCATTTCACAGGTGAAGAAAGGGAGGCTCAGAGAAAGGGAAGGACATAAGCAAGATCAGAGTGTGCCTCCGTAGTCTCTCCAGACCACTCCCCATGCTTCTGCTTCCTGCTTCACGCCCCAAGGAGACTACACGGCCCCCGACCATTGCTGCTGGTGATTGGTTGGCTGGGCCTAGTGCATATCGGTCATGGGACCGATGGGATGCAGCTGTCATCTCCAGGTGGGCCTGACCAGTGGAAGCACTGGTGGGGATTAGAGGGCAGGAGGGAAGTCCCGAAAGGTATCCCTCATGCTCGCTCCCCCCTGGGCCCCTCATTCTCATCTCCCTAGAAAGACACTCCATACCTGTTAGGGGTCACTCCCTATTTCTCCCTTCCCCTCAGTCTCAGGCAGCCACTAACTAGCATTCTGTCTTTATGATTTGCCCATTCTAGACATTTCACATAAATGGCTTCATACACTAGGTGGCCTTTTGTGGGTCTAGCTTCCTTCATTCAGCAGAATGTTTTCAAGGTCCCTCCGTGTAGCATGGCGTAACATGTACCAATACGGCCTTCCTTTCCATGACTGAATAATACTCTGTCGTATGGATATGCCACAGGCTGTCCCCTGTTCATCAGTTGTTGGACAGCCGTCCCTTCCTAAACTCTCCTTAATTTCCTTGTCTGAGTGCGCCCAGTGTACTGGCCATGATCCCAGCAGCCGCATGCCGCTCCCCTGAGGTGAGCTGAGAACGAGCCCCTTCCTCTTGACTGCCATGCCCGTCCTTGTCCACCTCTTGGCTCTGGTCCCCTGTTCCTTACCCAGTTAATCTTTACTGCCATCTCAGAGGCTCAACCCAACAATTCCACCATTGGATATGTACCCTCTGGGGAGGCTCACGCATGTGCCAAATGACCAAGTGCCTCACGGAGGCGTTATCTGAAATATCAAAAGGCTGAGAGAATCAAAAGATCCGCCAGTGGGGACTGGTTATATAAATTCTGACACTTCTGTGAACTGGAATGTCCTGCAGCTGTTAAAGAGAACCGGGCAGTTCTGTACTTACTAAGGAAGGCTGATCTGCAAGAGACACAGTGAAGAGAACAAAGCAAGGTGCAGAAAAGTACGCAGAGCGTGAGCTCATTTGTGTGAGGAAGAAAAGATGTGCGCATGAGTGTTAGTAAGAGCACAGAATAATATCTCTGGAGAATACACGAGAAATTGGTAAGAGTAGCTACTTCCGGGGAGGGCACCCAGTGCCAGGGATCTGGGGAGACAGGAGCCTTACTTATGGGATTGCCTTTTGTGCCTTTTGAATATGCTATCATGTCAGAAAAAAGTCACCTCATCCATGAAGCCTTCCTTGATTGTCAGTGACTCCCTCATTGTCTTTATGGCTGTCCTGGGCTATTGATACCTGTCACCTTCGCCCTGTGAGACTGTCCATCTGTCAGCATCTCCCATCAGGCCAGCGGGTCTTTGTGGTGGACATGGAGATATACCATTCAGATGCCCCTTCAAGGGAAGTCTTGTATCAAAGCTACAGCTAGTGATGTACTAGTAAATTTCAGGGGGGGGGGGAAGCCCTTTTGTACCTTTTACAGTGTTTGCTAATTTCTTTGGGATAAATGTTCCTATCATGGCTGATTTTAAGCTACAAATGATTTAACAATTGGCTCACAAATCCCTGAATCTTTAACACTGGGTCTTGTGAGCCCATAGGAGCCAGCTCCAGCACGTCATGGGACCGGGAATGGAATCAGCATACACCCCCAGCTGTCAGATACTCCAGGGCCAGTCCCACCTGCAGAACTGCAGCCTTCCCAGGTGGGCGACAGCCAGGGGCTGAGAGAGGCAGGGGTAACAGGTCTGGCCAGCTGGATGGGCAGTACCTGCTCCAGAGTTCCTTCCAAGGCTTTGTCTGGCCACCATCGCAGCACCACCTCAGCCCAGTCCTGCTCCTCCCCTTTCCCTTTGCTGAGCCCTACTCAACAGCTTGGACCTACAACTCCATCTCAGCCTCTGCTTCTGGAGAACCCCACCTGTGACATTCCTCAGAGGCTGGGGCCAGGCCATTCACCTCCACCTCCCTAGCCTCTGGCAGAGAAAGCCTGGCGTGGAGAAGGTACTGACCAGTAGGAAGCAGAAAGAAGGACCTAGTGTGTGTCTATTCATGTTCATTCACTGACTCATTTTACACTGAACACCACCTGTGTGCTATTCGGTATCACCCCCACTGCAGGGGCCCTGGGAGGACCGTGATGCAGGGAGATGCTATCCCTGCCTTCTCTGGGCCTACAGATCCAAGCCAGAAGCAGCCATAATAACCCTCCTGAATCTATAAATTTGGTGCATTCTATGAAGGAGTGGAACAGAATGCAGAGAAAACTTTTGACCCAAGAGTAGCTGCTCTTGTGTGCAGCTTCAGGAAGCTTCCCCCAAGAAGGCAAAGGCTGAGCTGGCAGCCAAATAACAGGAAGGATCAAATAGAATCAGCCAAACTTAGCAGGATGGGAAAAGGGCATTTCAGACCAGGAAACAGCACATGCCAAGGCCCAGAGGTAGGAGGGATGTGGCCTGCCCACGAGAGAAATGGGAAGGGGCAGGGGGGCTGGCCTCAGGGCAGGGAGGAGCCTGGATCACCCGCAAGCTAAGGAGTGCCACTGAGGGCCTTTCAGGCAGGGGAGTGGCGAGGTCCGAATGACACTTTTCGAGATCATTCCAGACAGAACAGAAATTAGGTTAGAGAAGGTCGGAGTGGCAGGGTGGAGATGTGGAAAGAAACCGTCCCCATCACCCAAGCCAGAGACGACAGTGGCTCTGACATAGATGGTGGCAGGAGAGGACAGGAGGGGAAAATCAGCAATGCTTGGTGAATGATCCATGGGGAGTTTGTCGGGGGCCCAGGGCAGCTCACAGGCCTCTCATGGATAAGGAGACTACGTACTGAAACAAGGAACCCAAAGAAGGACCAGGCTAGAGGAAGAGCATGCATTGAGGGCATGATGGGGAAATTTCTGGCACAGTGAATACCCCGGAAGAAGGACATCTGGGGAGTCTTTTGGTGCCACTGAAATCTGGCCCTAGTCAGCATGGGTGCCCACAGGAGATAATGTGACTAGAGCCCCAGGCAGGATTCAGTCACTTCACAGACTAAAACATGTGGTTGAAACCAGCCAGAAGTGAGGTAAACACCTATAACCTTTGGATTTAAAAAAAAAAAAAAAGATTACAAAAGCACAGGATAGGAGAGTCTGAGAAAGACTGAAAGCTTTACATGACCACACTAATAAGCTGCTAAAAAACCTGAGGTCATATTAACTGAGGTCTGGGACCCACAGTAAGGGAGGAGATTGCTATGCGATTTTCAGAATTGAACTACACCCCAGCAGATGGACAGAGACAGATAGAGTATGTATAGGGGAAAGGGCTGGAGACCCCATACCTAAGGAGCTGGAGCTGCTCAGCCTAGAGAAGGAAGTTTCTGGGTGTCCTTGGTCACTGCCCCATCTGCTCTGCAGGTCTGTCCTGGGGCAGGGTGAGTGGGAGGGACTATGTGTCCATCCAGAGGGCAGAATGGGGACTTCAGTTGGAGAGGAGTCACAGGATAGCAGATCCCCGCTCAGTGAGAGGCCAGCCCTCCCCACCACGCGACCAGACCTGGCTGGGGGGCTCTGGGGAGGTGATGAGCTCCCTGTCCTGGAGAATGTGGCAGCAGCAGCTGGGGTCTGTGGTGGGGATTCCTGCACAGGGTAGGGCAGGGCTACTCTCAGTCTGCTTCTCTGCCCCCCAACCCAGCCCCAAACCTGTCTGGAGAGCAGGAAGGATTTTCCGCACCGCTGGAGGGAGAAAAATCAATCTCTTTCTGACATGTCCCCCAGGAAGTGCCAATAATGTACCAGGCGCTGCCCAGAGCCCAGAATTACCCAGGGCAGGATTCCTGGGCCTGGGAGGGGCCTTGGGAGAAACTTGGCTCCAGAAAATTCCTTGATTCGTAACACCAAATAGATGCTATTGAAGTTGGCCTCCTGGGCCATGGCAGACTCTTGGGGCTGCCCAGAGGATCTGGGGGGTGAACTTCTGGGAGGCGGAAGGGGTTCTGAGCGAGGTCAGGCAGCGACCTCGGCTCCCACCCAGTCCATGCCGCATGGCACTCCTGTGACTGGGAGCCTCCGATACCCTCCGAAGCGTTCTGAGGGACGTCTAATTTTTAAAAACCAAAAGCTGTTTCTCAGCATTGAATTCCACTTCTTCCTCTCACAGACCCTCCCACATTGAGGCCACTGGGAAGAACATGAAGCCCCCACACAGTCCAGGAGGATAGCCCACCCCACGGCGGTCCATGCCTCCTGCCACACCCTCCTCCAGGTGTGCAGCTCCATTCCTCCCTCCATGGTCTAACCCCCCCAACGCTTCAAGGGCAGCCAAAAATGGCCCTCTTCTCAGAGCATCCCACCCTGCGCACTGAACACCGGCAGGACTCGGCCAGCACGGATTTCTCCTGCTCCCAGTGCCCTTCTCCAGTGCCCTGCTTGTTGCATGGCAAGGCTGGTGTGGCCTTCGGAGCTCTGCAAACACTGACTCCTCAGTGAGGCTTTCCCACAGCCACCCTGACCGCAGTCACCCTGTCAGCGATGGCTCCCAGCTCCTGCCAGTCATCCCTCCCAGATCCCACTGCTCAGCCCTCCCTGTTCCCACTGCTCACCGCTCCCAGTTCCCACCGGTCATTACTCCCAGATCCCATTGCCCATTCCTCCCAGATCCCACTGCTCACCTCTCCCAGATCCCACTGCTCATCCCTCTCAGTTCCCACCAGTCATTACTCCTAGATCCCACTGCTCATCCCTCCCAGATCCCACGAGTCATCCCTCCCAGTTCCCACTGCTCATCCCTCCCGTTTCCACCAGTCATTACTCCCAGTTCCCACTGCTCATCCCTCCCAGTTCCCATTGCCCATTCCTCTCAGTTCCCACCAGTCATTACTCCCAGGTCCCATTGCTCATTGTTCTCAGATCCCACTGCTCATTGCTCATGGTTCCCACTGCTCATTGCTCCCAGATCCCACTGGTCATTGCCAAGGATAGGATCTTGACTCAGGCCAGTCAGGGCCAATCAAAACAAGTCCTGAGGATTCAGTGTGAAGAAAAGATAAGAACCTTTCTGGTTATTTCCCGCCAGACGTGAAGAAGGAATGCAAGGGCCAGAGCTATGGATAGGCATCTTGCAGTCATATGGGTGTGAAAATGGAGCTAACTAGGAAAGCAGAACTGAGAAAAAAAGAGGATGATGGGTATGTGCAACTGGTTCCTAGGAATATCATCTGCATCCTGGATCAAGCTGGACTTGAATGCATTACCCCAGGACCATTCAGTTCCATGAATTGATGAATTTCCTTTGTTTTGAAGCTGGCTTTCCTGTACCTTAAAATATCCTAATGGATAGATACACAGCTCCCTTTATTTATAGGAGAGATGCTTTTTGTAAAGCTGATAGCCAGTCCATGGGTTTTAAGTCACAGCATGGACTGGCTAAAGACTGGTTTGCTTGAAAGGGCCTTGGGGAGGCCAGGACCTTGAGGGCTAGAGACTGAGGTCAGCTGGGTATCTGCTGCTTCCTTTCCTTTGACCCCTCCACTGTTGGCCAGGCTGCCTCCTCTGCAGGAGGGGTCAGTTCTGGACCATTTGCACCCCAGGTGATGAGCAGTGACTCAGGCAATCAGAATCGGTCTCTACATGACAACATGTTGTGATGGAAAGCAGCCTAAAGCTACCTAGGTAGCCCAAGAACCCTGGTTCAAATCTTACCTCTGGTCACCACATGCCAGTGATGACAAAAATGACCAAAGGGAGCAGGGCACGCTTCCCGTCTGGCTGTCCATTTCCTCATCACAACCAGCCTGCCTCTGACCACAGAGGCTAAAAACCCAAGACACCACTTGATAAAAACAGAGGCCTGAGAGAGTGACTTCTCGTTTCCTATCTTTGGATGCTGTGATGTGAGAGTGTGATTCCTGGTGCTTAGGCAGCCATCTTGTGACCAAGAGAACCAGAGGCTGACAAGGGGACAATGGCGGACCAGCAGGATAGAAACAACCCAGGCCCTCGAAGAATTGTTGAGCCTCTGAAAAAAAAAAAACAACAAAACTTCATCCAGACTTTATTTTGCAAGAAAAAGCCAACTCCTATCATTGAAACCACTTCAGTAAGATGTTTTGTTACTTGTAACCAGATGCAACCTCAGTGATTCGCTCCTTCTTGTAAAGTAGGAGCAAGTTGTTCCTCAGAAGAAACAGCGGGGATTAAGTGCGAGAAGGGCAATCGGGGCCTGGTGCAGGGCATCTCATGCAACAGCCCTAGCCCGGTGAGTTTTCCTGTTTCATTCATGAATGCTGAGATGTATGGGCACGGCCCTAGAAGGGCACGGGCAGGGGAGCAGTGATGTGGAAGCTTGTCCGTACTGCTGGCATCTGGCACGGGAGCCCAGGGTATCTTTATGAAGCCCCCAAGCTGCCACCTCTTCTCCCCGCACACCGCCCACTCATGCCTGCAGTGTCTCCCCCCATCCCTGTTACCACTGGTGCTTGCTCCCACCCTCAGATCCTAACCACCCTCTCCCCAGCAGGACACCTGGTTCCAGAACCTTCTGTGGACAAACCCTGAGTGAGCTGGATCACCTGGGGAAGCTGGCCATGGGTCAAGGAAAGGCACAGAAAGCAGGGGGCAGGTCTGTGGGGCGCAGAGGCCTCATCTCCCTAGGGCTGATGTTTGGTTTCCACAGAAGGGAGGTGACCTGAGCAGGATGGTCACCCAGTCCTGCTGGCTTCCTCTGCCAGGCCTCCATGCCCTAGCCACCCCAAGTAGCATGTGACCCAAACCACTTGCACCAGCCGAGCTGAACACTAGCCCCTCATCCTCTGTGTGTGATAAGGGGTGTCCCTTACCGCACATGGGCCACTTCTGGTGCTCCCTACCTCACGGGCATGTTCCCAAGGAGCCCGACAAGATGGGGACCCTGCTGGCGTCAAGGCTGGCTCCATCGCTCAACTCCCGTGAGAGTCCAGATGTGCTGGGCAGTCTGTCTGCCCCCTTCTCCAGCCTGGAGGCTCACGTGTGAACACTATGCCCATAGGCCCCCTGCCCCCCAGCCCCTGGTCAGGTCCAGCCAGTGGGAGACCCCACAGAAGACTGGAGAGCAGGAAGAAAGAGAGGCTGGGACACTTAGTCCCCAGACTCCCTCTCTGTGGGGCCATATGGTGGCTCTCACTGCATTCCCCTACCTATAACCACGGCTCCTAAGTGGTCCCCCTCCTCCAGCTATACTCTTTCCAGTGACATGTTCCCTTCCCTGCCCCTTCAGGCCTCCAGGTAGTAAGAGCTCCCCAGCGTCGCCGACACTCGGTGCTGCAACAGCCCTCACAGGATGCCCCAAATGCTGCCCACACCCCTTGAAGTAATCCCTCCATTACACTCTCTTCTGTTACCCCAACTGTATCATCCACCAGACCCTGGCCGGGACACTGGTGGGCAAGGTACGCCACCTCCGTGAGCCTTGGTTTTGTCCCCTCGTTCAGTGGAACTCACCCCCTGATGGCACGGCCAGGACCGAAGGACCAAAGGTATAGTGCCAGGCCAAAGGAGGCTTTCGGAGATGTGGCTGTTGTTACTCTGACCTTTAAATTATTTACAGTGCTGCGTGACGTTTTTGTGTTGGACTTGGCTAAGAGTAGGGACAATTTCTCAGAAATGAGCTCCGGGCTCAATAAAAGCTGCTCACTTCGTTCAGCCGCTGTTCTAAATGCTCCACACAGAGGCAGATTTATTATCCTCATCCCCATTCTACAGGTGAGGAAGCTAAGGCACCAGGGAGTCAGAGTTAGGAAGCGTGGGGACCCGTCTTCCAGCACAGGCAGTCTGCCTCAGGAGCTCTGTGGGCCAGCTGAGCAGAAGGAAGGCGGAGGGCCAGGATGGCCTTGTTCCCTTAGGCTACCGTCTCATGGGCTGGTTTGCGTAGTGGACACTGTGGTGTCCGTCCGGGTCCTCCTCCAGGACCCACACTCACCGCCCCGCTGCCCGGGGTGTGGCCGCTGATCCTCCAAGGCGAGTTCCTCCTAGGAGCTGCTCTGCCAGCATGGAACACCTCACCCAAGGTCATGCCCCTCCTCGGGGCAACTCCAGCCAATGACTGGTTGATGCTGGCTACCAAGACCTGGTCTCCCTGCCTCAGCTGGGGACAACTCTAAAGGGCCATCCCAGCCCCAGAGCATCTCGTGGGACCAGCTGAAGCCTCTGCGGGGGATACAACACAGCCCCTTCTCTCCCTTGCTTCCTTACAGGTCTGTCTCCCCAGAGCCCTTCCTGGAAATGCCCTGCATGTGCACTTCCACGTCAGGGGCCCTTTCCAGTGGCCCTGATCTAGGGCAGCGTGTAACTCAGCGGGCAGCTGGGCCTGGGCCATGCCCCCGGACACCACAGGTGTGAGCACTGCCCTGGCAGGAGAGGCTGCAGGCTGCCAGCCCAGAATCATCACTGCCTGCCCCTCCTCCTGCTGCTCCTCCTGCCCCTCCTCCTCCTGTTCCTCCTCCTGCTCCTGCTGCTGCTCCTGCTGCTCCTCCTCCTGCCCCTCCTCCTCCTGTTCCTCCTCCTGCTCCTCCTCCTCCTGCTCCTCCTCCTCCTCCTCCTCCTGTTCCTCCTCCTGCTCTTCCTCCTCCTGTTCCTCCTTCTGCTCCTCTTGCTCCTTCTCCTGCTCCTCATCCCTCCTCCTGCTCCTCCCTCTCTTGCTCTTCTTCCGCCCCCTCTTGCTCTCTCTGCTCCTCCTCCACCGCCCCAGCTCCCCTCCTCTTGCGTATCAATCCATCATGAGCAGAAAGGTGCATGTCACTCAGCTGCAGCTGTATTCCTCTGGGCAACTCAGATGAAAGAGAGGAAAAGGTAGCTTTTTTTGGTAAACATTTGGAGTATTTTCTTCTCAGCCACATTCTTTAAGTCATATTGGATGCACTGACTTCAAGCAAATATTCCTGTCTGCCTCAGGTGGGGATGGCAGGGGGTGAGCCGCGTTCCATAGAACAGAGCCCCTGGAATGCAAGCAGGTTAGCCCCGACTGCAAGGCGGGTGCAACGTCCGGCCAGGGCCTCAGGACAAAGAGTGTCAACCCAACCCAGAGAGAGAAGTTTCCCCAGCTAGACTGGGACCTTCTGAAATTCAGTGCTGGCCAGGTTACAACTGCTCCAACACCATCCATGGCTCCCTGTTGTTGGGGTTAAAGCCCAGTCTTCTGTCTGGCTCTCCAGGCCTCCACTAACTTGGCCTCTGCCCAACTCTGGGGACTTGAAGGAAGCCATGTCTCAGGGACAAACACCCCCTCATCCCTAGACTTATCTCCTTCTAGGTTCCCACTCCCCCCAGGACACCTGTCTGCCCCTGCACACAGTCACACACGCCCAAACACAGCCCACGAGTCACATGCACATGCGTCCTCCCCATATGCATGGCCCCCAATGACCCCCACGCTGTTCACACCCTCACAATCATCACCACACACTTGCCGGCTCCCTCACTCCCAGTCACACACGTGTGTGTGCAAACTCACATACACGGCCTCATACCACTCACCCCTGCCTAGCACATGCTCATATAGTCCCTCACCCACCCAGACACACACAAACCCTCCTGTGCTCAAACGCGCACACACACACACACACATAGAGCCCCCCACATACTCACACACGGACACACACACATACACCTCCCCATACACACACATGTCATACACATACACCCCCCACACTCTCACACACTTCATACACACATCTACCCCTCACATGCTCACACACATATATACACATACACCCACACACGTCAAACACACATACACCTCCCCCCACACACACTCACACACATACAACATACATACAACTCTCACACGCATGCTTGTAGGCATCATACACACATACACCCTTTGCACACATGCTTGTACACATACACACAGACATCTCCCCTCACACATGCTCGCACACAGGATACACACATCCTCAGATGTGACGGAACCCAGGTGGTGGAGGCCAGCAAATGGGCTCCCCTGCGCTTCCTAGCCAGGGGCCCTGGGCCAGGCCTCAGCTTTGCTTACCTATAAACTGAGACTCGCACAACCCCTTTGAAGGGCTGTGGGGGGCATTTAAGGTAGAAACCCCATTTTAGAGGTGGAACAGACAAGCCCCAAGCGGGGCAATGGCTGATCACAGTGCTGCCTCCTAACCCCCTCCCGTCTCTCCCAGACACATTCTGTCTGCTTCTTTCCCATGAGCTGACTCACCCAGAGGGAGCAGGGTTGACCCAGGGACAGCGGCTGCCCGAGAGACGGGGTCTGGGTGGGGGATGTGGACTGTGGCCGGGAGTGAGGTAGTCAGGTGACCCCAACTATAGCATGAGGGGCAGGGAAGCCAGCAGGAGGGCGCTGGAACCACTGAACCCACATGTTCCTCCCAACTTCCGGAGCATCAGTGAATTGGCCTTGGCATGCATTCGTTCTTTCATTCATTCATTCATGTATGCATTCGTTCTTTCACTAATTCATCCTTCCACCACATGTTCATTTAATCCCTGCTCTGGGCCGGGCCCTGAGGTTGATGGCCAGGTGGGCAGAACGAAGCAAGCTCCCTGCTCTCTGGAAGCTTACACTCTGGGGGGAAGGTGACCATGCATCCAACGGTCCCACAGGCCGAGGCCAGCCCCCACCAATGGTGGCTCTCAAGGAAAGCACACACCTGCCCCTCCTGTGGTCCCAGACCCTAGCCATTCTCCTCCCACAACCTGACTGGAAAAGGTTTTTGAGACAATGCAGGAATCTGAATCAGGTGGGGTATCATACAGCCTTGAGGAACTGTTCATGTTGTTCTGGGTAATAACAGTACCATCGTTATGTTTTTTAAAAATCCTTATTGACTAGTGAAATAAAATGATGTCTGGGATTTGCCCTAAACTGTTCCAGTTTGGGGGATTTGGGATAGACACTAAAACAATGTTGATGGCTGTTGGCCAAATGTTGGGGCTGTTGTAGCTGAGGGTTGGGTATGTGGAGTTCATTATACTGTTCTCCCTCCATCTACCCCCATCATCCCCTGCTACCTCTGACCTCACCCTATGCCTTTGTCCACTGCACTCCAATTATAATGCATTCCTTGCTGTTTCTCCAATACACCAGGGATGCTCCTGCCTCAGGGCCTTTGCACTTGCTGTCCCTTTGCCAGGAACACTCTTCCTCACCCTCTCTATATATGGTTCTGTCCCTCCCTTGACCTTTGCTCAAATCTCTCCATTCCAAGAACACTTTCCCTGACCCCTGTTTCCCTGGTTCATCTTGTTCCCTTGCGTTAGTAACTGACATAGCACACATTTTCTTTGTTTGGTTTCTCTTGTCCCCCACTGGAATGTAAACTGCTCAAGGACAGGGACTTGGTCTGTCTGCTCCTGGCCGTGTCCCCAGCACCTAGACCAGTGCCAGGACTCTAGCCGGTGCTCAGAAAATACTTGCCGAATGAATGACTGAGAACAGTAATGGTGGAGCCTGACTAGAGTGAGGTGAGGACATATCCTTCTGCGCTGAGAACTGACGTTGAGGAGGATGAGGCTGGACAGGAAGGAGGCAAGGACAGGCCGGGCAGAGAGAACAGCATAGGCAAAGGCCCCGGGGCAAAAGAAAGCAGGGAGCAGTCAAGACACGGAGAGAGGGCCAGCCCGGCCTCCTGATGGGACCGGGGCAGAGGGCCGGGGCAGGGGCTGGGGGGCTTGGTATTTGAGAAGCCCCCTCAGGTCGTCCTGTGGATGACAGCCCAGAGGCCTGAGCAGGTGCAGGAAGCAGTAAGATGGAGGCTCAGCCAGGCGGAACCGCAGATGAAGGGCAAGGAAGCTCACAGAAGCTGGAGGACCGCTTGGCCATTTTCCAGATAAAGGCCCCTCTGAACCTGCTTTGGTGGTGAATCAGCCACAGCACCTGCTGCCCTTCCTGGCCCTGGCCAGCCCGAGGAGGATGCAGAGCCTGAGCTCCCAGCAGCCCGGTGCCTCTGTTTGTCCAGACCCTCCTCTCCTCACCCCGGGACTGGGCTCCTGCAGGGACAACTCTGAAGATGGCGAACTTCAAAGACCCCTGGTATCTAACCACAAGGACGGTGCAAGAGCCAGACCAGAAACAGGCATCCACACAAAACCTGGATGTGAACGTTCACAACAGCACTACGCGCAGGAGCCCCAACGTGAAACAAGCCACGCGTCCCTCAGCTGATAGGTGGATACGCAAAATGGGGCATATTTGTACAATGGACTGTTTTTCAGCCATAAAAAGGAATGGAGGACTGATAGAGGCTCCACATGAATGGTCCTTGAAAACACAATGCTAAGTGAAAGAAGCCAGCCACGAATGACCACCTCATGTATGATTCCGTTATATGAGTTGGCAAATCCACAGAGAAAGAAAGCAGATTAATGGTTGCCTGGGGCTGGGGGAACCAGGAGTGGGGACTAACTATTAATTGCTAACAGGTACGTGGTGTCTTTGGGGGGTGAGGAAAACATCCTAAAATTGTTATGGTGAGGGTAGTGCAACTCTGAATCCCTTCTGTGCGCACTTAATGCCAGGTCTTTCTGAACCCCACAACGCCCATGCCACCTCAGGGCCTTTGCAGCTGCTATTCCCTCTGCCTGTGACACCCTTCCTCAGGTTCCTCAGCTCCAGCTCTGCTCCTCAAAGTGACCCTCGCTGGACAGCCTCTCCACGGTGCCCCGTGCACTGTCCCCAGGGTAACCCCCTGTCATAGTGCCCCGTTAACATCCTCCCAAGCCCTTGGGGCACTTGAAGATGACTGGTTTGCCTCTCCCCTCCCTGCCTAAATGTCAGCTCCAGAAAAGCATGGTCCTTATCTGCCCTGTTCAGGAGGCATCTAGAGAGGTTTGCCTCTTGCATCTCCTCAGCCAGCATTTGAATGCAATGCAGGAGTGACTGCGTGAGCATAGGAATGAGTTCATCCTGAATCAGGAGCCTCGCCAGCCATTTCCTTCATGGTGGGATCTTGTAGAAGAGGCCCTGACTTAGTCCATAGAAGAGCAAGGTGCCCAGGTGTCATAGAGGGGCTCTATGACAGGGGACATAAGGGATGTGTGCTCTGGAGCATGGAGGAAAGACCCAGGAATGAGGTCACACTGGCCGAACACCTTCTGTGCCCCCAGCCACCCCGCAGATGAACTGCCCTGACTCCAACGAGGCCCTGCCCGGGTGACCAGGTACCAATGAAGCCCTTTGAACCCTTATCCCAGAACAGAGGTTCCCTTGGTGTTGGTGTCCGGGCACAAGAGCTGGTATCTGGGAGGGTGGGCTAGCCTGGTCTGAGGTTCCATGTTGCCCCACATGTCCCAGAGGACATGGGCGCAGGGACACCTCCCCTGAGATATGCTTTTTCCTGCCCCTGATGCAGTCAGGTTTTTTCCAGCCAGGCGACTAGGAAAAACACCCTGGGTTATCTCTGTGCCAGGGCGGTTTCCAGAGAGGTGGGGTGGGGCCTCCCCCCTGGGCGGAGGGGGGCCGTGGTTGAGGAATAAACTCCTCTGAAGCTACCAGGAACTGCCACAGGAGCTGAGACCTGAGGCTCAGAGGGACCCGGGGTTCTGTCCCAGCCCTGCCACCAAGAGCTGTGTGTTCGGAGGATTGTGAGTGGGCCTGGAAGAGCCTCTGAAACCACGTCACACCAAAGGAACTGGAGCATCTTAGAGCAGAGAGAGGAGTTTTCAACGTCCTGACTGGGAGTCCTAACTCTGCCGCCACCTTGCATGGGAGCCACCCACCTGGCTGGGTGACCACAGGAATATCGCTTGACCTCTCTGAGCCTGGTTCTTCAACAAGAAAACTGGGGGTTAAGAACAACAACAGACACCATCTCAGGGTTGTTAACTGAGGCAGAGTAGGTGAGGTGCCTGCCTCACAGGAAGGAGCTAGAGGACAGGGCTTCAAGGGGACCAGGTCGGCACCGCCAAATTTTTGCAGGACTGCTTTCTGCAGAGGATGCCAATGGGCCTGAGACGTGGGGAGCAAATCTGGCTCTTCCTAGTTGTTTTGGAGGGGCAACTCCCAACTGAGAGCCTGCAGGATGGGAGTGGACTTGGAGGGAGAGGGATCCCTCTCACCAGAGGTATGCAAGCCAGATTTAGATCAGTACTGTCCAAAATGGGAGCCACCGGCCACATGAGCGCTCAAACTGTGGTTAGTCTTAACTGAGATGTGCTGTAAGTGTAAAAGCAAATGCCAAGATTTCAAAAACTTCTTATGGGGAAAAAAATAACGTAAAGTATCTCAGTGTTTTCAGATTGATTACATATTGAAATGACAATATTTTAGGTGTATTAGATTAAGTGAAATATATTATTAAACTTCATGTCACTTTTTTAACCTTTTTGATGTGGCTACTAGAAAATTTAAATTACATACACGGCTTGTATTAATTTCTTTTGGACAGCTAGGCAGAATCCTTGCTGCTCAAAGGGTGGCCCCAGGACCAAGAGCATAGCCTCGTGGGAGTTTGTTGGAAATACGGATTCTTGGGCCCTACCCCAGAACCTACAGAATAGGAGTCTGCATTTCCACATGCCCCCTAGGTGATCTGTGTGCATGTTTAAATTTGAGACACCTTGCAGATGCCTTGCTTGGAGGTTGGGGGGAATCCCCCCTTCAGGTAGGGAGTCGGAGCCAGTGACCTGAAGTCCAGCCTGTATTATGTGAAATATTAATTAATGCCTTTGTCCCTGAGTCATATACTTGGTCCATAGTGTCCTTTAAACCCCGCTTTCTCACACCAGGAAGCAAACATACTTTCAAGAGAAAAGGGCAGCTTCGTGAGGGACTAGTCTGTCTTCAAAATGAACAGTATCAGGGCACCTGGGTGGCTCAGTTGGTTAAGCATCTGCCTTCGGCTCAGGTCATGATCCCGGGGTCCTGGGATCAAGCCCCGCATCGGGCTCCCTGCTCGGCGGGAAGCCTGCTTCTCCCTCTCCCTCTGCCCCTGCATGTGTTCCCTCTCTCACTGTGTCTTTCTCTGTCAAATAAATAAATAAAATCTTTAAAAAAAAAAAGAAAAGAAAAGAAATGAACAGTATCGGGGACTACACCAATGGTTGGCATCCTAACTTTTTAAAGGCTGGGACATATCTCAGAAAATAACTGAAATGTTATGTGTTAAAAAGAAAAAAAAACCCCAAATGTAACCAACTCCCCCTAAATTCCTCCCTCTTTTTTCTCTCCGAAAACTTGGCCCACAGGCATTAAGTGGCACTAAATATAGAAAGGGTAAGCAAGTAAATCACTCAGAGGTGCCACAGGTTGCCCAGGGCCTGTTTTACGGTTGAGTTGTAAACCATTGAGAGCTGAGAGCTGTAATTAAAATGCTGACAGCCTCCCAACTGTGAACAGGACGGGAGGCAGCAGACTGGGAACCCGCACAGAGGGGAGCAGGGAGGGTGGTACCTTTCCAAATGCACATCAGCCCAGGTTCAAAGTCCACCATTGGCTTTCCAGGACACAACCAAACCCACACTCCTCACCTCACTGGGGCCAGGAGGTGCTGTGCCCTCCCTCCTCCCAGCCCCACTCCCAGACACAACCATGTGACTTCATCTCCTCTCCCTCTCGCTCAGGGAGGGACACACTGGTCTTGGCCTCAGGCTCTTGTGCCTGTGCTGTTCCCTGTGTCTCAAATGCTATTCCCCACACGGCCCACTTCCTCACTTCCTTCTCAGAACTCACCTTCTCAGACTACCCTGACTACCTAATATAAAATAACCCCTCCTGTCCTCCCTGTCTTCTCACTGTGCTTGATTTTTTCATTATAGCATTTATTATTCTCTGCCAGTAGATTCTCTCTATATTCGATGATTTGTTTGTCCTCTGCTTTCCCTCTGGAATGTCAGCTCCATAAAGGCAAGTATCGTCTAATCCCAGAGCCTAAAACTGTACCAGAGACGTAAATAGGTGCTTAATAAACATTTGTTGAATTAATGAATGCATGGATTTCCATCCCTTTCTTTCAGCTGGTCTGGTGATCTCACTGGGAAAATGTCCAACTTGCCAGCAATGAGCTCAGCTTTTCACCCATCCATTCAACCAGCCATCCTTCCCAATAACTATCCATTCATCCATCCATCCATTCATCCACCTGTCCATCCATATAACCATTCATCCAACGATCCTTCCAAATACTATCCATCCATCCATCTATCCTTCCAAATACCCATCCATCCATCCAACCATCTTCTAATATCTATCCACCTAATCATCCATCCGTTCATCCACATGACCATCCACCCGCCCATCCACACCAACCCCCAGATGGTTAGACCTCCTATCCTGGGGTCCTACATTCCCCTTTACCAGATCCAGTTCATGCCATCATGAACACATGCAGTTATTCACCATTTCCCTCTGTTACTACAGTGTAAGAACCTCAAAAGCAGAAATTGTGTGTCTCATTTATCTCTGATTTCCAGTGCCTAACTCTTAGTAGGTGTTAGTGAAGGTTTCCTGAAGGACTATTTTTTCCTTTCCCCTTATTTACTTATTCTGCATTCCCTAGCAGCCCGCGAGCTCCCTGATGGCAAGCACCATTTTTCAGTCATCTGGGGGTCTCTAAAACCTTACACTTGACACAAAGAAGACATGTTGTAAATATTTAACAAATGAGTGAATGAGTGAATGTGCAGAAGAGAGGAAGATAGCAAGAGTATAGACTCTGGAGCCAGACTGCCTGGATTCAGATCCTGGCTCTCTCTGTATTAGCTGTGTGACCTTGGATGAGTCAATGAACTTGAACACAATGAACACTGTGTTTCGGTGTCCTCATTCATAAAAGGCAGATAATAATAATCCTTACCTCACTGGGTTCTTATGAGATTTTTATGAGTTAATAGATATGAGGAACTTAGAATAGTGTCTGGAGTAAGACAAACGCTACAGAGGTGTTTAAAAATGAAATCTCCATTTAAAGTTGGCCCATAGGAACAAATATCAACAGCACAGAGTCTTGAGTTTAAAAGGTGGGAAAGAAGCGTCTGTCTGAGCTTGCACTGTTCCCACAGGAGGCCTGCTACAGCAAACACTTTAACTTTTTCCAGCCACACTGGGATCATTTTGCAAACTACCAATATTATGTCAGGTGGTCATAAGTGCTATGTAGAAAAAGAATACATGGAAAGGGACAGGAAGTGGTGAGGCAGATGGGCCCGCAGTTTCAAATAGGGTGGTCAGGAGAGGATTCATTAGGAAGGTAATATTTGAGCAAAGACTTGAGAAGGTGAAGTGGTGAATGTCTGGAGGGTGAGCATTCCAGGCAGAAGAAACAGCAAATGCAAAGGCCCTGAGGTAGGGATATACCCAGTGTATTTAGGGAACAGTGTAGGTGGAACAGAGTGAGTGAAGAGGAAGTAGAAGGAGATGAGGTCAGAGGGTCACAGCGGCCCAGGTCACAATGTCAGACATTGTGAAGACCTGATGTCTACTCTGAGTGAATTGGGAGCCACTATGAAGTTATGAGCAGAGGAAAGATGATTTCACTTATGCTTGAAAGGACTGCAGGGGGCCAAGGTGGGGGCAGGGAACAAGTTAGGAGGCTATTGTACTACTTCAGGAAAGAGATGATGGTAGCTTGGACCAAAGGATCACGGACACAGGTTGTTACAAGGGGGAAGATTCTGGATAGATGTTGTAGGTAGAACCAACATGTTGGATGTGAGCTGTGAAAGAAAGAGTCGAGGACAAATCCAAGCTTTTCGGCTTGGGCAACTGGAAGGATGGAGCCACCATTTCCTAAGCTGGGATGAAGGAAGCAGGAGCCCGTTTATGGGAGCAAGGTGAGCAGGGAGGTTTGGGACAAGTGGGGTTTCCCTCAGACATCCCGGAATGGGGAGCAGTAAGCAGCTGGATGTGTGAGGCTGGAGTTGGGGTGGGAAGTCTGGGCAAGAGACGGTACTGGACAACGCCACAGATCCTGGAATGTGGCAAGTCCTTGTGTGCCTGTGTCATGGGGCCAGAAAGGACAGGGGCAGGACCCTCTCTGGAGGTGGCTGCTCGGACATGACTAACAGACCCAGATGGACCTCCCCTGTCACAGAGAGCTCAGGACCAGGGTGGCATTGCAATGGCTTGGTCCCCTGGCAACCCTTTCTGTTCAGTAAAGTGACAAATCCCAGTGACCTCCCAGACATGTCCTCCCCAGTCCTTCTAGCATGCTGCTTGTCTGGTATGTGGGAAAAATGGAACTTGAGAGCTAGAAAGATCCTTAGGAATAGAATATAGGAATTAAAACCTTACTGTAGCTTTAAAATGACTACTATCGCTACTAATAATAACGATATTCATAATAGTAGCTACTGTTTTCCCAGCACTCATCATGCAGGAGAGCATGGGACTCAGCACTCTGTGGGCATGATAGCCTTCAGTCTGCACGATGGCTCTGGGAAGTACCAGTCATTGCCTTTCTCCTGGTGAGAAAACTGAGGCTCAGAGGCGGAGGACTGCCCAAGGTCACGCCACGAACAAGTTGCAAAGTTGGGATTTTATTGCAGCTCTTTCCACAGCCTATCTCCCAGAGCGGAACAAAGCCCAACATCCCTTTATGAGTCAAGGGCACAGTGTGACTAGGAGTCCCCTGCCTGGCTTCCCTGCCCAGGACCCTCAAAGCCCAGGAGAGAACAACTCCCCACAGAATCACCCTCCCAGCAGACTGAGTGGCATCCAGCCAGACCCTCAGTTGCCTCATCTGCAAAATGGGCACAATTTCACCCCTCCCTTGGAGGCAAGGTCTGAGCCTTGACCATCGAAGTGTTAAAGAAAGGTTTTGCAAATGTTATTGTTAGGGGCACCTGGGAAAGCATCTGCCTTTGGCTCAGGTAATGATCCCAGGGTCCTGGGATCGAGCCCCGAGTCGGGCTTCCTGCTCAGCAGGGAGTCTGCTTTTCCTTCTCCCTCTGTCTCCCTACCCCGGCTCATGCTGTCTCTCTCTCTCAAATAAATAAATAAAATCTTTTAATAACAAAACAAAACAAAAACCCCCAAATGTTGTTAGAATTATTATCTCACAATACAACCAATCCTTCCAGGTTTACCCCCCTGCCAAAATATATATATGTGCACGCATATATTATATATATATATATCACCACACATATATAGATATAATATATATACGCACGATGTACACTTTTGTGGGCTGAGGAGAGGCTTCAAAGAGCACAGGCTACAAAGGCAGATGGCTGGGAGGAAATCTGACTCAGATGCTTTCCACCTGAGCAACCTCAGTGTACCACGTAACCGTTCTGGGCCTCAGTCTTCCTCATCTGTAAAATGGGAGTGATCACATAGGCCCTACCCTGCGAGGTCATTTGTGGAGAGCACTTGGAATGGGCCAGCACATGTTGTGTCCGGCCTTGTGAGAGGTGCACAGAGCAGCTGAGTGCTGCTTTCCCACTGCCTGCACCCTCCTGGCCCAGGGCCTGCCCACCCCCATGGCCTGGGGAGGTCCTGAGATGAGGTCACTCATTCCGCTACCGCTGGGACTGCCCGGGAGCCCGAGACGCTGCTCAGGTCGCTGCCTGGATCTCAGCTGTCCATCTGTGGAATGGAGTTCACAAGGATTTCCACCCCCCACCCCATTCCCCGGGGTTGTTGGGCCAGTGTAACGGATAGACTGAGTGCTGGGACACAGTGAGCCCTCACTACTGTGAGCAGTGTTTATTATCTGCATCTCAAAGACACACTGCAAGGCCCAGATTTAAAGAAGACCCTCTGTCAGGCAAGGAGCCCCTTTTCAGGACACACTAGCATATGGATTTTTCTTCAAAGGACATGCAAGTGTTCAGAATTAGGGAAAATGACCTGTGTGCTCCCCCACATCCCTGGGCCCACCCAACTCTTCCCTCCTTCCCTCCAGGGCCATTCCTGCCCCGCCCCTCCCCTCCCTGTCTTCCCCCAACCACTCGGCCCCCCTCCTCTCATCCCAGCAGATTTGATAACACCCAGGAGTCCCAGTCCCCCTCCTGAGGACAAAGGCAGCAATTGTCCCTGGTGGGCGCCTTTTGACTCGGTCTCACCACGGTGAAATCGAGCCCCCACGACTTCACCTCACTTGGGAGGCCCCGCAGGGCCCCCTCCTCACCTCAGGTCGGTTTCAAATGAGCCCCCTGGCTGAAGGGCCAGCAGCCACACTGGGAAAGCCTTCCAAGAGAAATCAGATGACCACTGTTTGAGAACCCCTTGGGCTGGCGAGGGGCCAGGAGGTGAAAGGATTTGCTGCCACTACTGCCAAGACCTTCCCCAGTCCCCCAACACCACCAGTGTCCGTGCCCACTGCCACCCTACGCTGGCGGCTGCTGTCCAAAAGGCCCCCCTGCAATGATGAAACCGTCGGTACAGTCTCACAAGACACACGTGGCTCCCAGCCCGTGATGTGTGGACTGCAGAGCTGAATGTCTCTTACTTGTTTGTAATTAGTTTGAATGTAAATAGCCACACATGGCCGTGGCAACTGTATCGGACGGAACTTACAAGCACTCCATGTCACTGAGAGCACCTACTGTATGCCAGGCCCCACACTGGGCTCTGGGAGATGCCAAGGTGACTCTCACAACTGTCTGGAAGGACAAGGAGAATTTGGCAGGGGGAGATGATGTGGCCCTCAGGCTGCCCTCACAAGCTGAGCAAGCCCAGAAACCCCGTTAAAACAGAAGGTGCCCCAGGTCCCTGCACAGGTGTGGGCATTCCTGGGCATGGCCGAGTCTGGGCATCTCCTCATGCAGTGGCATCCTGAGCGCCCCCCATGACAGCCCAGATCCCCTCCCCACTGGGGGGGGGCAATGTGCAGAATTCTCTTCACACAGCCAACTCCCCTCTGGCCTGAAGTGTCCTCTCCCAGGCAGAGGACGGTAGCCCAGGACTGGCCCAGGGCCATGGTGCCAGAGTGGGAGAGGATTCACAGTGCCTGAGGGGGCTGAGGACTGCAGAGTCTCCAAGTTCCCCAAAACAGGGGATCTGAGAATCTTAGAATCACAGTGTGTCAGAACTGGGAGTGAGAATAAATGCATCCAAGCCCAAGAACCTCTGAGGCTGGTAAGACAGTTCAATGGTTAGGAACTGAGTCTGGAGCCACATGGCTTGGGTTCAGATCTGAGGGTGGCACCTGCCAGCTGTGTGGCCCTGGGCAAGTTTCTTAACCTCTCTGTTTCTCAGTTTTTCTATTTGTAAAATGGAGACAACAACAGAGAATCCTAACCTCATAAAACTGTTGTGGGATTAAATGAGTACATGCATTTCAAAAGCTAATATTAGAATCATGTCTTTATTCTCCCCGCAAACACACACCTGCCCACCAGCCGATCTCACTTTCTGGTAGCCAGTTCATTCTCACCAGAGCTGAAACTTATATCTTCCCATATTCTTCCATTTCATGAGTCCTGGTCCTGTATGCTACCCTACCACCATACCCCTAGCCCATCCTTTGTGACGGGGGGGGGGGGGGTGTCAGTGACAGCTCCGCGAGGCTGCCTGCTCCAGGCTGAGCCTGAGCTCTTCCCAGGCCAGGGTGTCCAGCCACCTCCTCTGGGCCTACCCTGGGCTACCTGTGTCTATTCCCAGGTCAGGGCTGGGAGGTGGTCTTTGCAGCTCACCCAGAGCAAAGGGGGCTGCTGAGCACCAGGCTCCACGGAGCTGGGGACCCAGAGATGTTTGTCTTCCATGTGCTCTTTCCCTGCTCCCCATCCCTGTGGCCTCCCTATCTCACCACCTCCCTTCCCCAGCACCATCCACAGCTATCACCAACGCATCAGTGACTAGACCTGGCTGGGCCCTGCCCTTGCTGTGTCATCAGAGAAAACTGGAAAAACCTCAGGCCTCAGGGACATCCTCCACCCAAGCCTGGGCTGGTTTTCCTCTGACCCCTCCTCAGCAGCTTCCACTCCAGACCTGTCCAGGCTCCTTCCTCTGGGCCCACACACCCCAGCCTGGTCATCCCAGGGAGTTGTCCCCGATGGACCTCCCGGCCCCCACATCAGCACCTCAGCTAGCCCATCTCCCACCTGGGCCAGCCATGGGGACCAGGAGTGAGGCAGAGCTGGGAGTCAGGTCCCAGGTAACATCCTACACCTCCATTCTCCTGGCGTGTGTGTGGTCTTGGCAAGGGCTCTCTTCTATTAAATGGGCCCAAGGAAGGGATAGTCTCAGTTCTAAAATGATTCTAGAATTCTCCTCCACTGTCCTGAGGCCACTGTCCTCCAGGGAGCAGTAGGGGCTGGGTAGGATTGCCAGGTTGTCAGGTTGAGCACATCGATATGCCAAGAGAATGAGCCTTGACCTCAAACACACACCTTAAACAAAAGTTAACCCAAAATGGATCAGAGAACCTTGAGGACACTTTGCTCAGTGAAATAAGTCAGTCGCAAAAGGACAAATACTGCACGATTCCACGCATGCGGTCAAATGCATAGAGACAGAAAGTAAGATGGCGGTTGTAGGGGAGGAGAAATGGGGAGTTAGTGTTTAACTGGGACAGAGTTTCAGTTTGGGGAGATGAGAAAGTTCTGGAGACGGGTGGTGGTGATGGTTGTGCAACAAGGTAAATGCACTTATACCACCAAGCTGTACATCTCAGAATGATTATGATGGTAAGTGTTATGTATATTTTACTGCAATTAAAAATAAATAAATTTTATGGCGTGCCTGGGTGGCTCAGTCAGTTGAGCAGCCAACTCTTGGTTTCGGCTCAGGTCATGATCCCAGGGTCCTGAAATCGAGCCACGTGTCAGGCTCCGCGTTCAGCGCAGAGCCTGCTTCTCTCCCTCTCCCTCTGCCCCTTCCCCTGCTTGGGTTCTCTCAAGTAAATCAATCAATCAATCAATCAATCAATCTTTAAAAACAAACAAACAAATAAATAATAAATAATTTTTAAATAAGAAATTGAAAAAAGAAATAAGCCTTTGTTGATTTAAAAATAACTAGTTAATTAAAAAATGAATCACAGACTTCAATGTAAAATGGAAAACTACAAAAGCTTTTAGAAAAAAACATTGGGGAAAATCTTTGGGGCCAGGAGTCAGCAAGTTCTTGGCCACTACCAAAAGCAGTATCCACAAAAGGGAAAATTGATCAATTGAGCCTGATCAAACTTTAAAACACACTGCTCTGGAAAAGACCCTGTGATGAGGACGAATAGACAAGCTATACGCTGAGGAAAAAAGATTTGCAAACCAGGTGTCTGACAAAAGACTAGCATCTAGAATATAAAGAAATCTCAAAACCCAACAGTAGAAACATAAACAATGCAATTAGAAAATGGGCAGAAGCCATGGACAGCCATCCCACCAAAGGGGATCTACAAATGGCAAATAAGCTCATGGAAAGCTTTTCCACATCATCCACCGTTAGGGAAATGCTCATGAAGACTGAAGTGTGATATTGCACACACCTACCAGGATGGCAAAAGCAAAAATAAGTCACAACACCCAGTGCTGGTGAGGATGCGAGGAAACTGGATCCCTCGTACATTGCTGGTGGGAGTGCACTTTCTTATAAAGCTCAGAATATGACTACCCTACATCCCAGCAATTTCACTCTGGGGCATTTATCTCAGAGGAATGGAACTTTGTGTTCACCCCAAAACCTATACACAAATGTTCAACACAGTTTTGCTTGAAACAGACCCAAACCGGAAGCCACCCAGACGTCTTTCAATAGGTGAATGGTTATAAAAAGACTGTGGCACAGGAAACCATGGAATCAGTAATAGAAAGTAACGGACTATGGATAAACACAACACCTTGGATAGAACTGGAGGGAATAATGCTGAACAAAAAAAGCCAATTCCAATAGGTTAGATACCGTAGGATTCCATTTATACGACATTCTTGAAATGATAAAATTGTAGGAATGGAGAACAGATGAGCGGTTGCCAGGAATGAAGACAGGGTTACGGGAAGAAGGGAAGTAGATATAGCTCAAAAGGGGTAGCACGGGAATCCCTGCGGCAAAAATGTTATGTGTCCTGACTGTACCAATATCAATATCCTGGCTGTGATATTGTACTATAGTTTTACAAGCTGTTGGAGAAAGCGGGGCAAAGGTACACAGGACCCTTTTGTGTTCTGACCACTGCATGGGTACTTATAATATGTTGACATATGAAATTTAATTTAAAAATACAAGAAACCCAGAAAGATTTGGATTTGAGTTAAACAACAAATAGTTTTTTAGTGTAAGTATGTCCCACATAATATTCGGGACATACTCATACTAAAAAACAATTTGTCATCTCAAATTCAAATTTAACTGGGAGTCCTGTATTTTATTTGGCAATCTTACTCCTGGGAAATTCCCCAAGATAGGAGCAGATACTTGTCATTTCATTCATTTCCTCAACAAACACTTCTTGAGCACTTACTATATGCCAGGCACTGTTCTAGGCACGGGAACACACCTGTGAACTTACATCACCCCTACCCGGTGGTGCTGACATTGCAGTGGAAGAAGACAGGCAATAAACACATAATGAGCTGTGTAAATAAGATCATTTCACATGGCGGTGTTACATAGAAAATAAAGCAGGGTAGTGTATAAAGAGAACTGAGGTGGATGTAGGGGAGGAAAGTCAGGGAGAGGGGCTCCCTGAGAAGGCAACATCTGAGCAGAGACCTGAAGGAAAAGAAGGAGCTAGTTATGCAAAGACTGAGGGAAAAACATTCCAGACAGAGGAAAGAACATGTGCAAAGGCCCTGAGTCAGGAACAAAACTGGCAAACTCCAGGAGTGTGTAGCTTCAGACAAAGTTGGTGTCCACTGGTCCTAAGAACCCTGTGTCTTCCCCTTCCCCACATGGCAGATCTGGAAGACCTTGGAAGAAACTGAAGCCCGCCCAAGGCTGCCACTGGCCCATGTCCCTCAATTTTGGCTAGAAGCCTTTCCATCAGAGAAGGTGAGAACCCACATCTGCGCCTGGATCTGGGGCAGAAATGGAGGGCACAGAGGCCTGAGGGGAACTCCTCACAGCCTTGCCTCGTCAGCTGGCTTCAGACCAGGCAGGGCTTGGCTCCTTTGGCCCTCGACGTGCCACCACGGACCTCTATATCTGGTCAAATATGCAAGTGGCCTTTGGGACGGTGGAGAGGAGCATAGCTGAGTAAACCTTATCTGGGCCCCGCCCCAACTGCCAGGGGCCAAGTCCCCGGTGTCCCCTGATTCACAGGCCCACCTGCAGCTAGGGCATGGTGGGAATCCAGCTCCCAGGAGCACCCAGACCAGACAGGGCAGGGCAGGAAGGGACAAGACCAACCCCCCTCCCTCCCGTGAGCAAGAGGCTGGGCAGGGACTGGAAGGTGACTTCTCACTCCAGTGGAATTCCATCCCCCTGAGCTCACCTCCCTTGGAGCAAGCAGCACATTCCAGCAGGGCCAGCCCCGTCCCAGCTGGGCCCCCATCCCCAGGGCTGCCTCTCTGGGGCTCAGTCACCACACCCCCAGGAAGGGATTGCTGGGGGCCCCTCCCTCCCTCAAGGCCCCCAGAGCTGCGGCACACTTCCTTTTGCACAGCAAGACCTCCGACAGCCTGCCCTGCCAGGTGCAGTATCTTTGTGGAGGCTCTGAGTGGCAGGGCCCCTAGCCACCTGGCTGGGGTTCCAGAGCTGGGACCTGGCAGAGGCTGGGCTTCTCTGCACCCTCGTGGGGGGCATGCTACCCATGCAGGGGAATGCATCTAGAAAGGCCCACCCCTGGCTCTCCTTCCACCTCCATGACTGCTCTTTTGCTCCCCTCCTGCCCAGTGCTCATTTCCCCAGGGCTGTGCCCAGCTTTCCTGCTTTCCCACTTGAATCCTCCCTCTGGACAAGCCTACCAAGCCTGGGCTTCTGTTACTGCCTCCTGCTGGTGGCTGCCGGGAAGTGGCTCCAGCCAAGACCTTTCTCCAATTAAGATCCAAGAGTCCAGGATGACCCTGAGGGCCCCCACTTGCAGCCCACAGGGTCTCCCAGTCCCAAAAGCACCCTAATCATTTCCCCCGAGACTGGTCTCCCCCTGCCCCAGGTCCTGACCCCAGTGAGAAGTGGCACCCCCCATCCATCCCAAGCACAACTCAAGATGGGTCTTGTCTATTCTGCTTCCTAAATGGCTGTCCCTCCGCACTCCCCTGAGGCCCCCACTAGGTTTGGGCTGCTGCCCTGCCCCTTCACTCTGTTCTCCACTCCGCCCCCAGAGAGGGCCAGAACCCTGCCCACACACTCCCCGATCAAAGCCCCTTCAGGAACCTCCTACAGAAGGGGAACGTCTTACTCCTTGAACTGGCATTCAAGGCCCTGCATTTGGTCCTAGCTCCCTGTACAGCCTCATCACCTATTACCCCTCTCTCCCGGACACACAGAGCACCACACCAGCCACCCGCACTGCCTGAACTACCCTCCTCCTTCCCACCTGCCTTGTGAGTAGGACTCTTACTTATCCTTCAAAGCCCTGCTAAGGAGTCCCTCCTTCCTAGAGGTCTCCAGACTAGTTCATCTCCCCAAAAGCCTGGAAAGAGATCATGCAAAACCACATATTCCGCCATCCAAAGATTTCAGCCCAGCGCTTCCAACACCTCTCTCCCTCCCAACCAAAGATCCTATGATTCCAAACTCCCCGTGTAAGGATGTGAACCAATATTCTACAATCCCGACCTGAACGGTCTGGGATTTCAATCCATAAATATTATGGCCCTAAAATGCCAGTAGGCAGAGACTGTAATTGTAAAATCACCTCCCCAAAAGAGCTGTCGGCACCCCCACCTCTTTCTTCTCACCTGACCACTCTAAATCGACCTTGCGGACCACACAACTGCATGAGATGGTGTGGGGAGGGAAAGCCCTGCTGGCCCGCAGCGGTGCCCCCACCTCCCCAGGCCCAAGCCCCACATCTGCAGGTGAGCGCCTGGCTCTGCCTAGGCTCACGCCCAAGCTGGAGACCTGTAAGGGCAGGGTGCCCCACGGCCTTTATTCTCCCTCATCTGCCAGGTGAGGCGGTGGGCTGCTCTGGGTCTCCCCTCATGGGCCTGCCACCACATCTGCCCCTTAGGACATGTACCCCTTCCCCGACTTCCTCCTGCTTTCCTCTCTCACCATTGCCAACAAGCCCAGAGCCTGCGGTCGGGTTGAGTCTTGTCTTCTCACAGCAAGAGCGAGGGAGCAGCGATAAACACATCTGTGATCCTTTCCAAGATGCTCAGCCAGGAGCGGCTGTGGGCTGGCCCCCTCTCTCCTGTCAGCTCCCCACCTCTGCTGTGCGTGGGGCCCATGGAAGCCTATTGTGGGGGAGGCCCTGCGGTGAGACCCCTTGCCTTTGAATTATAAATAGCACATTGCAGGACCCTGTGGGCATCTCCCCCTCAGGCCTTCACATGGCCCTGACCAGCACCGGGGATCAGGTGGCCAAATGGAGGCCTCAAATAGGGATGGGACCCAGAGCTGATATACACCGAGCCTTACTAACCCCAGGCTAAGTGGCTGTCCTTGCTTCTGACCGCTTGGATATGCGTCTGGACCCTCAGGGTGCCCTGTAGCAGGGTGTGAGTCTGGCCAGCACAGGGCGAGGTGGGAAGCTGCCTTCCTACTGTGCTCTGCCTGAGTAGGGTGGCCACTGCCCTGGGTGGCCTCCGTTTGCACCCCACAAAGGGGCCGGACTGGTGGTTGCTCGGGTCTTTCCCTGTGTACACTGGGAAGTCCCGAATTCCACCTCTAGGCTCTGGAAAATATACAGTGCCTGGGTGAATGGCCATCCCAGGAAGGCAGCCTCACGGGTCCTCCCAAACCAGAGTGGGGTTGGTAGGTGTGGTGAGCATCCCTTCAGCTGCGTTTCCCTGAACGAGGAGAGTCATTCCTGCTCAGAATCATCAAGATGGACCCAGCCTGCTCTCTTCCCAGACCCTGTTCCTGACCCTATCCAAGGCCTCACTCGGCCTCCCCGGAGTCAGTTTCTATGACTTCTGCACCTCCTCTGCTCCAGAACCATCAGTGGCTCCCCAGTGACCATCCGGTACTCAACTATTCACTCTGTGTGTATATAGAATGCCTCTGTATGCCAGGCTCTGGTGTGTAGCCATGCATGAGACACACAGGGTCTCTGTCCTCATCAAGTTTATGGTCTAGAGAGAGGAGGAAGCTCCAGAACAAGGCAACATCTGAGACAGGCTAGGAAGGAATTGAAAGGGAAGCTTCTCTGGGAAGAGGATATCTGAGCTGAAACTTGGACAGTAAGAAGAAGGCAGCCACAGGAAAATCTGAGGGCAGAATGCAAGGCCCTCACTCTTTAGCCTGGCAAGTGACCTTGCAGGCTCCTCAGCTGCTGTTACCCCTTCTGGGACCCACAGACCAGCCGCTCTGGGCCCCTCGACTCACCCTAAGTCTCCACCTCTGGGCCTTTGGCCACTACGGCCCCACACCAGACCTGGGTTATCTTTACCTCTCTTCTCTGTCTAGCCAAACCTCACTCATTTGGGAGGCCCACCTCTTCCAGGAAGCCCACTGAGGTTGGTTTTATGACCCCTGACAACTCCCAGCATCTGCATCACCCGAGAGCTGCCTGGAACAGCAACCACGGCCGTCATACCTGCTGCAGTGGTGTGGCTTCTAAACCCTTCTCCTGTGTGATATACACAGAGACTTTCTTACCCCAGATGAAGAATTCTCTCCTTTAGTTCTCCCAGGGACCCAGCCAGGTAGGCATAGGCCGGGAGAGGGAAGCCACTTGCCTTCCTTCCGTCCGCCTCCAGGGAGTGAGAGCTGCTAGGGCAGGAGGGAGCCTGAGAGCTGTGACCTCAGCCCCAAGGACTGATCTGACCACAGAAACAGGAAGGAATGAACAGCTGAGAACCCTGGGGGCAGGGGGCTGCTGGCCCCAGGCAGGAGCTCCCAGCCACGGGACTGAATAAGCAGGGCCTTACACTTTACCCCAGGACACCATCCTGGGGCAGGCCAGGTGAGCAGCTCTGCCCGTGTGACTCACCGAGGCTGCCTGGGCAGCTCTGACACACGGGATGTGGCAGGAGGCTGGAGAGGAGGAGGAGGAGGAGGGTGGGGGGCCTGGAGGCAGCAGGAAGGGCCGGCTGGCCTGTCTCATTCCTCTGCACCCCAGGGGGGGCTTGCTCCCCTGCAGGTGTGTGGGCTACCCCCAATACCACTTGCCAGACAGACTCCCTCAAACATGACACACGTTTGCACAACTTGTCATTACTCCCAACCTGTGCCAAGTATGAACTATGTGCCAGGCCCTGGGGTAAGTGCTCTCCACCTGTGAAGGAAGGAGTGACAGAGCCAGAATGTGAACCCAAGCGGCCCGCGCTCCGACCACCAGGCTGCAGCCACACGCGGCGAAGCAAAGAAGGCCAGCCGGAGAGCCACACGCGCTGGGTTCGAATTCTGACTTTGCTCCTTAGCCGTGGAAACTGCTGCGTGTTGCTTCACGGCTCTGTCCTCCACGTCCTCACCGGTGAAACAGGGACAATGACAAGACCATTGACAGGGACGCCTTGAGGACTAAGTGAGCTGATACATCCAGAGCCAGAAGACGGCTGTTCCACGGACGCGCTCTCACGGAACAAGATCCGTGCCACATCATCATCTGTCCCCGGAATGAGCAGCTCGAGGCCCACACTCTGCAGGAGCTGGAGGTGTCTGAGCCTCTGGTGGTCTTTCTTTTCATCTTTTCTGTAGTTTTTAAGCGTTTGGCAGTGACTACCAGTTCTCAATGCCAACACTTAAAACTGAAGAGATTACACGTAAACTCTAAGTCTGGCCACGGCGGGCTGGCGTTCCTGCACGCCACAGCAGGAGTCTCATAAGTGGGGCCCGGGATCCTTGCTTCACCATAGCCCTGTGCGTGGTCTCCCTTGCTCTTGTCACTCCTGCTCCTGCCCGCGGCCCCTGTGGCCTCCGGTGGTGCTCACATGTGTCCTGTCCCTGCAGTGGTCCGTCCCCCACCCAGGTGGCATGGAGCCCCCCTCCCTGTCTGCCCTGGCTCACAGGCGCTTTGCCATGGAGCTCCAACCAGTCCCCAGAGACTTTCCTCTCCCAGAACCCCAGGGGCCTGCGAGCTCCAGGGTGGGCTCCGAGTACCTTGACCTTCACAGGCACTTCTGGAACCCATTCCCAAGCTCAGGCCTCTGTCCCGGGACACTGCCCACACCAAGCAGCACTAACCTGGGTGCCCCGAGACGCCTGGTCAGGCAGCCTGTACTTGGATACCTCCTGAAATGGGGTGCTCACTTTCTTGAAAACTCCATCTGTTTCTCAGTGGCTATAGCTTGTCCTCACACTGGCAGGACCTGCCTCTCTGTGACCTCAATCCCCACGGGCCCTCACTCTGTACTCTGGGCCTGCAGACCCTTGTGCTCCCTTGCCTTGAGACAGCCAGCTCCTCATGGGACAGTGTCCAGCCTCCTTTCTATTCCAGCCACCTCCACTAGAAATATCCCAAAACATCCCTGACTTTCTTCTAAGCTGAGCCCAGAATCCAGGAAAATCTGAGGAGGCAACAAAGATGCAACAGTCACCTCCCTTATTTTAAGCTCCAGATCTTGATTAAGGTGACCAAGGACATTTCAGCGGCCTTGGCAGCTGTTCCACAGGGGTGATTCCTACTGAACTCACCTCAACCCGTCCCCATGGTCAGAGTTTTGTATGGCTGATTCTGTGGACGCAAGGATAAGACTTCATATCCATCCCTCCCTCTTTCCATCTTGCTGAGTTACATCCAATTGATTTTAACTGAGATTCAGTTATTCAACGTCTCCAGTAACCGACATGCTTCATGCCATACGCGGATCCTGACCAGCAGCAAATGCACAACAGAGTCAAGCAGAATGAGGCTGTGGCTCGCCACCAGATACCCAACACCAGCCATTAGGGAAAAGCTGTTTTCCAGCACATCTGTAAGAGCTGCCCGGCTCCCCTCCCTGGCTGCCTACCTTTCGGCCTGCCTCGTTATTGTGTAAGTTCATGAGAGTCCGGGCATTCTGCTTGATCTCCCGGGCATCCACAAAGACCTTGGCGAAGCCGATGCCGTAGCGGATGTCGGCAGAGCAGCCACCCCACTTCCAGCCCTCGTCCCGGTGGTACTGGCCTTGCTTCTCCTTGTCGCAGCCACAGTCACTCAGGTTGCCTTGGGTGCAGGCGGCTGTGATGGCGTGGGCCACGCCGGCAGCGATGATAGCGTACGTGAAGGCAGCCTCCCGGCTCCCTGTGAGGATGAGAGTGGGAAGACGGGGGTCAGGTCCAGGGCACCCCAGGAGAAGGCCAGGCCTGACTACGAAGGGGGAGCTGGGCTCACTGAGCACCATTCCCGACCCCCCGGAGAGGTCCATCATGGGCTGATGACACTGCCCGACACGCCCCTGCAGGCACACACCTACCTAATCCCGTCACCGAATCCAGTCGTCCGGCCTCTGGAAGGTCGGATGAGGGGACCCCTCTGTCGAGTCCCACCCACGCCCCACCACACTTGATGTGGCCGTGTAAACTGAGTGCACACACACGCTCACAGCATCTGGCGACACAGCGCAAAGCAGCATTTCTTAAACACCTACGGTGTGCACAGGCTCTGGGGCCAGGGGCCTGGACTTAAATCCCAGGAACATCCATCCCTGGCTCTGTGACTTTCAGCCAGCCATGACCCCTCCCTGTGCCTCAGTCTCTTTAGCTGTAAAATGGGGACAGAGCGATCATACTTTGCTCAGAGCAATGACAGAGAGCATTAAGAGTTTGTGTGTATCAAGCTGTCAGCTCCGCGCCTGGCTTATGGCACCTGCCTGACACAGCAGGTCGTATGCTCACGGCCCCTATTATTATTGTTGTGCGTCACCTGCTGTTTATAGGTCCAGCCCCTCCTCTTCTCCATGGCCCACTCAATAGACCGTGAGCCTCTCCAGAGAAGGCTGGGACCTGGCCCCCATTCACGTCTGTGTCCTCAGGCATCAGTCTGATACAGAAGGCAAGGGCTGGGGAAGGGGAGAGGGACTGCCCAGTCAGGGTGGAAAGGGGCAGGAAGGAACCTGGACAGGAAGGTTCAATGGGGGGAGGGGGTTAGGGGAGCACTGAGGCTGTGCTTTCCCACAGGTCTTCCCAGGTGTTTGGAGATGGTCCTGCCGGGAGGCTGGGAGCTGCCAATAAGGATTTACAAAGGCTCTGCAGGATGGTGCCAGGGCTTTAAATGGGAGTGGGAGGGTCCTGAGTAGCTGGGCACAGTGGCGCTGCTACCCTGCCCCTTAGCCTCTCTGAGCCTCAGTCTCTCCATCCGCAAAATGGGTTCGAGAGCAGTGTCTGCTGTACAGGAGGAAGATGAACCCAGGCATGGGAAGCCCCAAGTGAGCCCTCAGCAAGTTCGCTCTCACAGTGGGGTAGGGTGGAGGTTCAGGGAGGGCTCCCTGGAGAAAGAGGCCCCACATGCCCGAGAGCAGGCAGATGAGGCAGGGCTGACCATTCAGGAAGGGGCAGGGAAAAGGGTTCCAGGGTGTTGTGATGCAGATGACCTCATCAGTGGGTGAGGAGTGGGTGGGGCAGCCTCCAAGCTGCTTCAGGCCTCAGGTCACGCTGACCCACACTCAGGTAGATGATTTCCCCATCCACCCCTCATCCACCTCCAGGCCTCCTTCACCCAGGTGGCTAAGACACAAACAACCTGTCCCCCCTCCCAACCACCGCTCTCCCTCTCTGCAGACGTGCAGGCCTCTCCACCTGTTGGATGGCTTTACTATACCAGGGCCCTTTGCTTTGACACTCCGTGCCAGCCCATCCCTGGCACTCCTGTTCACATAGGGCTTCCAGTCCCAACTCCACCATTTCCTGCCCGTGGCTTAGGCAAGTTCCTCCTCCTCTCTGAGCCTCAGTCTCCCTGTTTGGGAAATGCAGATGATACCAGTGTCTACCTGATAGGAGCTGCCGAGAAGTTACAGGAGTGTGTGTGACATGCTTAGCCCAGTACCCAGCTCAACAAACGCCCCTACCCTGGACACTCTCTCTTTTTAACTGCATCTCAACCTCTGGGGCGTGGAGAAGGGCATGATTTGCGCACCTACCAGGTTCCTGACTCTGCACACATTATTGATCGTATTGGTGTTAGGAACCATATGTGTGTCACACGTGCCCTGCAGAGGGCTGGGCACAAAGCAGCCTCGATAGGAGGCAGCCACAGGGTGGACACATGCACAGACTCCACCTCCGGGCAGGCTGGATATGTGACAACACAATGAAGAAATGCTGCATAAGATCTTCCAGTGCATGGCTGGGCTCATGGGAAGGCAAGGGAACCCATAAGGGCCACGTGTTGGAGACAGAACTGATCACCAGCAGGGCAAGAAGGAACGGAAGGTGGTCATCTCGTGTTGCTGGGCTCTGCAGAAAAGGGAGCTGACGAATTAAGGCCTCAAGGACCAGTGATTGGGCCTTGAGTCCCACTGAGGCAAGACATTGGAAAGGAGCTAGGACTTGATGGATAGACTCCCAGAAAGAGGGTAGATTGGGAAAATCACCACTCCCCCCCACATACACCCAGCAAAGCTAGACAACAAGCAAGCAGGTCTGATATGGCCAGAACAGGAGGTGGGAGGGTGAGGGGTGAGGAAACCAGAATCTTCTGGGAACTGGGAGCCTTGTCCCTGCCTTTGCGATTTGGCTCCGACTTGTCCCTCTGCATGCTCAGGGGCTCCCAAGTCAAGGGGGAAGACTGGCCCCAGGCTGGTGATTCCCTAAGACCCCTGGAGAAGCAAAGACAAAGCCCCCAGATACCAGCTCACAGCACAGACAATCAAACACACAAGAAAGTAATATACTGGAGACAGCCAACAGTGAGATCAGACCCTCGGTGACATCAAAGAAAAGAATCATCAGATAGAGGGTATACAGAGAACAGGATGAGGGGCCCAGGGTCATCCCTGTCCTACCACTTTCCAGCTGTGTGACCTCAGGTGAGTCACCTAAACTGTCTGTGCTCCAGTTCCTCCGCTATAAAATAGGGATGGCAACCATCCACTCTCTTAGGGGAGCTGGGAGGATTAGAAAAACTAACAGGTAAAGCATTTAGTACAGGGCCTGGTATGAAGAAGGGGCCCAAATAAATATTAGATTTATTACAATTTCTATTGATGACAGTAGTAACGGTTCTTTATGAGAGGTTGGGAAGGTAAAGAATAGGAAGCTACATTGATCTTCATTTATGGTTGAAGGAACCGAGGCCAAGAGAAAGGTCCGGCCTGTCCAGGCCACCCAACCGGTAGGCAGCAGAGCCGAGCTGCAGACTCGGCCTCTAGACACCCCATACAGATCAAGAACGATTCCCAGGGATTAAATGACTTGAGATGCAGCGGGCACCACTGGCAGGTTCCGAAGCTGAAAGGTGACTGTGTCCCCTTTATCAGACCAAGAATGGAGTATGCAAATTGAGGAGGGGGCGGGCAGGCAGGCCTGTCATCTGAGCCCTGCCCTTCTTCCAGACTCCTCCCTGGGGTGGGGCCAGAGGCAGGGTGAGGAGGGGCAGGACCAGCACACTTTGCAATAATTTTGTGTGTAGCTGCTCTACCCACCACCCCCACCCCCCGTGGGTGTTGGTGCCCTTGTCTCTCCAAGCCCCCTGAGCAGCGCACGGGATGCAGATGATGCACGCGGTGAGGGGCAGACAGCTAACTAAACATGGCTTCTGTTCCCAGGCATACCCCCTTCGGTTGGGGAAGGGCAGCTGTACCCCGACACATGTAACTCCCCTGAGTTCAAGCTGGACCCCCCACACCAGAGTGAAGTCCCACCATGGGCTATGCATACCTTCCGCTCCCTGCCAAGCTGGCCCTCACGTCAGCACCCACTGCCCCAGAGAAGCAAAGCCTGTGGCTTCAGAGCTCCCAGGAACCCAGGTACTGGCTGCTCAAGTCCAATGCCTCTGGATGCTAAAGGGTCACTGTGAACCTC
This sequence comes from Neomonachus schauinslandi, assembly GCF_002201575.2. NCBI lineage: Eukaryota > Metazoa > Chordata > Mammalia > Carnivora > Phocidae > Neomonachus > Neomonachus schauinslandi. The sequence goes on from NC_058403.1 coordinate 159,414,602, forward strand.
TGCCATTGATCTTGACATTGGGCTTGCCCACCAACATTAGACTGGCCCTGCCCAGTCCCACCTCCCTTTCTCCCCCACCGCCCACCTGACCACTGAGGAAACTGGCCTGGGCATCAGGCTGGCTGCATAGCTCACGTCAGGTCTGTTAACCTCTTAAAGCCTCTGCTGCTTCCTCTGTGAAATGGGCACAATGACAGCATGTATGCATCATGGGCTATGCAAGTAGACTGAATCACTGAACGAGGGGAAGGTGCGAAGCACAGAGCCCAGCACGTAGTAAGGGTTCAGGAAATGCCAACCATCGTGGTTGTTTTTGTTATTATTACTTCCGAGTCCCATTTTGCCTCATGGTGCTCCATGATGCCCTGGAGGACAAGACAGCCTCCCACAGAGGTAAATGCAAGGGGCTGATCCAGCCCAGTCTGTCTGTCTGCTCAGCCACGCTTCAGGGTCACAAGAGGACAGGGACCAGTGTCTGTCTTGCTTACTTTTTTTACAGCTCCCACCACAAGGTGTGAGGGATGAATGAATGAGCAGGCCTGCATTCCAGCTGCAACCCTGCCGGAAGCTGGATGACCTTAGGCAAGTCACTTAACCTCTCTGCCCCTCCATGTCCATGTCTGTTAGTATCACCTGCTCTGTAGGAAGAAATATATACCACTTAGCACTTAGCTGGTGCTTAAATAACGCTAGTGAGTGTTACAGTGATTATAATTGAGGAACTTACAGGCACACCGTTGAGAGGTACAGAAACTCCCTCCACCCCTTGATCTAGTTTTCTCCATAGCCCTCCTGCCATTTTAGATTTATCTGTTGGTCGTCTGTTCCTCACACACCTACCACTCCGGCTGGAATATCATTTCCTTGAAGGCAAGCACTCTGTCATGTTCCCCACTGGGTCCCTGGAGCCCGACACATAGTAGGTACTCGGTAAATTCTGTTGCATGAATGGATGGATGGATGGATGGATGGATGGATAAATGGATGAATCAATGAAGGCTCCAAAGAGTGGCCAAGAACCACATGACCTTTATTTAGGGCTTATTTGCCAGGCTCCCTGCAAGGCACTTCGGAAAAATATGTTCACCTATTCCTTAGGAAAACCACCCCAGGTGAGGTTCAGAGAGGGTCTGACAGGCAGAGGGGAGCAGTGGTGAACTCGGTCCTTTCAGCCTACTTCCCCCTGGGTATCCGCAGAGTTAGCCAGAGGCTGAGGGGTGGGGGGTTGTGGGGGGTTTGAGGTGGGGGGAGAAGGATGCTGAGCACCTACTATGGGCCAGACCCACACTTGACTATCTGTGGTATCTCCCAAAAGCCCCATTGGTAGGCACCATTCTCCACAGTATGACAGATGAGGAGACCAAGACTCTGAGAGGTAGACATGATTCACTGAGGCCACCCACCTCCAAACTGGCCAGAACTGGGACTCCAGGCCCAAGTGTCCTTTTTCAGTCCCACCCACCTCCCTTCCTGGCTCCTCGCGGCATCTGAAAGCCCACGGGTAACAGAGATTCCTTTGGCTTAAGGCATGGATGCTTATCAAAATGCCTTTATTTCTGTCAAGAGATGCCATTCACTTATCAGTTAAAACATATCAACAAATAATTTATAAGACCATTGAAATCAGATGGCTTGCTAAGCCAAGAACAGGTTTTGATGGCAGGAAGAAGGTAGAAAAGGACCCCCAAATCTTTTTTTTTTTTTTAATTAAAAAAAAATTATTTGAGAGAGAGAGAGCACTAGAGAGAGAGAACAAGAACGAGTGGGGGGCAGAGGAAGAGGGAGAAGCAGACTCCCCAGTGAGCAGGGAGTCCGAAGTGGAGCTCAATCCCAGGATCCCAGGAACATGACCTGAGCAGAAGGCAGACACTTAACTGACTGAGCCACCCAGGTGCCCCAAGGGTCCCCAAATCTTAAAACCTCAGACTCTCAGGTTGAGAGGCTATGTTACACTCCATCCATTCGTGCCTTCTGCACCCATCCCAGATGAGTAACAACTCCTTATTTTGAGGCTCAGAAAAGGGACTTGCCCAGGCAGAACCAGGATGCAAACTTGGAAGTCACCTGCTGTCTCCAGCCACTCTGGGGGACTGCTCTAGACCCTGACCATGCTCGGGACTCCCAGCACAGCCCCTGTCTCAGTTGCCTGAGGAAGCCCCTCCAGTTGGGTAATTTCCCGAATGCCACCTTGCTTGTCTCTTATGAGACATCTGCAAGAGTGTGTCTAGGATGTCTGTTTTATTGCTGCAGAGACTATGCCCAATGGCACAGTTCATAATAAACAAAGTCATAAAATGCTTACTATTTTCGAGGTTCTTCCCTAAGCACTCAATATATAGATCAACTCAATCCTGGCAACTGCCCTATGAAGTGTGGACCATTACCGTCTCCATTTTACATATGGGGAAACTAAGGCCAGAGAGGTGATGCAACCTGCTAGGATTTAAACCCAAATTGCTCCGCTCCAGAGTCTAACCCACTCTCCTTCCCCAAGGTCACGATGCCCATTCAGGCCTACTGACTCCAGCCCAGGCTCTTTCTTGGGTCTCCACAGGAAGCCAGTGAGCAGCCCACACTGGGCTTGGCCATTGCTGACCATGTGCCCTCCAAGAACAGACCTACCCCCTCTCTGCCTGGACCGCCCATCTGTCCCTCCTACCCATGAGCAGAGGAAGAACCTCCATCAAACCTCCTTGACCAGGCCATGTGCCCTGTCTTCACTCCACAGATATTTCTTGAGCACCTACTAGGGGCCAGGCACTGTGCTGGGGGCTGGGCCACCGAGAGGAGAGATTCAGACATGACCTTGCCTTTGTAGGGGGACAGACAGCAAGATCACATCACTCAGTGGCAGCTGAGGACTCTGAAAAACATCGAACAGGGCAGTGCTGGGAGCAGGGGGCACCTGGGGTGGTGACTTTAGAGCTCAGAGAGCAGCCATGCAGCTCTCTCTGTGGGGAGAGAGGGTTCCAGGCCCAGGGGTGGCCCATGTGATGACCCCGCCGTGGTCTAGCCAGTGGCAGGAGCAGGTGAGTCAGGGGCACAGGGGAGCTGAAGCTGGTTCCACCATCCTGCCCTGCACAGAGGCCTCACATGTCCCCAGAATCAGAGAATAAACTCCCAGAGCCACAGACATAAAGCCTATGGGTTCCTCTTGGAATGATAGGTTCATGGAGACCAGGAGACTTGCCCAAGGTCATCAGTGACTCAGTGAGACCAGCGGGACTAGAACTAGGCTCTCCTGGCTCCCAGCATGGGGTCCCCACTCTCACCTCCACCCCATCCTCCTTAATTCTCAGTGCAGGTAAATTTTCCTTCCAGAAGCCCAGGTGGCTGGCTTCACCTCAGAACTTGGAAAAGATGGAACTTGTCTGTCCCTCCTCTCTACTCCTCATTCAGCTGGGTGACCCTGAGCAAGGACTCTGCCTCCCTGAGCCTCAGCTTGCCCATCTGTGAAATGGGAACCACGAGGAGGACACTGCCAAGTTCCTGTGAGGAGTCAGTGCAACCTCTGGGTAAAGAGCCCAGACCCCGAGAAGGTGCTCAGTAAAGAACCGTGTTATCACCAAGGAGAAAATGGGGAGCCTGGCTAATGCCCTCCACACAGCCCAGCTCCATAACGATTCCAGCGGGTACAGAGGAAATAAACTGATGAGCAAGCCTGCCCGAAAGATTCCATTCCACCGCCCTGTGCAATCGCTGTAAATGGCTTGCACCGGAATATTATCTGGGTGTATTTACGGTATCTTACTGGAAACCACAAAGTGCATTGTATTTTTTTTTCTTTTGCTATTTAAAGCCAGTGGGTCAGAGAGTGAGCAATCTGCAGTGACACGAGCTGAAATATATGATGATTTGGAAAATATGCAGATGGAAAAAGGTTGCTTTTGCCAGTCCCGTGGCATGGCGGCTCACAGCCCTTCTGGGCTCAGAATGCCACAGCTGGCTATCTCCATCCAGAGGAAGCAGAGAGCCTCTCGAGGAACAATCGGAAGAATTGGGGGTATAGGGAGTACCTGTCTGGGCTCAGGCTGGTTAAGGTAATAGGCCCATGGTTCTCCCCTGTCTCGGTTCCAACCACGGGTCTCTCTTCCGACTGGGCAAAGCCACACACACCACTGACCGTCCACAAAGGGTCAGCATCCGTGCCTCCTGCTTCCATGCCTTTGTGCGTGCTGTTCCCTCAGCCTGGACGTGCCCTTCTTCCTACCTGCCTGCTGACGGGCAATGTAGCCCAGTGGTCAGAAGCAGGGCTCTGAAGGCCCTGGGTTCGAATCCTGGCCCCACTGGCCAGTGGCAGGACCTCGGGTGAGTTAATTGACCTCCCTAGACCTTAGTTTCTTCCTTTGCAAACTGGGAATACGATGACCTTCTAAGGTTGTTTGGTTGGTGGAAAAACCAAAGCACACGACAGACTCGGTCCACACCAGGTAAGGGAGCAATAAACCGTAGCTCTTCCTAGATGCATGCTTGGTTAACCCTATCCTTCAGGGCGCAGCTCCAGTGTCCCCTCTCTGAGGGACCTTCTTGATGTCCCTTCCCTCTGCTTGTGGCCCGGTGCCTTCACTTTCCTTACTTCGTGCTGAACTGAATTCTGTCTCTTCCCACTAGGTTGTGGGGAGCTGGATTGGTTCTCTGCGAAGCCTCCACAATTGACGAATGAATGACAGCGCGTGTAAAAGCGTGTGAGCGTGTGAGTGTGTGTCTGTCTGTCCACCATATGAAAGCTGGAAAGAGAACAAAAGACTCATCTCAAAGAATAGCGTCAGGAGAGCTAAAACCCAGGATGAACGGAGGCTTGCAGAAAAAATGCAAACGAGACAAAAAGTCCTTTGTTAGCTGCGTCCTAAGCAAGACTCGGGAAAGAATAGGTCTTTCGCTCGGGCAAGATGGTGTATTGTTAAGAAAGGGCAGAGAGAAAGTGGGGCTGGCCCGCCCCTTGCTTCGGTCTCTCTCACTCCCTGGAAAGCCTTCGAATCCATCCCTCCAAGCAGTCATTAGCTCACCACACATGCGCTCCAGTCTCTTCCACTGCCTGAAACAGGTAAAAAGACGGAGCCATTTGCATGAGGTGCGGATTCCCAGAGGAGGGATCCAAGGCCCAGCAGGTCACCCCAGGGAGAGAGGGGGAGCTGCTCAAGCAACCAAGCTCTCAAGGAATGGTGACAAATGCCACTGGAGCGGAAGTCCAGCAATGCTTCCAAGTCAGCCGGTTTGCAGACACAGGAGGGTGGTACTCCCCTCCCTGGGCCCGAATCCTAGGTCATCTGTGCCCATCCCTGGAAAAATTCCGGCGGGGGAGTACCAAACAGGAGGTCGTGAGTATCTGGAAAAGAATGCAGCCATCCCCAGGAGCACACGGTGGGAAATCACCATTTCTTTGTTGACAATGATGCTGGGGACATTGCAAATTTCTATATGTGCTAAGAATGTGATTATCTTCCCACATCCTGTCTCTCCCCTGACACAGGGGAAAGAAATTCTTCCGACAGCTCCCCTCCCAGGCAAAGCCCTGCCGGACTGATACATGTCCACCTCTCTCTGCAGCCCCTTTCTGCACTCCCTACCCCACATCCTAGAGCCCAGGGAGCCTGGGCCACTCCGGATACCCTGGCTCTGGGCTGGGTCACACCTGCAAGCCTCTCTTTGTGGCTTCTCCCCTGCCACAGCCTTCCCTCCCTCGGTTGTGGACCAGCCCACCTAGAGCCTGCCTGCTCCTCTGCCCACTGCCCTCTCCTCTCCTATCAGATGCCAGAGCACATTTCAGCCCCGGCCTCACTGCCTGTCCCCACCAAACTGTGAGCACCCTGAGGGCAGAACCTGTGGCTGATTCATCAGTCTACCACCCAGAAGATTCTAGGAAATATCTGCAGGACAGATAAATGAATGAATGGGTGGACACACGGTGGGGCAGGGGGTGCTTGTGGTCTGTGATCCCATGAGCATTTAAATTATATGAATTCAACCAAAAGCCCCTAGAGGAAAATAAGTGAAAATACTGTATGCGTGGGAATGTAAATTTGTGTAGCCACTATGGAAGAGAGTATGGAGCTTCCTCAAAAAGTTAAAATAGAATGACCATATGATCCAGCAATCCCACTTCTGGATACATACCCAAAGAAAACGAAATCGTTCTCTTGGAAAGAGACCTGCACTCTTGTGTTCACTGCAGCATTATTTACAAAAGCCAGGATGTGAAAACAACTTAAGTGTACATCAATGGATACATTGTACATTAAGTGTATATTAATGGATAAAGAAAATGTGATAGATAATGGGATATTATCCAGCCATAAAAAAGAAGGAACTCTTGCCATTTGTGACAACACAGATGGACTTTGAAGACACTATGCTTAGTGAACTAAGTCAGACAGAGAAAGACTGTGTATGATCTCACTTATATGTGGAATCAAAAAACAAAAGAACTATAACATGTATACTTATAATTTAGACGCATACTCTTCCTTCTATACTGGGCATTACTACCTATACATTATATATTCATATGAATGTTTTACGGTAGAAAACCAGGTATTCTGAATTTTGTGGCTGATTTAAGGGACTTTCAAGGGTAATGCTGACTCGAATATGTTTCACTGTGCATGCCAATGTCAGAACTAGGACGTGTCTCTGCTGGAAAGATGGAGGATGTGGTGAGTGAATACACCTAGGTCAATTCCTGGTTCGTTCCAAACCCACGTTAGGAGCATGGTCAATCTGTGAGAGTCTCCAGAGTGGTGGTGTGTTTTGGTGTGGGGGCCTCTGAAGAGCAGCTCCACCAGACGGTCACTGAGTCCAAGGTCAGAAATGAATGGACCCTCCAGGGGAAGCCTAGTCAAGCTGCTCTCCTGTCTATAAGACTTTTCAGAGCCTTTAATATGCGGGTGGGCATTCTGGCTGACCTTGAGCAGGGAGCATAGCATTCTGAGTTCCCCAATTTATCATCCAACGAACCCCACTATGTTTCTCCAGAGAAGCTGCTGCAGGAGGGAGGGAGGGAGAGAAGAGGGAGGGAGAGAGGGAGGGAGGGAGAGAGGGAGGGAGGGAGTGGACCCTACCGTTCTGCCGAACAGACCCTGGGAACAAGTCCTCTCAAATCATGCTGTGAGGAAGGGGTCTTCCCTAGGCCTTGACCTAATCAGCTTTTGTATCCCATTTGAAGCCAATGCAAAGGTGGAAAGGAGAACCAACAGAATGCCAGGCTAAAATGGGTTAAAATAAAAAATGTGCAGGAATGAATGCTCAGTCTTGTATCGGGATCAGAATGAAAAGCATTCACTCACACAACGGAGGGAACAGAGTGCTTCCCATGAGCGTGGTACAACCCAGACCTGGGAGTCAGAAGAGAAATAAGACCCAGGCCTTGTCCTCAGGGGCTCAGAGCTACTGCTGGCACACAGGGTAGAGAGGAGCTTCAGGGTGGTGCATTGCTTCATGTGTTTCCTGAGCACCTACTGTGTGCCAGGCCCTGGGGTTGCCCCGGGAGAAGACGATTGACAGGCCTGGGTTCCATGGACGCCCCCATGGTCAGGGAGAAGACTGATATTGGACACATCCTTGCAAAAGGGAGCAATGTCACTTCTGAGAATGGTAAGTGCTGTAAAGACATCAGCATGGGGTGACCAACCTTGATGGTCAAGGAAGGCCTCCTAGAGAAGGTGGCATCTGAGTGAAGACCTGCATAATGCTGGCATAGGCAGGTTACCTGCTATGTCTTGGAAGCTTCTCCCTCTCACCCTTCTTCTCCATGTCCTGCTCCAGAGGGAGTTAGGGGCAGGTACCCAGTACCCAGGGAAGACCCCACAGCCTCTGTGCCCATCTGTGGTCACCATGCCCTCCATGTGCCAGGTGCTGTGTCAGAGGCCTCTGTTTCCTCACAGAGCTGCCTTCCGGTCCAAGAGATAGATGACAGCAACACCCACAACTATGATTTCCGGAACACACCCTGTGTGCCAGGCACAGTTCTGAATGCTTCGTGGGGAATAAATGATCTCAACCTATGGGACACAGCCTATGGAACAGACACTATCATCATTGCTGTTTGGTCAAGGTCCGGAGCTAGAAAATGGGGAAGCTAGGAAAAGAACCAAGAAGGTGGCCTCAGGGCTGAATTGTCACACAGTGCTGCACAAATGAACAAATAGAGAATATGCCCTGGGGTAGTGAAGTGATATGAAAAATCCGGCAAGGTAAGGGGCAGATAGGGATGGGCGGTCTATGCTACACAGGGGTGTCCTGAAGGCTTCTCTGGGGAGGTGACACGTGAGCCAGGAATGGAAGGACAGGAGAGCATCCAGGCAGAGGCGACAAGCCAGGGCAAAGGCCTGGAGGTGGAAAGGGCTTTGGCATGCTTGAGGGGTCAAGAGAAAGGCAGAGGGTTTGGGGTAGAGATGGAATGGAGATGGAGTGATATGGGGTCTGAGTGCAGATCACTGAGGTCTGTAAAGGACCAGGGGACCTGTCCATATTTTATTCCCAGACGAATAGGAAACCACAACAGGATTTTACACAGGGGGCTGCCATGATCAGAACAATGCTAGGAAGATGCTATGCTGGATGGCTGTGTGGTTGGGGAGGCGGGGGTACATGAGGAGGCTGATGTAGCTGTCTGGGCAACAATTCTCTAAAGATGGAGGTTTTGAACAGGTGGTGCTGGTGGAGGTGGTGAGAAGTGGACAGACTGGCAGACACATTTCATAGGTAGAGTCAAAATGGTGAGCTCGGATTAGCAATTTCACCTATAGCATCTCCCCATTTTTCTCTACGTCTCCCCACTCTACTGCACCAAGAATAAAATCTAGTGCATACATCCCCAATTCCTTGAGCTCATCTTCATCTAAGATGGGCATGTGAGCCTCCTGGGAGGGGTGAAGGGATGCTTTCTGATGGCCCTAATCTACAGGTGCCAGGGTCTTAAATCCCACACAATGCTGGCACCTGGCAAGGTGGGTCATGTGACTCCCCCATTCTGCAGATGGGCAGACTGAGATAGGAAAGGTGAGGTACTCTCTCAGAGTCCTAGTGGTGGGACTGGGATGGAAACCTGGCCGTGTGACTTTGATACCAATGCTCACTTGGCTGCCACATGGCCCAACAACAAGACAAGGTTCTCAAATACTTGTCAGCTTGGAGAATCTGAAATCTGGCAGGCTCACAAAAACAGAAGAATCTTCCAGCAGCAGGGAACTCACTACCCATCTCAGCTCTGCCACAAAACAGCCATGTGAATTTGGTCAGACTCTGTCTTGCTCAGAGCCCAAGATGGAGGTAGACAGACCTCCTTTTGTGGGGACGGATGAGGTTATATGTGAGGAAGGGCTGTCACAGTGCCCGGCCCCTATGGATCCTCAATGAAAAGACAAAAGGCAGGAGAGTGAAACCCCACATGAGCCACCACCCCTGGGGTGCTTCCTGATCCAGGCTCCCTTCCCTGCACCATGACTCAGTACTACAACCACGATGGCCAAACCTGAGGGAAGAACACACAACTGGATGGAAAAATGGGCAAAAAGCATGAACAGGCAACTCACAGAAGAGTAAACATGTACAGCCAGTAAATATAGGAAGACAGTTCACCTGAATCACTTCTCAGGGGAACGCAAATCAAGACAGCGGTGAGAAAGCATTTTATACCTGTTCCCTAGGCAAAAATGAAGTCTGAATAATGCCAAGTGTTGGAGAAGCTACGGATCAATGCTGCTGGCTGGCAGGAGTGGCACTTGGCACAGTCACTGTGGAAATCAGGTTAACATTCATACCCTGTGACCATGAATTCCATTCCTCCGTATACACCGAAGAGAAACGCGCATACATAGGCGCCAGGAAACGTGCACAAAGAGGCCTGTGCTCTCAGTGTGACAGCAAACGTTTAGAGGCGTCCCAGATGCCCCACAACCAAAAGCGTGGGAGCATAGACTTCAGTCTATGCTGAAGGAACAACGTAAATGGCTTTTATCGCTAGCGAGTGACAAAAGTAAATCCAAAAGACTGCATATAGGGTGATGTCTTTTCTTTATAAAATTAAATACAACTAAACCAAATAATTTACTTCTGGGGACTATATCAATATGATAAAACAGACATAAACAAGCAAGGAATGGGAAACCCAAGATTCAGGATAGAGAAAGCGTGGCTCAGGAGGGAGAGGCAGGGGGTGCATAAGGGATGCTCACAGGAGCAGGTGTAAATTACCCATTCTTTTTCTAGTTGTTGTGTTGGGTGGTGGATTCAAGGGCAGTTCATTGTGTTATTTAAGAAAAGGAAAAGGCTGAAGGGGACTGAATGCCTTCTCAAGCCTCCAAGGGCCACAATGGGTAGCAGGTGATAAAGCTGATGTGGAGCCATACACCACATTCTAAAAATCCCTGGCATTTAAGACCCCTGAAGAGCTGGCCTGCAATCTCATCTGAGACTACTGACCCCCTGCCTCCTGAGGCTGCAGACACCTGTTCAAGATCCTCTTAGCAATCCAACATCCATGTCGTTGCCCCATTCTTCCTACCCTTTAAGACCTGAATCAAGGGCCATCTCTATTATCTAGCCCACTTCTCGCACCTTGGAGTTTCACCTCTGAGCACCCACCACATCTTGTATGCCTTTCCCTGAAGCACAGAGCCATTCTGCTCTCTGGTTGCTCATTACCCCCCCTTCATATGTTGCAACCCTAACCCCCAGTGTTTCAGACTGTGACAAGGGACATTATGTATTTGGAGGTATGACCTGTAAAGCAGTGATTAAGTTGAAATGAGGCCATTACGGTGGGTCCTAATCCAATCTGACTGGTGTCTTTGTAAGCAGAGGAGATTAGGACACAGAGACAACAAGGGCATGCACAGGGGAAAGACCATGTAAGGACACAGGGAGAAGGTGGCCATCTGCAGGCCAAGGAGAGAGGCCTCGGAAAAAATCAAACCTGCTGACACCTTGATCTTGGAGTTCTGGCCTCCAGAACTGTGAGAAAAGAAGCATTTTGTCTAAGCTGCCCAGCCTGTGGTTCTTTGTTACAGAAGCCCAAGCTGGCTAATGGACCCGTGAGCAGGCCCTGTCCCCTGAGACATGGTCTAGGTGGGGCTCCCAGGTCTGGCCAACAAAAGCACTGCTGCCCTTGACCACTGTGATTGGTTTGGGATGGACACATGACCCAAAGTCAAGCCCTGTTAGCTGATCCAGTCGGGATGAACCTTAGGACTTCTGTAGGGGCCCCCAGAGAAAGGCTAATGCTCTTTCTTGCAAATTTAGAACCTGGAAGTTGTGGTTCTGGCACTTTCAGAGCCATCCCGCCACCCCAAGAAGCAGGTCTGGGGTTGGCAGAAGCCATTCCAAAAGTCAGCACCATCCCTGACTTTGCAATGACTTAAGCAGACATAAATTCCCCTTTTTGCCTGAGAGGGCTTGAACTGGGTTTCAGTTTCTAGCATCCAAGAGGCCTTTGTCTGGTACATGTCCATGGCCTTCTCCTGAGATCTAGACAGTAAAATCTAGAACATTCAGGAGGGGAGACAGAGCCATGAAACACAGAACCAGAGACCAGAGCGGAGGCTAAGGAGGCAGAAGATGAGCCTTCGGGTCTCAGCATGAGATGAATAACTATGCCAAGGGCAGCTGCCCACCACCCCAATGTCAACTTTCCCCTTCCTCCTCAGTCACAGACTCTGAGCTGGTCTCAGAGCTACTCTGAATAAAAGACTACACTTCCCAGCTTCCCTTGCAGCTAGGCGAGGTTATGTGACTGAATTCTGGCCAATGAAATGTAAGTAGAAGTATGGGGTTGGGGGGGGGGGCGATGTTTCCTGCCATCCAGAGTGTGGCCTTGATGGTCAGAGCTCCTCCCAAACTCAAAGACTACACTCTTGATGCCTCACCTACAAGGCAGCCTTGCTGGTTGGTCATTGCCAGGAAGAGGCAATCCTATAAGGGCAAGAGCACTGAGGGCACTGAGGAAGAGCCCGGGAGCCGAAATCTGAGGCTTGCTTCTTGGTGTCCTCAAGAGGATATGTTTACACGTGAGGAAACCAAGGCTCAGAGGGAAAGTGACTTCTCAGACCCTTGGGGGTCTCATCTGCACCTCCTTGTCCTCGGCTCCATCGCCACCACCTTTCAGGTTCCAGGCCAGGGTACCTCCTTCCTAACTGGCCTTCAGGTCATCAGTCCCCCTTCATCCTCAGCATCACTGCCAAAGCAGATCTGCACTGCTATCTCTCAGGCCATAGCCAGTGTCACCTCCTGCCCAGAAGACTGGCCCCTGGCCCCTCCATAGTTCATTCTATTCCTGGGAGCTAGAGCAAGGCTGCTAGATCCAAAGTCAGATCCTGTCATTCCCTCGCTCTCCATTCACTGGAGGAAAACCCAAATCCCTGACTTGGCCTGACAGACGTCACACCGTCCAGCTCCTGGCTTCTTCTCTGACCTCTGAGACTTCCTCTTCCCCCTGCTTGCTGTACTTCAGCTACACCAGCCCTCTCACTGGTCCTCAAACTGCCAAACATGTTCCTGCCCAGGGGCCTTTGCACATCCATCCTCTTTGCCCAACATGCCCTTCCCCAGACATGCCCGTGGCTCACCTCCCTTATGAATCCAGAGGCCTTTCTTGACCAAACAGGCTGCAACAGCAGCGTCCAGCCATGGTGGGCACTCAGCAAATATTTGGTGAATGTATAGTTAATGAATGACATAAATAAACGAATGAATTTTATAGCCACCCTTTAATGAGACGTCCAAAATTACTATTAGGCTGGATCATATGATGTTGTCATTTTTGCAGGTCAAAAATCATTAAATAGTGGCTGTTTCATACAGTATGACCTTACTTTGGCAGCTAGGCCTTTGCTCAAAATTCTCCAATTGCTCCCACCACCTAGTTTGAGTTCAAACTGCTCAGATTGATGCCATACACCTCCTGGCCCTGGCTCCCACTCACTTCCAGGCCTGTAGACCTATTGCCCTAGCATTGCTATGCCCCAGGTTTTCTTAGGCTCCTCTCTTTGCTTGGATTCCCTGAGGCCACTTGACGTGCAATAGATTCCCTCGATTCTACAACTCTGGTCAGCTGGGAGGGCTGCTGGACAGCAGGGGCTCCTGGCCCCATAGCCCTCCACTGCACCCCAGCATGCACTATTATAATGCCAGGCTATGGTCTGGTTCTCCAAGGCTGCAGGCTGTTCCAAGGCTGCATCAACCCAGTCCTAGGACACCCTGTCACTCACTTTCATTGACTTCAAACCAGTCCCTTCTGAGCCTGTTTCCTCATCTGTAACATCTCATATGTCAGCAACGTACAAGTTTAAAGTAATGCCAGAGCCCAGACCTGGGTCCCAGGGACAGGGGACTGGGGATGTGAGCAAGAGAAGGCTGAAAAACCATGGGTGCCAACAGAAGGCTCACAGGATGGGAATTTCAGGACCTAAATTGGACTCAGCGTTGATGCCACCTTCCCGTGTGAGCCAGGGCAGCCCCGCCCTCTCTCTGGGCCCCCATTCTCCACCTGAAAAGTCAGCCCCGAGGCTGGAAGAGGGAGAAGGAAGGGCAGGTGGTACAAGGCAAAATTCTAACCACGAAGATGTCAGAAAGGGCACGCATGTAAAGAGAAGTTCTATAAGAGGAGGCTGCCACGCCCCCTGCCAACCTCACCATGAAGCTGGGGTCTGTCTCCCTCAGGCGTGAATAAGCAGATGCCTACAGAAGATGGTGATCAAACAAGACCTGCTCAGGACCGAGATGACCAAGAAGGAGGAAGGAAACATCCAGTGGTGAGTGTGACGGGGAGCCCCAACTCTCATGGAGCTGGCATTCCCAAGGGGTGAAGAATGAGTCACAGTGCCAAGTGCTTGGCTGATGGGCTGGAGCTTCGTGATAGGAGGGGGCTTTAGACCCCGGTGATCAAGGGAGGCCCAGAGACCCGAAGGCCGTGAGGGAGAGATGTGCACAGAGAACGGGGGACTCTGGGGTGCTAACTGTGAGAAAGGATCTGAGGCAGAAGGAATGTGTAGTGCTGGGGCCCCAGGGCAGGACCCAGTGTGGCGTGTTTGGGAAAAAAGACAAGCCTGGGTGGGCAGGGGGGAGGGGGAAGATCGAGCAGATGGGGGCAGAGGTCAGCAGCACTTTAAAAATGAGAGGAAGCCTCCACGGAGTTTTAAGCAGGGAAATGACATGATCTGATTTTCATTTACAAAGGAGGACCCTGCCTGCAGGACGGTTTGCAGAATAGCCAGGGGGCAGCAGGATGATGGGGGCTCCAGGGAGCCCAGAGGCGCCATCTGTGTGACCTGAGGGGGAGGAAGTAAGGAGACACGGAGAAATGGCTGGATTTGGGGTGGATCTTTTCAATATCCACTGAATTTACTGATGCTGGGGCTGAGGGAGAGAGAGAACTCAGGGGTGCTTTTAGAGCAGTTCAGCAGGCCGGGTGAACCACTCCAGCCCAAAGAGACCTGAGGCAGACTTATTTTCAGGGAAGTTCACAGCTTGGCAGCAAGCATGCAGACTTCCCGGCCCCCCAGTCCAGACACACACAAGCAGGACACATTATCATGGCCTTTTCCATAAATATTGAGGCCTCCCAATGACCAACCCCCTTTCCACCAGGTTTTCCTCACAGTTGCTTTAAAAACCAAAAGTGTGACCTGATACTTTGTGCATGTTTGTGTGTGTATCTCTGGGTGTGTGTGCGCACACACACACACACACAAACACACATGGACGCACGCCCATGTATGCATGTCCGAGCAACACACAATTCCCAGAAGACAGGGGTTGCAAATTCAAATGCCCACAGTGGCCTGGTGAGTCATAGATGGGGACTGGGCGATAATAGGGAGTGGTAGGGACTGTGGCAGTGGCTCCATCTTAAAGGAAGCTTCATTCTCAGCTTGACCCCACTGTAACTATGGAGGCACATATGTAAGTTATCAGTAGATCTGCCTATTTTTAAAAAGAAGCCAAAAATTCATACTTTTAGGTAGAAATGTTATTTTTTTTAATTGGACTTCAATTTAAGAAACATCAGTGCTATATCAGTCAATTAGCGTTTAGGCCACTGGTTGCTGATTTTCAACTTTGCCATAAATGGTTGGAGAGGTCTGGATTCAAATTAGAGATCTGACCTTCCCCAGGAGAACTGATTCAAGTCATGACACCCGCAGATCCCATACAGGGTAGCTAGCATTCCAGCATGGGGCAGGTGAGAGGGTCACAGAGGGATCCTGAGGGTATTCTGGTCTCCCATAGCCTCTAAGACCTTGCATAAGTTGTCTGGGTGAGCACATACCCACTTTGAGCTCCTTCCCGAAGACGGTGCGCTCCCCCAGTGCTGAGCAGTTCCAGCGGCCATTGCGGAACTGAAACTGACACTCGTCGAGGCCCATTTGTGAGCCTTCTCCTATGATGATGATGGCGTCGGGTCGGCTCTGGCAGATCGCCCGCTGTCTGGGAGCCAGGCCCGGGATCTTGTTACAGATGATGCTCGCGCCCAGAGCTACCACCGAGGAGAAGCCACTGGAGCAGGGGACACAGAGAAATGGAGTGTTAGTCCAGCAAGGTGGGGGACATGGCTTACAGGCTCTCCCAGGGTGTCTGATGCTATTGTCCCTACTCCCCCTACACCCCTACCCCCCCTGTTGCTCCCAGCAGAGGTCTCCCAACTTTTTTGATACTGCACCCCAAACCCACATTTATTCATTTTGTATTCCATATCAGTACTTGTGTAGTATATATATTCAATATTAGTGAGCCTTGATTTTCTTTTAAGATACACACAAAAAAAGATGACATATATCACAAATACAACATTTTGCACAAAGCAAGTTGCCTTCGGATTTATGGTAGAGTTCAACTGAGATGAAATTTTAAATCATGCAAACTAAAACCCAGTATTGTTTAGGAATCGTGTCTATGTGATAACTCTGCAAAGGCAAGCAAGGGGATGATAACTCCAAAGTTTCCTGCAGCAGTTGCCCTGAAAGGTTGTGGGTACACGTTAAAAAAAAAAACAAAAAACCGCAACTGCCTATACACGTTATATATACTTTCTGGTATGTATGTATGTGTTGTTTTACAAACAATATCTTTGAAAAGTAATTGTAAATAGAAGGTCTAGTATTTTCTTTCTGCGTGCCAATGGAGTATGTGTACCCCACGCCAGGCATGACCAGTCTAGAGGATGCCCCTGACTCTTCATACGGTTCCTATCTTCCTAACTCATTCTCTGTGCAGATACATACTGGACACCTATCAGGTGCCAGGCACCATGCTGGGAGAGAGGCCAGGGCCTGCCCTCCAGGAGCTCTGGAGGGAGACTACACCCATTTCACAAATGAATAATAGACCATTTCAGACAGTGGTGGGCACTATGAGGAAAGTAAGTGAAGAGGCCATAAATGAAGAGGGTGGGCTTGGGAGGGAAGAGAGAGGGGCCACTTTAGCTGCGGTGGTCAAGGATGGGAGGTGCTGTGCAGCTGAATGGCTAGGAGCCAGTCGTGGGCAGGTCTGGGGGAGAGTAATTTGGGCAGAGGGAACAGCAGATGCCAAGTTCTCGGGGGTGGGGGGGAGCAGCAACCTGGGATCACCAAGGAACAGAAAGATCCCACAGAAGCTGGTGCAGGGCTCAGAGAAGGAGAGGGTCTGAGGAGAGAACCTTGTAGAGGGCTAGAATTTTCTCAAGTGCATCAGGGAGCACTGAAAGGCTGTAAGCAGGAAACTGACGGCATCCCATCCCTCCAGCCCCATGGGAGAGAGGAACGCGGGGCACCAGAGCAGGAGCAGGGAGAAGGGACAGGCAAGAGGGGGTGGTGGCTTGGCCTTGGCAGCAGCAGGGGTGGCTGCGGATGGAGCTGACCCAACTTGCTGATGGACTGATAGAAGGGTGGAGCTGAGGGGAGGGATGGGGAAGGGTATGAGGGAAAGACAGGCGTCAGTGTGACTCCTGGGTATCTGGCCGAGGGTGGGGCCATTTCCTAATATCAAGATAACCCCAGACAAGCTCCAATGGCAACCCTGATGGTTCAGGTAGCCCTCCCTTTACACAAAGATGGTCCACACATCTGGAGCTTTTAAAGAGAAGACCTCACCCCTGATGCCTCACTCTGGTTATAATAATAAGAGCTTCCATTTACTGAAGGTCACAACCAGCCCTGGGCAAAGTGCCTCACATTTTCCATCCTGGGACTCAGCTACAGGAAGTTGTTCTGGAATTGGAATTTCTTAAAGCAAGGCTCTGTGTACCAACAGTGCAGGAGATGAGGTGACCCCACTCCTCTCCAAGCACATTACTGACCAGTCCTACTCTCTTTCCCTCTACTCCTGCCTCACACCAGCCCTCTTCCTGCCTCCGGCCCTTTGTCCTTACTGGTCCCCTTCCCTGCAATCTCTCTCCTCCCATGAGCTTCACAGGCTTGGCTTCTTGCCATCATTCCTGTGACTTCATGGGGCATCTTCCTTGACCACCCCAGCTAAGGGAACCTGCCTCCCCATTACACCCCTCATAACTTTGCATCACAGTCTCTGTTTTGTTTATGTAATTCTCTGGATTACTTATAGTCTTCTGAAATGTTTTAATGTACATGTTTGGTTCTGTGTGCCCACTTTGTCACTTGTCCTTCTCATTAGACTATGAGCTCTTTGGGGGCAGGAATGATGTCTGTCGGTTCACTAAATGGCTACTGAATGAATGAATGAATGAATGAACCGAAGAACTATGGAGTTTCCAAAATATCACTCAAGGTAAGTACCTATATGACACAGCAGGTGCCCCTCCCCAAATATGCCCTGAATGCATCAGTGAACTTTTGCAGCATCCCTACCATGCCAAGGCAGTATGGCAGGTGTTGCTGCAAACATGAGATACATGTGACCTTTCTAAACAGCCCTGGTGGGCAGGAATCACCCTTTTCACATATCTGAAAATTGAGGCTCACAGGGATTGAGATCTAGAGGCTAGTGGGTCACTGATCTGAAACAGAAAGCTCTCTAGAGCTCTCATTCATTCATCTCAGCCACTGAAAGAGAGTCTAACACGGCTAGAGCTAGAATGTTTGAAATGTTTGAAATGTTGAAAGATTGTCAAGCAGAGATGTTGTGGCCACAAGTCAGGGGGAACCTGTGAATGCCTAGCTTACCACCAGGGAATTTCTACCCCAACAGAGTATAATTGATATATTAGAGTCAAAAATTCAGAGGAACAATAATCTAGCAGCTAAAAGGTCAGGCCTAGGGTACCAGCGAAGCTTCCTTCACATACTAGCTGTGTGGCCTTGAGCAAGTTACATCCCCTCTCTGTACTTCAGCTTTTCCATCACTAAAATGAGGATATTGATCATTAGCCCTCATTTCACAGTGTAGCTGTGAAAATTAAATGTGTTAAAACATGGAAAGTGTTTAAAAGGTGTCAGGCACCTAGTATGTACTCAATAACTGTGCTGCTGTTGTGGTTTTTATTATTATTGGATTTGATTGTTACGGGGGGGTAGTGCTTGAGTCACTGGAACTATCCACATTAAATAATACCGCTCAGATGCCCTGCCATCAGCCCTGAGCAGGGAGGAACCAGGCACATCTGGAGAGCTGGAAGGCTTCTTAAGGACCTTGGAACTTTACCCCTCATGCCCATTTTACAGATGGATAGCCCGAGGCTCAGGGAGCAGCAGGGCCCGGGCCAAATTCACCGTTCAATTCCTTTTCCTGACCTGGACCTCTCCCCGCCCCAAAGGGCGACTGCGGTGCTGAAGGCCAGCGCCCTCTGTAGCTCCCTCCCTCCCTCCAGGGCAGCTGGGCCCCGGCGGGGCCAATGAGGTCTCCGCGCGCCGGCGGGAGGTCCGGCAGGCGGGACAGCCAGGGGAGGTTATTTTCTGTTGTTTTCCCTTTCTCTCTCCCTTCCCCAGTCCCTCCGCCCCGATTCTAATTAAAAAGAAGATAAAGCCTCACGCGGCCAGCACCAATCAGCCCGACCAGCTTCCTGAATGCTGGATGCGCGCGGGGCGGCGGGGCGCGGGCCAAGATGAAGATTAAAGCAGGGAGAAAGAGAAAAGCCACCCAGACGCGGATGAATCAATAACACTTAAAACACACCCGCAGGCAGACAGCGCGCGAGCCCCGCAGCCGCCTCTCCGCCTGCGGTCGCCTCTCGGTCCGCGGTCGCGGCCGGCGGCCGCCTGGTCCGCTCTGCGCGCACCTGCTTGCAGCCGCGGCCGTTCAACTTGCGAAATGCCCGCTACGGAGACGCGGGGTGGGGAAAGGGGAGGAGTGGTAGTGGCAAAACACAAAGGCTCTGCCACACACACCCCCTCGCCGCAGGCCCCGCAGTCTGCTCCCTCCCCAAAGCCGAGCTGTGGGGAGGTTCCCCCCTGGAGTAGGAAAGCAGGTTGTGTGAAACCTGCCAAGGTGGCCCTTTAGCGCCAGAACCTCTATCAATCCCTCAAGCCCCCCACCCCCACCCCTCCGTGCTTCACACGCATTATCTCCTAAGTACAAAGGGTGACTGGCCCTGCAAATGCAGCTCCAAGACGCGTCCTGAGCCGCCCCCTCCCACTTTCCAGCCGGAGCGCCGCCCAGGCCCCACCTCCGTGGAAATGCTGGAGTGCAGCAGGGAGGGCTGCTCCGCAGGCGCGCCGGCCGACCCCGGTGCCCAGTTTTAGGGGGCGGGGTGGCCCGCCTCTCTCTGGCGCTGGCTCTTCGAGCTTGTCTCTCTGGGTGTCTAGGGCCATCTCTCGTCCTACCTTTGTGTGTGTTCGTTGGGAATGGGAGGCGCTGTCCCCTTGGCCCGGAAAAGGGCTCTGGGAGTATTGAGGGTTCTTGGAAATCGGGTGGTGTCAGGGATCTGAGCAGCGGTTTGTGTTTTTGCCAGCGAAGGTCCCTCCCTCTAGGTACCTGTTCCCCGTTGCAAGGAACGGCCCCGCCTGCCACCCGGGGACTGCCCTGTCTCCAGGAGTGGCTGTGCCCGCGCCTCTGTGTACAGAGTTCCTCTCGGGCTCTTGGGGCTGAGCTCCTTGGGAGCGGCTGTCGTCCTGACTCCCGGCTCCGGTGTTCTTGTGGGACCTGCTGTTCCTATGCCCTATGCTCGGGTCAGAAGTGTCCCTAGGAGAGGCTGACCTTCGCAGCAGCTAGTTCTCCTGAGTCCCCCAAGCCGGACCGGACCGTCCCTACTGGTTGTCTCTGGTTCTGGGGGCTTCCAGACTCAGACATCCTCAGGATGGCCGGACCTCTACCCAGTGTCTAGAGCTGTGCGCGCCCCTGGGGCGCCCGCCTGCGGGGGGTCTTTGTGCGCCCACAGCTCCAGCACCGCGCCCACCCAGCCTCTCTGAGGGGCCGAAGAAGTTGGTGGCCGGCGGCCGACCCCCTCCCCGGGCCACGCCAACTTTGCCGGGACACGCGTGTAGGGGATGCGAGCGGCCCTTACCCGATCCGGAGGTAGACCATGCCCAGGCTGAGAAAGAGGTGGCCCAGGCAGCGCCGCGCTTTCCGGTTCATAGTCCCCGCTGGCCGCCGGGGCCGCGGGCCGGGCTGTGCTGATCCCGCGGGCCGGCCCCGGCGGGGCTATCCACATAGCCCGCCCGGGAGGCGCGGGCCAAGGCGTCCCGGGGGCCGTCTGTCCGTGCGCCCGTCCGCTCGCTCGGCGCCTGAACCTCGCCGGGAGCGCGGGAGCCACGGAGCGGGAGGAGGGAGGGAGGAGCGAGCGCGGCGCGGGGCGACGCCGGGCTGCGCGCGAGCGGCCGGTGCAAGTGTGTGAGGCGCGGGGAGTGCGGGGGCGCTGCTGCCTCCCGCCCCCGCCCCTCCCTCCCTCCCTCCTTTCTCCCGCCCCCTCCCCCGCCCGCCTCCCCGGAGCGCCCGCCCCGCACCCCAGCGCCCGCGGGACAGGGCCGCCAGCTCCAAGGGCGCGCTCACGCCTTGCCCCACGCGCTCCCGCGGCGCCCCCTCCCGGCTCCCGGGCGCGGAGCCGGGCAGGGGGCTGTGGGAGTCCGCTCGACCCCCACGGGTCGCTAACTCGCAAGTTGCGGTTGAGCTGGCGCCCTGCGACTGCCCGCGGGGTTGAGAGGATCAAGGCTCAGCCGAGAACCCCCGCGCCCTGGCTTGCCTCCTCGTCCTCCCTGCCTGGCCGACCGCTCAGAGCTGGGGTGTGTGTGTGTGTGTGTTAGGTGACACCCGAGTTCCCCCTTTCCCAGGCTTCCGAGCCCAGCTTCAGAGGAGGGCGCCCCCTTCCGCGGAGCGGGGATAACTGGCTCAGTATATTCCTCCCCCACCGCGGTCTACTCGAGGGGATGCGGCAGGTGGGTGCCCAGGTAGGGCAGCCTCTTTTGGAATGCCGCTTCTAGCGGACAGTCGGAGTCGGGCTGAGGCCAGGATGCCCCGCACGGGACCCAGACGTGGGCCTCGCGAGCCGCCCGAGGGCGCCTGGCGCGACTGGCAGTTCAGCGCGCGCTCGCGGCGACCCCTGGTGGGCGCGGCGGGTGCTGTAGCGCCGCCTAGCTCCCCGAAACACGGTGCTCTGAGCGTTCTAGCTGACCAGAGGGGCAGATCCCTTCCTATGATGTACACCCCAGTCCAGTGAGCTAGCGGCTGTTGGACTCACGTCTCAGCTGAAGAAATTGAGGCTCAGAGACGCGAAGGTGTTTTCCCCAAATCACCAGCTAGAAAGTGGGAGAGACAGATTAGAAACAGCCCCACCCACACACACACGCATTAACCACCACCTCGCCAGGCCTGCCTATCCTTCAGAATTTTTTTGAATCGTCCTTGAAAACCGCTGTTCATGCCTTCATTCACATCACACAAATGTCTGTGCCAGGGATCATAGTGAGCACAAAGGATATAAGGAAAGAAGGATCCAGGACCTTCTCTCTTGGAGCTAGTGAGGGAGACAAACCAGAGGTAAACAATTATGTAATTTCAGACATCTCAGGGAGGGGTGAAGATAATAAAACAGAGTAGTGAGAGAGACAACATTGGGTGCCCGGGGATTATTTGAGATCTGAGTAGGTGGCATTCGAGTTGAGACCTGAAGGACACAGGATCCTGGGTCCCAGCATTTCAAGAGGGAGGACAGCAATGCAGAAGCTTGGAGGTGGGCATGAGCCCCAGGAGGGAATGCGGGGCTGTGCTCAAGAACGAGAAAGAAAGCCAGTGGGATGGATGGGAGGAGATGGGGGTTCACAGATCCCACAGAGCTATGTAGGCATGTCAGGGAGCTTAGATTTCACGGGGGAAGTTCAGTGGGAAGACATTGGAGGGATAGGAAGAAGAGTGACTCATCTGATGTGTGTGTTCCAAAGCTCCCCCTTGGCTGCCCCATGGAGAATCTAGGGAGGTGGGGGGTGAAGGGTAGGGCTGGGCAAAGTGGAGCCAGGCAGACCAGAGAGGAGAATACCCCATGGGTTCAGGTACAAGACGTTGGTGGTTTTTTTTTTTTTTAAGATTTTATTTATTTATTTGAGAGAGAGAGAATGAGAGAGAGCACATGAGAGGGGGGAGGGTCAGAGGGAGAAGCAGACTCCCCGCCGAGCAGGGAGCCCGACGCGGGACTCGATCCCGGGACTCCAGGATCATGACCTGAGCCGAAGGCAGTCGCTTAACCAACTGAGCCACCCAGGTGCCCCAAGACGTTGGTGGTTTTAAAACACAGCCACACATGCCTCCCATTGAGAGGTGGGCTCCCATGCTCTCCTTGCTTGAATCCGGGTGGGCTTCTGTGTGGCAGGAGTGATGCTACAAGGCTTTCAGGCTAGGTCATAAGAGGCAATGCAGCTTCTGCCTTGTTTTCTGGAACACTCCTGCTGGAGCCCTGAAGGGAGGAGTCTGGAGGCTGCCATGATGTGAGGAAGCCCAGTCCACAGTCCCAGTTCAGCACTGGAGTTATCCTGGCCCAGGTGCCAGACATGTGGGTGAAGGAGTCTCCAGATGATTTCAACCCCCCACCTCCACATCATCCCTCCCTTTCAGTCTTCTCAGCTGAGGCACTGTGGACAGGGGCTTCTGTGGTCATCCCCAGTGTGCCCTGTCTAAATTCCCAAGCCCCATAACTTGTGAGTATAATGAAATGATTGTTTTATGCCACTATTTTTGGGACGGTGCTTGTTACACAGCAATTGTAACTAGAACAACTAAGGTGGAAGTGGGGTGTGGGGAGAAGAGAGGACGATAGGCGTGGGTCACAAGCAGCTCTGACAGGACTTGGAAGGTCCCAACTGAGAGGGGGGAAGGAAAGAGAGAGAGAGAAGAAGGGAATGAACAGTAATCCCTAGGCTGGCTGGAGCACTCCCGTGGATGGAGGTAGCAATGAATGACAGTGGTGGGGAGAGACTGCAACAGCCAAGGGCTTGGGAGGAACAGTCACAAAGTCTGTCCTAGCCGTGCTCTTCCTCCTGTATTCCTCCTCCTCCTCTCCCACCTTCAGATGGAGTCAGCACCTAGCTCTGAGCAGTTTTCCTCCAAGGCATCACCCAAATGTGTCCTCTCTTTCCTGTATGCATTGTCACTCTTTTCGACCCAGGATTCACTCACGTCACAACTGTTGGGGGATGCTCATGACCAGGACATTGGGGCAAAGTGCTGGGATGTAACAGTGGGTCAAATAAATCCAGTGTCTGCCCTCCTGGAGCAACTGTTCTGAGGGCTGATTTGGTGATCAGTCACATAGGTGGCACTTACTATGTGCCAGGCCCTGTCATCAGCACCCTGATTCATTTAATCCTCTAACAATACCGTGAGGCAGGTGCCATTCTTTTTTGTTAATGTTTTTATTATTAGCATAATTATCATCATCTTATAGAATGGAGAAGGCGAATCATGGAGGGATTAAATAAAATCCCAAACTCCCACAGCTGTACGTGGCAGAATTGGGATTTGAACCTACGCAGTTTTGACTTCAGCATCTGCTCTTAATCCTTCAATTATGCCTCCTGTCTAATGGAAAAGAGAGGCAGGGCCACTACAATAGAGAAGAAGGTATTAGGCGTCAAGACGGGAGATGCACAGAGGACTGTGGGGACACAGAGAAGAGGACTCCAAATGGGTGGGTCACAGAAGGCTTCCTGGAGGAGGTGTTCCTAAACTGGGATCCAGAAGGAATGAGTTGGGGTTCACCAGGCAGAGTTTTCAAAGCCAGAGGAAGCAGGACCCATGGAAGTCTGAGGGGCCTGGTGAATGGAGCATCAGAGGGAATGGGGGTAGGGAGGGTTGCAGAGATGAGACTCAACAGGGGAGTCTGGGGACACAGGGCATATTACTAGGTTTGGGCTTTATCATAAAGGGAAGCAGGGTGTCACACGATCAGATTCATGCTTCAGAAGGCTCATGGCAGCTGTTACAGGGAATTGAGAGAAGGGGGCAGCACACGGAGGCAGGAGGTGTCAACAGATATGCAGGGCGGGAAGGCCCAGCCCACACCAGGGTGGTGACAGGTGGCAAGGAGAAAAGTGGACGGATTGGAGTGCTGCCTTGAAAGCAGAATAGACAGCATGATACGTCCCCAAGGACAAGATTCTGTCCTGGAGGCACTGTGGCTGGTGAGGACAATGCAGAGATGGGACAGTGAGAAGCAGGTCTGAGGGTGATGTGTCTGTGGTCATTGAAGGGGCAATTGAATGAGTGTGCTGGCACTCGGGTGTGTAGATATGGGCTTTCGAGGGGATGGTCTCCAAAGTGAGAAGTGCGCAGTCCTTCAAACCAAGGCATGGCTGAGATTCGGGGAGGCCGAGAAGGCTGAGTGTGGACAGCCCAGCACAGAGCCCCAGCTCAGCACAATTGAAAGAACCAACTGGGGAGGAAGAAGGTAGGAGTGAGCAGGAAGTTTCTCAAAGAGCTAGAGTAGGAGCAAAGAGTTTGCAGGATCAGACCTCACAGGGGAAGCAAGAACTAAAAAGGATCCAAACTCATCAACTCAAGCATCCAAAGATCTTTACAGTCTGGCTCCAAGTCACCTTTTCAGCTTCTACTTTTCCCAAATCCCCTGTGTCCATTTCACAAAAAATTAGTGGGTGGCCACTAATATTTACAAAATGGAAATAGACCAGAAAATAACAGAGGGCATTATACATAATAAGGCTCTAATTGTGTGTGTATACTGTGGGTTGTAATAAAAACAAACAAACTTGAGACTGTTACTCCATCCTGTTATTCCTTTTCCACCTTTCTCCTCTTTTCCACCTGGCCAACGCCTCTCATCCTTCACGGTCCTCCCAAATGTGAACTCACCTGAAAAGCCTTCCCTGATTAACTTTGCCTCTGTCCTAGGCACTTTGTCTCTTCCTCTTTCATTCAACCATCCATCAAACATTCACTGAAGATTAAAGTGTGCTGGGTATGGGATCCAGCAGTAAACACAACAGACATGACCCCCTCCTTTGAAGAGAGCACATTTTAATGCATTTTTTTCCTTTGTGCTCCATGGCCCTTTAGCTGATCCTGGCAGAGCCCTTCCCACGGGAAGGATGTCTGGGCTCACGTGCCTCCCTTTTCCATTAGAAGTTGAGATCCTTGCAGACAGGACCCTCTCTCCTGCGTCTCTGTATCCCCAGCACCCAGCATGACTGAGGACCACCATGGCTTGAGAAAATGACCATAGACTTTGGCGTCAAAAAGGCTTGGGTCTGAATACCAACTCTGCCACTTAATAGCTGCAAAATCCAGGTCAGTTTTTTTTCTTTTAATAGTTGTTGGGCTTTCTCTGGGGCTAAAAAGTTTTCACTCGACTGAGAGCTCCCTCAGCAGGAACTGTGTCTGATTCATTGCAAGACCCTGAACCAGCTGTGACTAACTGTTTCATGACTCAGTGAGACCTACTGCAGAAAGTTCTTCTTTGGCAGAGCTATGCTAATCAAGAGACTTTCCTCACCATTTGGCTCTTTCTGCCTGGATCAAGGGACAAGGGTGTCTCTTCAGCAGGTGCTGCAACCATAGGAAGCATGCCTGGGGCAGGGGCACAGAGGACCCTGGCCTTTGGCTCCCCCTGCTGGATACAGAAGGAGCAGCTGCATGGGTCCCAAGGACAGCATTGCTGGGAATATGCCCTGAGTTCTGCTAGTTACCAGACCCTGTTGTAAATGAAGGCTCTAGAGTGGTTCAAATTCTGGCTTCATTCTGTTATCTCTGTGACCTTGGGAAAGTTACTTAAATTCTCCTCCCTTCAGTTCCCTCATCTGTAAACTTGGGATTATAGGAGTTTCAACCTCCTAGGGTTGTTGTGAGGTTTGAGATGCCACATGTAAAGTGCTTACAGTGTGCTGTGTACGTGACTATAGCATTAAATTGATGGAAAGGCCACAGCCACCACTTGGTGCCACCACCGATCAGGATAGGATGCCCATGTTTAAGACAGTCTCCATCGTCGGATTCCCAGGGTTTGGGTTGTAGAATCTTCCCATGTGTATTTGCTTCTTTTGTTCTTCATTTGTGCTTATAAGAAAACTGTAGCAACACAAGCCAGAGAAAGAGTTCCTATAACTCAAGTATTTAGAGCTGCTGGGAGCAACTGGGAGGAGCAGAGATTCCCGTGAACCAGGCCCCCCGGTGATGGGTGTCTGGGGAAGGCTGTTGGAAAAGTGTGGGTTTTTCAGCAAGGGGGAACTCTGGGACCACGGGGCATGGAGCAGAAGCTCTTCTAAGGAAGCCAAGAGAATGAGGTTCTCCCCTCCGCTTTGTGACTACCCTGTGAGGGTTTGAGAAAGTCCCTGAAATGTCACCCCTCCGAGACACCTTCCCAGGCCACTTAGTCCACAGTAGCTGCATCTCCAGCCACCTTCCCTTCACAGCACTGGCTACTGCGGGGACCCTGCTTTTCTTCCTGTGCCTTGTCTCTTTCTTGTCTGTCTCCCTGTGCTGGAAGGGATTCTCCATGAGGTCAGGGGCCAGCACAGGGTCCTGCTCACCATCACAGTGCAGTCTTAATAAGGAGCGTGAAAGAGAGTGGTTTGATGGGGCCTCTCGGCCAGTGTGGCCAGAGAAGACCTCTTCAATGAAAACCAAATGACCAAAAACACGCTTTGAGATGCAGTTCCCCTCCTCCAGAAGCCATCCTTGGCAGACTCCTCCACCAGGGATATTAATCTCCATGGGGCCCTGCGCTGGCCCGGTCACAGCAGAGAGCTCGCTGCATCACCTTGATTTGTGTGCTGGTTGGCCCCTGTCACCTCACGTGAGCACTTCCAGAAGAGGGTTCACAGATGCCATGCTCGGACGATGTTCCCAGGACCCAGGGTATCCAGCCCACAGAGAGCCACGAGTTGGGAGGAGACGGGGGGGGGGGGGGCGGGCGGGCTGGAAATAAGGTTGCCGAAGCTGCTCAGGAGTTGAGAGGAAGGGCCTGTAGACTTCATTCTGTGGATGTGCAAAGCCACTGGCCGTGACCCAGTCCTGTGGAGGTTTTCACGAGAGAGGGAGCCTCTATTATCTTGTGGCTGTCCAGGGTCCAGCCCCCCGTGTGACTGGCACCGCAGTCTCCACTTGGGAAAGCTCCCACTGTGTGTCAGGCTGGTGGGCGGTGTGCACGCAGCCTTTCCCACAGAAGCTCGGCCTCCTCCTCCTGCTTGGGGCTGTCGACCTCCGGGCCCTTTCTCCTGGGGTGGGGGCAAGGGGGACGAGAAGGAGGTGCCTGAGGGCCACATCCCCACAGCTAGGAAGCAGCAGCAACACAGAGACACGCCCCCCCCCCAGTAAAATGAGGAACTGGCCCCTCCCTCTGAACTATGATAGCATTTACCATTTATTGAGCAGCCACTGTGTGCCAGGCTCCCTGATGGACTCTTAGTTCTTTGCTCCCTGGAAACGCTCTTCTCCCAGGTAGTTTTATCGGTGGTTCCTTACTTGGTTCAAGCAGCCCCGACCATCCATCCTGTCCCTTCACGACACTATACACATCTTACCCTGGCTTTATTTCAATTCCTAGCATTTGCTGCCACTCTCTCCAACTTGACACGAATGTGTTTCTTTGTTGACTTATTTTTATAAGTCTGTTTTCCCGGCTGCACTGTTAGCCCTATGAGGGACAGATACTCGTCGCCTCGCTGCTGCATTTCCTAGAATGACAGCTAGCATGGCACATAATCAGCCCTCAATGGATGATTGTTGGGTAACTGAGTCATTGAATGGGCCTCATTTACTCCTCGTAACCACTTCATTTTCCAGAAGAGAAAACTGAGATGTTGAGAGGTTCAGGTGCTTGCCTGGCAACTAGCTGAGTGTCCGGCACACAGTGAATGCTTAATAAAAGTATCAATTCCCTTTCTGTCTTCCCCCACATCTCTCCACCCCTGCCAACAACAGGGGCCTCTACGCTGGTTTCAACTCCATCCCAGCCCTCCCTCTGCTATGCGTGAGGTCCGCTCACTTCGGTCAGTGATTCAGCGCTTAACACAGTGGGGCCAGGATGAGCAGGGCCAAAGCACCCTGACTGGGAGGAGTTGGAACTTGGGCATCAAGGCTGGAAAAGCAGCGTCTCACTCCTCCTGCTGCCAAAGTCCTGTTAACTGCTCAGCTGAGCAGCAAACCCAAAGGCCTGTTTGCAAATTTGGGGCAGATTATGAAGGGTGCAAGGAGACTGTCCCTCCCCTAGATGGGGAGACTGAATCCCAAAGCAGGTACTAGAGGCTCTCAAAACATGGCTGGCTTGGGGAAGAGTCACATATGAAAGGGTGCTGAGCCCACCAGAGCAGCAGATCCAGGCTCAGCCACTGGCTGTGCTATCTTAGGAAAATGATTAACCCCCCTCAGCCTCAGTTTCCTCCTCTGTAAAATGGGGATGATAATAATGCTACCTCTGAGTTACACACGGTCATATATGTAAAGCATCTAGCAGAGTGTCTGGCATATATCAGTCACTCAGCATAAGTTGGTATTTGATGATGATGGTGGTGGTGGTGGTGGTGGTAATGACATATATTGGAACCCAGCCTTTAGGACCAGAAGGAATCTTAAAGATCATCTCTGCCAGGGTTTCTCAAACTTCTTAGTCCATCAGAATGACTTGGTTACAAATACAGATGCCCAGGTCCCCTCCAGATCAAGCAGGGCTTCCTGGCAGAGGGGGGAGTCGCTTTTCTACCTCCAAGCAGCTCTCCAGGTGCCAGCAATGTCTGGCTTCATTGGAGGAGAGGCTGTTGAGGATCCAAATACTAGTGCAGTGCACAGACCTGTGGGCTGGGAGGCAGGAGCCAGATAGAGCTGGCCTCTGACTGACTTACTCTGGAATCCTGGGTAAGCCCTTTGCCCTCTCTGAGATCCATCCTTCCCATTCATACCTAGAGGAGTTTGGAAAAGTCTAGTGCCTCATCCAGAAGCAAGCATTGAGACCTGAGGCCGGGCTTGCCATTATGAGTCGAGCCTGGTCATTTTGTCTGTGAGACTCGGGGTCCACACAGGGAGCAAGTGGAGAGAGAGGGCAGTCCCAGTCTTAGCTTCCTGCTTTGAGGAGGCCAGCTGGCCGAAAGGCAGGCTCCCATTTCAAATCCCACCTCAGCCATGTGACCTTGAGCGAATGACTTAGATCCAGAGCGCCGTTTTCTCGTCTGGAAAGTGGAAATGCTCATCCTCATGGTATAAGGTCTCTGAGAAGTCACTTGGGCAATGCATCTGGAGCTCGTGGCCTTCTTAGATACATCTGAGTGCTCCCATCACACGTGGCCTGGCTGATCAGTGGCCAGCTGACCGCGGGATCCTGGTCACCTTGGGAGGACGGTGCTTATCACAATTCCACCCCCAAGGTCTTCCTCAGGATAATCTGTCCCGGGTGATTCATCTCGTGGGCCGGGCTCTTCCTCTCAGGCCTGAAATATCTCCCTCCCTTCACCATTCCTGGGTCAGGCCTGTGACCCCCGCCATGTGACTTCCTCTGGGGACTGGCCCTGGGCCCCTGCCTGCCTGCCAGCCCTCCAGTCCCTGGCTAGTGGCCTATTCTGGGCCTGACATATCAGGCAGGGCTCAGCTAGGGAGGAGGAAGCCCACAGCTTGTTGTGCTGGGGAAAAAGTGCATCCCCATGTCCGGCCCCCACCCTGGCCCAGCCGCACCTCTGCCTTCAGCAGGCTGGGCTTCCGCCGCACATCCTGGCATAACCCGACCCGTTTATCACCCAGCTTCCACGTGGTGCCCTGCCCCTCAGGCACACACATTCCCAGGGAGGCTTCTGGGCTGACTGGAGCAGAGGGGTTGGCCAGTGTACCCCACAACTTAATGGAAGTCACCTTTTTTCTGCAGCCAAGGACAGCTCTTTGGAGAAGGTAAAGAGATGTGGACACACATCCCAGCTCCATTGTGGACTTGCTGTGTGACTTTGGGCAAGTGAGTCTACCTCTCTGGATTGTAGTTTACCTAATTTTAAATAGAGAGAAAAATACCTCCATCTCCAGTTGTTGTGAGGATTAAGTAAGATAATACAAGCTTAGGGATGCCTGGGCTTCACCTCCAACCAATTAAATTAGAATCTGAGGGATAGGTCCCAGGCATTGGATGCAGCCAGGGATGGAAACCACTGGTGTGAAAAAATTATTAAGAGCCAAAGCTTTGGAGGAAGCCAACATGGGTTTGGATTCTGGCTCTGTTATATAATTATGGACCTTTGAATAGATTATTAGCCTCTCACAGCCTCTGTTTACTTGTCCATAAGATGAAGATAATAGTTCTTAACTTCCCAGTGCTGTTATGAGAAATAAAAGGAGTAATACATATTATGTGCTTTGCACATAGTGAGCACCCCAAGCGACACATGTGATCAGATCCTTGTCACTTCACCACCATACACACAACAGTGAGCCCTGTGCCTGACCCACATTTGGCACTTCCAACAAATATCCGTAAATGAGTAGGTGTAGCTGTTACTACCATAGCTTAAAAAACAATGAAGAAATGTCTGTTATCATGAGACGAAGCTTATGACAGACTTACAAGATGACATATCCCAGCATCTGGGGCTGCTAGGAGTGGCCAGGACTGTGTCGTGGCCAGAGATGTAGGTGGAAGTCCTAGGTTCTTAGTCCATTGAATTTCCCCTTCTTGGTGGTCCTCTGGCTGCCATCTTGAGAAGAAGGGCAGAATGGAAAGCAAGAAGGACTCTGGGGCTTGCCAGTGTGGATGAGCTGCCATTGTAGCCCGGACTGCACCTCTGGGCTTTCATTTTTTCTCCCAAGTGAAAGGAAAATAGACTTCTCTTTGTTTAGGCTCCTGGTTGGGGAATTTTTATTTCTAATAGAAGGGAAACAGATGCTTTGGGCTTCCCCATTGTTCTACTGTCTTTTTTTTTCTTTTAATATGGAATGCTTCACAAATTTGTGTATCACGCTTGCACAGGGTCCACACTAATTTCTGTATCGGTCCAATCTTCGTATACGCGCCCCCAAAGCGAGTACCCTCATTGTTCTACCTTCTGTCCATAGTTGTCAGACTCCAGATAAATCTATGCCAAGAGGACCAGCAACCTGTGTCATCAATTCCTTCCTCAGCCCTCTCGGAAGCACCACAGAAAGCCTGCCCAGCCCTGAATCTGACCCCCCGGATCAGAGTTAGCTGCGATCCTATCCAGGCTCCTCTGGCCTCCCTAGAAGGTTTCAGAAGAGAGAGTACCGTACTCCTTCGCCCCAAGACTAAAAGCTCATGGCTCCCATTGCTCTTCTGAGCACTGTCTCTGGAGTCTGGCGAATATAGATGAGAATCTTCGGCTCCTGCACTCATTGGCCATGGGCAAAGTGTCTTTGAACAAGCCTGATTTCACATTTATAAGTGGGACTGTGCCAACCAAGAGATAAATTTAGGGAACTCAGAGAGGGAAAAGGCAGAGTAACAGGACCAGAAGTAAGCAATGCTTCCAAATAAACCCAGAACTAGGTCTAAACATCCAAGGGAAGGGAAGTGGCAGAATAAATGTGATTATCACAGACCTTGGCATTATAAAAACAATAGCCCAGCAGCAGAATGTTGGGTGTGGGCAGGGAAGAGAGTGTGAGGGACTTAACGTTTCTCATCCTTCAAGGTAGGGAAAAATAGAGCTGAGAGTGAAACATGTAATTTAAACAAACACATGACCCCCAACTTCTTAATGTTCTTTCTAATCTTAGGGGGTCTTGTAGGAAATAATATCCGATACAGTAATAAAACAATGAGTAAAGTTAGCAACTGTTTTTATTTCAATTAAATTCTTTTTCTTTCATTAAATTTGAGTATAAATCAGCTCCATATTTTATTTTTAAAATTTAGCACACTAAGAAACAGGTGTATTGTGAAGAAACATCATAAACAAATGCAAACAAGATGGATGATTTATTCAGCAAAGACTTTTGGAAATGTACCTATCGAAGCATAACTAAGCAATTAACTTACAACATACTAAAGGGTTTATTAAAGATTTTAGTGTAAGTAATGAAACTCTAAAATACCAGATGAAAACAGATGTGTCTTTTTAACTGGTATGAAGGTAAGAAGGAATTTTCTAAGACAAAGGCAATGAAAGAGATCACAAAGGAAAAAATGATGTAATAAAGTTAAAATTTCTGTACATCATAAAAAACAAGCACAAAGCTATACACCAATATAAAAATAAATATTTAGTTGGGTAAAAATAATTTTGACAAGAGGTAGCTATCCTTAAGACATAATAAGAGGCTCTAAAAATCACTATTACTCTAGTAAAGAAGAATATGAATAGACAATTATGGATTGAAAAAACATTAATTACAAAAATATATAAAAAATTTCCAAACTCATTGCTAGAGAAATATGCAATAGAGCCACAATAAAATGCTATTTATAATCTGTACAACTGACAAAATATACTTTAAATGTTAATTCTCAATA